>NC_138537.1:93351862-93756362 GCF_964234715.1 Podarcis melisellensis
ACGTCTGAACAACTTTTTTTTGAAAAAATCCCTAAGCCGCGCGGTCACAATTTCAGCAAAAATCTGACGTTCTGCAATTCATCCAAAAATGGTGCCAGACTGCTGCAAACCATCCCCTGAAAGGTTTTTCGGTGGAAACAGATGCATTTTTATCATCGAAAACCGAATTAGCCCTCGACGTGTGAACAACTTTTTTTTGAAAAAATCCATAAGGCGCGCGGTCACAATTTCTTCAAAATTTCTGACCTTCTGCAATTCACTCAGAAATGGTGCCAAACAGTTGCAAACCATCCCCTGAAAGGTTTTTCAGTGGAAACAGATGCGTTTTTATCATCGGAAACAGAATTAGCCCTCGACGTCTGAACAACTTTTTTTTGAAAAAATCCCTAAGGCGCGCGGTCACAATTTCAGCAAAAATCTGACGTTCTGCAATTCATCCAAAAATGGTGCCAGACTGTTGCAAACCATCCCCTGAAAGGTTTTTCGGTGGAAACAGATGCATTTTTATCATCGAAAACAGAATTAGCCCTCGACGTCTGAAGAACTTTTTTTTGAAAAAATCCCTAAGGCGCGCGGTCACAATTTCTTCAAAATTTCTGACCTTCTGCAATTCACTCAGAAATGGTGCCAAACGGTTGCAAACCATCCCCTGAAAGGTTTTTCGGCGGAAACAGATGCGTTTTTATCATCGGAAACAGAATTAGCCCTCGACGTCTGAACAACTTTTTTTTGAAAAAATCCCTAAGGCGCGCGGTCACAATTTCTTCAAAATTTCAGACCTTCTGCAATTCACTCAGAAATGGTGCCAAACGGTTGCAAACGATCCCCTGAAAGGTTTTTCGGTGGAAAGAGATGTGTTTTTATCATCGGAAACAGAATTAGCCCTCGACGTCTGAACAACTTTTTTTTGAAAAAATCCCTAAGCTGCGCGGTCACAATTTCTTCAAAATTTCTGACCATCTGCAATTCACTCAGAAATGGTGCCAAACGGTTGCAAACCATCCCCTGAAAGGTTTTTCGGCGGAAACAGATGCGTTTTTATCATCGGAAACAGAATTAGCCCTCGACGTCTGAACAACTTTTTTTTTAAAAAATCCCTAAGCCGCGCGGTCACAATTTCAGCAAAAATCTGACATTCTGCAATTCATCCAAAAATGGTGCCACACTGTTGCAAACCATCCCCTGAAAGGATTTTCGGTGGAAACAGATGCATTTTTATCATCAAAAACAGAATTAGCCCTCGACGTCTGAACAACTTTTTTTTGAAAAAATCCCTAAGCCGCGCGGTCACAATTTCAGCAAAAATCTGACGTTCTGCAATTCATCCAAAAATGGTGCCAGACTGCTGCAAACCATCCCCTGAAAGGTTTTTCGGTGGAAACAGATGCATTTTTATCATCGAAAACCGAATTAGCCCTCGACGTGTGAACAACTTTTTTTTGAAAAAATCCATAAGGCGCGCGGTCACAATTTCTTCAAAATTTCTGACCTTCTGCAATTCACTCAGAAATGGTGCCAAACAGTTGCAAACCATCCCCTGAAAGGTTTTTCAGTGGAAACCGATGCGTTTTTATCATCGGAAACAGAATTAGCCCTCGACGTCTGAACAACTTTTTTTTGAAAAAATCCCTAAGGCGCGCGGTCACAATTTCAGCAAAAATCTGACGTTCTGCAATTCATCCAAAAATGGTGCCAGACTGTTGCAAACCATCCCCTGAAAGGTTTTTCGGTGGAAACAGATGCATTTTTATCATCGAAAACAGAATTAGCCCTCGACGTCTGAAGAACTTTTTTTTGAAAAAATCCCTAAGGCGCGCGGTCACAATTTCTTCAAAATTTCTGACCTTCTGCAATTCACTCAGAAATGGTGCCAAACGGTTGCAAACCATCCCCTGAAAGGTTTTTCGGCGGAAACAGATGCGTTTTTATCATCGGAAACAGAATTAGCCCTCGACGTCTGAACAACTTTTTTTTGAAAAAATCCCTAAGGCGCGCGGTCACAATTTCTTCAAAATTTCAGACCTTCTGCAATTCACTCAGAAATGGTGCCAAACGGTTGCAAACGATCCCCTGAAAGGTTTTTCCGTGGAAAGAGATGTGTTTTTATCATCGGAAACAGAATTAGCCCTCGACGTCTGAACAACTTTTTTTTGAATTAATCCCTAAGCTGCGCGGTCACAATTTCTTCAAAATTTCTGACCTTCTGCAATTCACTCAGAAATGGTGCCAAACGGTTGCAAACCATCCCCTGAAAGGTTTTTCGGCGGAAACAGATGCGTTTTTATCATCGGAAACAGAATTAGCCCTCGACGTCTGAACAACTTTTTTTTGAAAAAATCCCTAAGCCGCGCGGTCACAATTTCAGCAAAAATCTGACATTCTGCAATTCATCCAAAAATGGTGCCACACTGTTGCAAACCATCCCCTGAAAGGATTTTCGGTGGAAACAGATGCATTTTTATCATCAAAAACAGAATTAGCCCTCGACGTCTGAACAACTTTTTTTTGAAAAAATCTCTAAGGCGCGCGGTCACAATTTCTTCAAAATTTCTGACCTTCTGCAATTCACTCAGAAATGGTGCCAAACGGTTGCAAACGATCCCCTGAAAGGTTTTTCGGTGGAAAGAGATGTGTTTTTATCATCGGAAACAGAATTAGCCCTCGACGTCTGAACAACTTTTTTTTGAAAAAATCCCTAAGCCGCGCGGTCACAATTTCTTCAAAATTTCTGACCTTCTGCAATTCACTCAGAAATGGTGCCAAATGGTTGCAAACGATCCCCTGAAAGGTTTTTCGGTGGAAACAGATGCGTTTTTCTCATCGAAAACAGAATCAGCCCTCGACGTCTGAACAACTTTTTTTTAAAAAAATCCCTAAGCCGCGCGGTCACAATTTCAGCAAAAATCTGACCTTCTGCAATTCATCCAAAAATGGTGCCAGACTGTTGCAAACCATCCCCTGAAAGGTTTTTCGGTGGAAACAGATGCATTTTTATCATCGAAAACCGAATTAGCCCTCGACGTCTGAACAACTTTTTTTTGAAAAAATCCCTAAGGCGCGCGGTCACAATTTCTTCAAAATTTCTGACCTTCTGCAATTCACTCAGAAATGGTGCCAAACAGTTGCAAACCATCCCCTGAAAGGTTTTTCGGCGGAAACAGATGCGTTTTTATCATCGGAAACAGAATGAGCCCACGACGTCTGAAGAACTTTTTTTTGAAAAAATCCCTAAGGCGCGCGGTCACAATTTCTTCAAAATTTCAGACCTTCTGCAATTCACTCAGAAATGGTGCCAAACGGTTGCAAACCATCCCCTGAAAGGTTTTTCGGTGGAAAGAGATGTGTTTTTATCATCGGAAACAGAATTAGCCCTCGACGTCTGAAAAACTTTTTTTTGAAAAAATCCCTAAGCCGCGCGGACACAATTTCTTCAAAATTTCTGACATTCTGCAATTCACTCAGAAATGGTGCCAAACGGTTGCAAACGATCCCCTGAAAGGTTTTTCGGTGGAAACAGATGCGTTTTTATCATCGAAAACAGAATTAGCCCTCGACGTCTGAACAACTTTTTTTTGCAAAAATCCCTAAGCCGCGCGGTCACAATTTCAGCAAAAATCTGACCTTCTGCAATTCATCCAAAAATGGTGCCAGACTGTTGCAAACCATCCCCTGAAAGGTTTTTCGCTGGAAACAGATGCATTTTTATCATCGAAAACAGAATTAGCCCTCGACGTCTGAACAACTTTTTTTTGAAAAAATCCCTAAGGCGCGCGGTCACAATTTCTTCAAAATTTCTGACCTTCTGCAATTCACTCAGAAATGGTGCCAAACGGTTGCAAACCATCCCCTGAAAGGTTTTTCGGTGGAAAGAGATGTGTTTTTATCATCGGAAACAGAATTAGCCCTCGACGTCTGAACAACATTTTTGAAAAAATCCCTAAGCCGCGCGGACACAATTTCTTCAAAATTTCTGACCTTCTGCAATTCACTCAGAAATGGTGCCAAACGGTTGCAAACGATCCCCTGAAAGGTTTTTTGGTGGAAAGAGATGTGTTTTTTTCATCGGAAACAGAATTAGCCCTCGACGTCTGAACAACTTTTTTTTGAAAAAATCCCTAAGCCGCGCGGTCACAATTTCAGCAAAAATCTGACGTTCTGCAATTCATCCAAAAATGGTGCCAGACTGTTGCAAACCATCCCCTGAAAGGTTTTTCGGTGGAAACAGATGCATTTTTATCATCGAAAACAGAATTAGCCCTCGACGTCTGAACAACTTCTTTTTGAAAAAATCCCTAAGGCGCGCGGTCACAATTTCAGCAAAAATCTGACGTTCTGCAATTCATCCAAAAATGGTGCCAGACTGTTGCAAACCATCCCCTGAAAGGTTTTTCGGTATAAACAGATGCATTTTTATCATCGGAAACAGAATTAGCCCTCGACGTCTGAAGAACTTTTTTTTGAAAAAATCCCTAAGGCGCGCGGTCACAATTTCTTCAAAATTTCTGACCTTCTGCAATTCACTCAGAAATGGTGCCAAACAGTTGCAAACCATCCCCTGAAAGGTTTTTCGGCGGAAACAGATGCGTTTTTATCATCGGAAACAGAATTAGCCCACGACGTCTGAAGAACTTTTTTTTGAAAAAATCCCTAAGGCGCGCGGTCACAATTTCTTCAAAATTTCTGACCTTCTGCAATTCACTCAGAAATGGTGCCAAACGGTTGCAAACCATCCCCTGAAAGGTTTTTCGGTGGAAAGAGATGTGTTTTTATCATCGGAAACAGAATTAGCCCTCGACGTCTGAACAACTTTTTTTTGAAAAAATCCCTAAGCCGCGCGGACACAATTTCTTCAAAATTTCTGACCTTCTGCAATTCACTCAGAAATGGTGCCAAACGGTTGCAAACGATCCCCTGAAAGGTTTTTTGGTGGAAAGAGATGTGTTTTTATCATCGGAAACAGAATTAGCCCTCGACGTCTGAAGAACTTTTTAAAAAAAAAATCCCCAAGGCGCGCGGTCACAATTTCTTCAAAATTTCTAACCTTCTGCAATTCACTCAGAAATGGTGCCAAACGGTTGCAAACGATCCCCTGAAAGGTTTTTCGGTGGAAACAGATGCGTTTTTCTCATCGGAAACAGAATCAGCCCTCGACGTCTGAACAACTTTTTTTTGAAAAAATCCCTAAGCCGCGCGGTCACAATTTCAGCAAAAATCTGACGTTCTGCAATTCATCCAAAAATGGTGCCAGACTGTTGCAAACCATCCCCTGAAAGGTTTTTCGGTGGAAACAGATGCATTTTTATCATCGAAAACAGAATTAGCCCTCGACGTCTGAACAACTTCTTTTTGAAAAAATCCCTAAGGCGCGCGGTCACAATTTCAGCAAAAATCTGACGTTCTGCAATTCATCCAAAAATGGTGCCAGACTGTTGCAAACCATCCCCTGAAAGGTTTTTCGGTGGAAACAGATGCATTTTTATCATCGGAAACAGAATTAGCCCTCGACGTCTGAAGAACTTTTTTTTGAAAAAATCCCTAAGGCGCGCGGTCACAATTTCTTCAAAATTTCTGACGTTCTGCAATTCACTCAGAAATGGTGCCAAACGGTTGCAAACCATCCCCTGAAAGGTTTTTCGGTGGAAACAGATGCGTTTTTATCATCGGAAACAGAATTAGCCCTCGACGTCTGAACAACTTTTTTTTGCAAAAATCCCTAAGCCGCGCGGTCACAATTTCTTCAAAATTTCTGACCATCTGAAATTCACTCAGAAATGGTGCCAAACGGTTGCAAACGATCCCCTGAAAGGTTTTTTGGTGGAAAGAGATGTGTTTTTATCAGTGGAAACAGAATTAGCCCTCGACGTCTGAACAACTTTTTTTTGCAAAAATCCCTAAGGCGCGCGGTCACAATTTCTTCAAAATTTCTGACGTTCTGCAATTCACTCAGAAATGGTGCCAAACGGTTGCAAATGATCCCCTGAAAGGTTTTTTGGTGGAAACAGATGCGTTTTTCTCATCGAAAACAGAATCAGCCCTCGACGTCTGAATAACTTTTTTTTGAAAAAATCCCTAAGGCGCGCGGTCACAATTTCAGCAAAAATCTGACAATCTGCAATTCATCCAAAAATGGTGCCAGACTGTTGCAGAACATCCCCTGAAAGGTTTTTCGGTGGAAACAGATGCATTTTTATCATCGAAAACAGAATTAGCCCTCGACGTCTGAACAACTTTTTTTTGAAAAAATCCCTAAGGCGCGCGGTCACAATTTCTTCAAAATTTCTGAACTTCTGCAATTCACTCAGAAATGGTGCCAAACGGTTGCAAACCATCCCCTGAAAGGTTTTTCGGCGGAAACAGATGCGTTTTTATCATCGGAAACAGAATTAGCCCTCGACGTCTGAGGAACTTTTTTTTGAAAAAATCCCTAAGGCGCGCGGTCACAATTTCTTCAAAATTTCTGACCTTCTGCAATTCACTCAGAAATGGTGCCAAACGGTTGCAAACGATCCCCTGAAAGGTTTTTTGGTGGAAAGAGATGTGTTTTTATCATCGAAAACAGAATTAGCCCTCGACGTCTGAACAACTTTTTTTTGCAAAAATCCCTAAGCCGCGCGGTCACAATTTCTTCAAAATTTCTGACCATCTGCAATTCACTCAGAAATGGTGCCAAACGGTTGCAAACGATCCCCTGAAAGGTTTTTTGGTGGAAAGAGATGTGTTTTTATCAGTGGAAACAGAATTAGCCCTCGACGTCTGAACAACTTTTTTTTGCAAAAATCCCTAAGGCGCGCGGTCACAATTTCTTCAAAATTTCTGACGTTCTGCAATTCACTCAGAAATGGTGCCAAACGGTTGCAAACGATCCCCTGAAAGGTTTTTCGGTGGAAACAGATGCGTTTTTCTCATCGAAAACAGAATCAGCCCTCGACGTCTGAACAACTTTTTTTTGAAAAAATCCCTAAGGCGCGCGGTCACAATTTCAGCAAAAATCTGACGTTCTGCAATTCACTCAGAAATGGTGCCAAACGGATGCAAACGATCCCCTGAATGGTTTTTCGGTGGAAACAGATGCGTTTTTATCATCGGAAACAGAATTAGCCCTCGACGTCTGAACAACTTTTTTTTGAAAAAATCCCTAAGCTGCGCAGTCACAATTTCTTCAAAATTTCTGACCTTCTGCAATTCACTCAGAAATGGTGCCAAACGGTTGCAAATGATCCCCTGAAAGGTTTTTCGGTGGAAACAGATGCGTTTTTATCATCGAAAACAGAATTAGCCCTCGACGTCTGAACAACTTTTTTTTGCAAAAATCCCTAAGCCGCGCGGTCACAATTTCTTAAAAATTTCTGACCATCTGCAATTCACTCAGAAATGGTGCCAAACGGTTGAAAACGATCCCCTGAAAGGTTTTTTGGTGGAAACAGATGCGTTTTTCTCATCGAAAACAGAATCAGCCCTCGACGTCTGAATAACTTTTTTTTGAAAAAATCCCTAAGGCGCGCGGTCACAATTTCAGCAAAAATCTGACGTTCTGCAATTCATCCAAAAATGGTGCCAGACTGTTGCAGAACATCCCCTGAAAGGTTTTTCGGTGGAAACAGATGCGTTTTTCTCATCGAAAACAGAATCAGCCCTCGACGTCTGAACAACTTTTTTTTGAAAAAATCCCTAAGCCGCGCGGTCACAATTTCTTCAAAATTTCTGAACTTCTGCAATTCACTCAGAAATGGTGCCAAACGGTTGCAAACCATCCCCTGAAAGGTTTTTCGGCGGAAACAGATGCGTTTTTATCATCGGAAACAGAATTAGCCCTCGACGTCTGAAGAACTTTTTTTTGAAAAAATCCCTAAGGCGCGCGGTCACAATTTCTTCAAAATTTGTGACCTTCTGCAATTCACTCAGAAATGGTGCCAAACGGTTGCAAACGATCCCCTGAAAGGTTTTTTGGTGGAAAGAGATGTGTTTTTATCATCGAAAACAGAATTAGCCCTCGACGTCTGAACAACTTTTTTTTGCAAAAATCCCTAAGCCGCGCGGTCACAATTTCTTCAAAATTTCTGACCATCTGCAATTCACTCAGAAATGGTGCCAAACGGTTGCAAACGATCCCCTGAAAGGTTTTTTGGTGGAAACAGATGCGTTTTTCTCATCGAAAACAGAATCAGCCCTCGACGTCTGAACAACTTTTTTTTCAAAAAATCCCTAAGCCGCGCGGTCACAATTTCATTAAAAATCTGACGTTTTGCAATTCATCCAAAAATGGTGCCAGACTGTTGCAAACCATCCCCTGAAAGGTTTTTCGGTGGAAACAGATGCATTTTTATCATCGAAAACAGAATTAGCCCTCGACGTCTGAACAACTTTTCTTTGCAAAAATCCCTAAGCCGCGCGGTCACAATTTCTTCAAAATTTCTGACCTTCTGCAATTCACTCAGAAATGGTGCCAAACGGTTGCAAACGATCCCCTGAAAGGTTTTTCGGTGGAAGGAGATGCGTTTTTCTCATCGAAAACAGAATTAACCCTCGACGTCTGAACAACTTTTTTTTGAAAAAATCCCTAAGCCGCGCGGTCACAATTTCAGCAAAAATCTGACGTTCTGCAATTCATCCAAAAATGGTGCCAGACTGTTGCAAACCATCCCCTGAAAGGTTTTTCGGTGGAAACAGATGCATTTTTATCATCGGAAACAGAATTAGCCCTCGACGTCTGAAGAACTTTTTTTTGAAAAAATCCCTAAGGCGCGCGGTCACAATTTCTTCAAAATTTCTGACGTTCTGCAATTCACTCAGAAATGGTGCCAAACGGTTGCAAACCATCCCCTGAAAGGTTTTTCGGTGGAAACAGATGCGTTTTTATCATCGGAAACAGAATTAGCCCTCGACGTCTGAACAACTTTTTTTTGCAAAAATCCCTAAGCCGCGCGGTCACAATTTCTTCAAAATTTCTGACCATCTGAAATTCACTCAGAAATGGTGCCAAACGGTTGCAAACGATCCCCTGAAAGGTTTTTTGGTGGAAAGAGATGTGTTTTTATCAGTGGAAACAGAATTAGCCCTCGACGTCTGAACAACTTTTTTTTGCAAAAATCCCTAAGGCGCGCGGTCACAATTTCTTCAAAATTTCTGACGTTCTGCAATTCACTCAGAAATGGTGCCAAACGGTTGCAAATGATCCCCTGAAAGGTTTTTTGGTGGAAACAGATGCGTTTTTCTCATCGAAAACAGAATCAGGCCTCGACGTCTGAATAACTTTTTTTTGCAAAAATCCCTAAGGCGCGCGGTCACAATTTCAGCAAAAATCTGACATTCTGCAATTCATCCAAAAATGGTGCCAGACTGTTGCAGAACATCCCCTGAAAGGTTTTTCGGTGGAAACAGATGCATTTTTATCATCGAAAACAGAATTA
This sequence comes from Podarcis melisellensis, assembly GCF_964234715.1. Lineage (NCBI taxonomy): Eukaryota > Metazoa > Chordata > Lepidosauria > Squamata > Lacertidae > Podarcis > Podarcis melisellensis. The sequence continues at coordinate 93,361,270 of NC_138537.1, forward strand.
GCCCTCGACGTCTGAACAACTTTTTTTTGAAAAAATCCCTAAGGCGCGCGGTCACAATTTCTTCAAAATTTCTGAACTTCTGCAATTCACTCAGAAATGGTGCCAAACGGTTGCAAACCATCCCCTGAAAGGTTTTTCGGCGGAAACAGATGCGTTTTTATCATCGGAAACAGAATTAGCCCTCGACGTCTGAGGAACTTTTTTTTGAAAAAATCCCTAAGGCGCGCGGTCACAATTTCTTCAAAATTTCTGACCTTCTGCAATTCACTCAGAAATGGTGCCAAACGGTTGCAAACGATCCCCTGAAAGGTTTTTTGGTGGAAAGAGATGTGTTTTTATCATCGAAAACAGAATTAGCCCTCGACGTCTGAACAACTTTTTTTTGCAAAAATCCCTAAGCCGCGCGGTCACAATTTCTTCAAAATTTCTGACCATCTGCAATTCACTCAGAAATGGTGCCAAACGGTTGCAAACGATCCCCTGAAAGGTTTTTTGGTGGAAAGAGATGTGTTTTTATCAGTGGAAACAGAATTACCCCTCGACGTCTGAACAACTTTTTTTTGCAAAAATCCCTAAGGCGCGCGGTCACAATTTCTTCAAAATTTCTGACGTTCTGCAATTCACTCAGAAATGGTGCCAAACGGTTGCAAACGATCCCCTGAAAGGTTTTTCGGTGGAAACAGATGCGTTTTTCTCATCGAAAACAGAATCAGCCCTCGACGTCTGAACAACTTTTTTTTGAAAAAATCCCTAAGGCGCGCGGTCACAATTTCAGCAAAAATCTGACGTTCTGCAATTCACTCAGAAATGGTGCCAAACGGATGCAAACGATCCCCTGAAAGGTTTTTCGGTGGAAACAGATGCGTTTTTATCATCGGAAACAGAATTAACCCTCGACGTCTGAACAACTTTTTTTTGAAAAAATCCCTAAGCTGCGCAGTCACAATTTCTTCAAAATTTCTGACCTTCTGCAATTCACTCAGAAATGGTGCCAAACGGTTGCAAATGATCCCCTGAAAGGTTTTTCGGTGGAAACAGATGCGTTTTTATCATCGAAAACAGAATTAGCCCTCGACGTCTGAACAACTTTTTTTTGCAAAAATCCCTAAGCCGCGCGGTCACAATTTCTTAAAAATTTCTGACCATCTGCAATTCACTCAGAAATGGTGCCAAACGGTTGAAAACGATCCCCTGAAAGGTTTTTTGGTGGAAACAGATGCGTTTTTCTCATCGAAAACAGAATCAGCCCTCGACGTCTGAATAACTTTTTTTTGAAAAAATCCCTAAGGCGCGCGGTCACAATTTCAGCAAAAATCTGACGTTCTGCAATTCATCCAAAAATGGTGCCAGACTGTTGCAGAACATCCCCTGAAAGGTTTTTCGGTGGAAACAGATGCGTTTTTCTCATCGAAAACAGAATCAGCCCTCGACGTCTGAACAACTTTTTTTTAAAAAAATCCCTAAGCCGCGCGGTCACAATTTCTTCAAAATTTCTGAACTTCTGCAATTCACTCAGAAATGGTGCCAAACGGTTGCAAACCATCCCCTGAAAGGTTTTTCGGCGGAAACAGATGCGTTTTTATCATCGGAAACAGAATTAGCCCTCGACGTCTGAAGAACTTTTTTTTGAAAAAATCCCTAAGGCGCGCGGTCACAATTTCTTCAAAATTTCTGACCTTCTGCAATTCACTCAGAAATGGTGCCAAACGGTTGCAAACGATCCCCTGAAAGGTTTTTTGGTGGAAAGAGATGTGTTTTTATCATCGAAAACAGAATTAGCCCTCGACGTCTGAACAACTTTTTTTTGCAAAAATCCCTAAGCCGCGCGGTCACAATTTCTTCAAAATTTCTGACCTTCTGCAATTCACTCAGAAATGGTGCCAAACGGTTGCAAACGATCCCCTGAAAGGTTTTTTGGTGGAAACAGATGCGTTTTTCTCATCGAAAACAGAATCAGCCCTCGACGTCTGAACAACTTTTTTTTCAAAAAATCCCTAAGCCGCGCGGTCACAATTTCATTAAAAATCTGACGTTTTGCAATTCATCCAAAAATGGTGCCAGACTGTTGCAAACCATCCCCTGAAAGGTTTTTCGGTGGAAACAGATGCATTTTTATCATCGAAAACAGAATTAGCCCTCGACGTCTGAACAACTTTTCTTTGCAAAAATCCCTAAGCCGCGCGGTCACAATTTCTTCAAAATTTCTGACCTTCTGCAATTCACTCAGAAATGGTGCCAAACGGTTGCAAACGATCCCCTGAAAGGTTTTTCGGTGGAAGGAGATGCGTTTTTCTCATCGAAAACAGAATTAACCCTCGACGTCTGAACAACTTTTTTTTGAAAAAATCCCTAAGCCGCGCGGTCACAATTTCAGCAAAAATCTGACGTTCTGCAATTCATCCAAAAATGGTGCCAGACTGTTGGAAACCATCCCCTGAAAGGTTTTTCGGTGGAAACAGATGCATTTTTATCATCGAAAACAGAATTAGCCCTCGACGTCTGAACAACTTTTTTTTGAAAAAATCCCTAAGGCGTGCGGTCACAATTTCTTCAAAATTTCTGACCATCTGCAATTCACTCAGAAATGGTGCCAAACGGTTGCAAACGATCCCCTGAAAGGTTTTTTGGTGGAAACAGATGCGTTTTTCTCATCGAAAACAGAATCAGCCCTCGACGTCTGAACAACTTTTTTTTCAAAAAATCCCTAAGCCGCGCGGTCACAATTTCATTAAAAATCTGACGTTTTGCAATTCATCCAAAAATGGTGCCAGACTGTTGCAAACCATCCCCTGAAAGGTTTTTCGGTGGAAACAGATGCATTTTTATCATCGAAAACAGAATTAGCCCTCGACGTCTGAACAACTTTTCTTTGCAAAAATCCCTGAGCCGCGCGGTCACAATTTCTTCAAAATTTCTGACCTTCTGCAATTCACTCAGAAATGGTGCCAAACGGTTGCAAACGATCCCCTGAAAGGTTTTTCGGTGGAAGGAGATGCGTTTTTCTCATCGAAAACATAATTAACCCTCGACGTCTGAACAACTTTTTTTTGAAAAAATCCCTAAGCCGCGCGGTCACAATTTCAGCAAAAATCTGACGTTCTGCAATTCATCCAAAAATGGTGCCAGACTGTTGGAAACCATCCCCTGAAAGGTTTTTCGGTGGAAACAGATGCATTTTTATCATCGAAAACAGAATTAGCTCTCGACGTCTGAACAACTTTTTTTTGAAAAAATCCCTAAGGCGCGCGGTCACAATTTCTTCAAAATTTCTGACCTTCTGCAATTCACTCAGAAATGGTGCCAAACGGTTGCAAACCATCCCCTGAAAGGTTTTTCGGCAGAAACAGATGCGTTTTTATCATCGGAAACAGAATTAGCCCTCGACGTCTGAAGAACTTTTTTTTGAAAAAATCCCTAAGGCGCGCGGTCACAATTTCTTCAAAATTTCTGACCTTCTGCAATTCACTCAGAAATGGTGCCAAACGGTTGCAAACGATCCCCTGAAAGGTTTTTCGGTGGAAAGAGATGTGTTTTTATCATCGGAAACAGAATTAGCCCTTGACGTCTGAACAAATTTTTTTTGAAATAATCCCTAAGGCGCGCGGTCACAATTTCTTCAAAATTTCTGACGTTCTGCAATTCACTCAGAAATGGTGCCAAACGGTTGCAAACCATCCCCTGAAAGGTTTTTCGGTGGAAACAGATGTGTTTTTATCATCGAAAACAGAATTAGCCCTCGACGTCTGAACAACTTTTTTTTGCAAAAATCCCTAAGCCGCGCGGTCACAATTTCTTCAAAATTTCTGACCATCTGCAATTCACTCAGAAATGGTGCCAAACGGTTGCAAACGATCCCCTGAAAGGTTTTTTGGTGGAAACAGATGCGTTTTTCTCATCGAAAACAGAATCAGCCCTCGACGTCTGAACAACTTTTTTTTGAAAAAATCCCTAAGGCGCGCGGTCACAATTTCAGCAAAAATCTGACGTTCTGCAATTCATCCAAAAATGGTGCCAGACTGTTGCAAACCATCCCCTGAAAGGTTTTTCGGTGGAAACAGATGCATTGTTATCATCGAAAACAGAATTAGCCCTCGACGTCTGAACAACTTTTTTTTGAAAAAATCCCTAAGGCGCGCGGTCACAATTTCTTCAAAATTTCTGAACTTCTGCAATTCACTCAGAAATGGTGCCAAACGGTTGCAAACCATCCCCTGAAAGGTTTTTCGGCAGAAACAGATGCGTTTTTATCATCGGAAACTGAATTAGCCCTCGACGTCTGAACAACTTTTTTTTGAAAAAATCCCTAAGCCGCGCGGTCACAATTTCTTCAAAATTTCTGACCTTCTGCAATTCACTCAGAAATGGTGCCAAACGGTTGCAAATGATCCCCTGAAAGGTTTTTCGGTGGAAAGAGATGCGTTTTTATCATCGAAAACAGAATTAGCCCTCGACGTCTGAACAACTTTTTTTTGCAAAAATCCCTAAGCCGCGCGGTCACAATTTCTTCAAAATTTCTGACCATCTGCAATTCACTCAGAAATGGTGCCAAACGGTTGCAAACGATCCCCTGAAAGGTTTTTTGGTGGAAACAGATGCGTTTTTCTCATCGAAAACAGAATCAGCCCTCGACGTCTGAACAACTTTTTTTTGAAAAAATCCCTAAGGCGCGCGGTCACAATTTCAGCAAAAATCTGACATTCTGCAATTCATCCAAAAATGGTGCCAGACTGTTGCAGAACATCCCCTGAAAGGTTTTTCGGTGGAAACAGATGCATTTTTATCATCGAAAACAGAATTAGCCCTCGACGTCTGAACAACTTTTTTTTGAAAAAATCCCTAAGGCGCGCGGTCACAATTTCTTCAAAATTTCTGACCTTCTGCAATTCACTCAGAAATGGTGCCAAACGGTTGCAAACCATCTCCTGAAAGGTTTTTCGGCAGAAACAGATGCGTTTTTATCATCGGAAACAGAATTAGCCCTCGACGTCTGAAGAACTTTTTTTTGAAAAAATCCCTAAGGCGCGCGGTCACAATTTCTTCAAAATTTCTGACCTTCTGCAATTCACTCAGAAATGGTTCCAAACGGTTGCAAACGATCCCCTGAAAGGTTTTTCGGTGGAAAGAGATGTGTTTTTATCATCGGAAACAGAATTAGCCCTTGACGTCTGAACAAATTTTTTTTGAAATAATCCCTAAGGCGCGCGGTCACAATTTCTTCAAAATTTCTGACCTTCTGCAATTCACTCAGAAATGGTGCCAAACAGTTGCAAACCATCCCCTGAAAGGTTTTTCGGCGGAAACAGATGCGTTTTTATCATCGGAAACAGAATGAGCCCACGACGTCTGAAGAACTTTTTTTTGAAAAAATCCCTAAGGCGCGCGGTCACAATTTCTTCAAAATTTCAGACCTTCTGCAATTCACTCAGAAATGGTGCCAAACGGTTGCAAACCATCCCCTGAAAGGTTTTTCGGTGGAAAGAGATGTGTTTTTATCATCGGAAACAGAATTAGCCCTCGACGTCTGAAAAACTTTTTTTTGAAAAAATCCCTAAGCCGCGCGGACACAATTTCTTCAAAATTTCTGACATTCTGCAATTCACTCAGAAATGGTGCCAAACGGTTGCAAACGATCCCCTGAAAGGTTTTTCGGTGGAAACAGATGCGTTTTTATCATCGAAAACAGAATTAGCCCTCGACGTCTGAACAACTTTTTTTTGCAAAAATCCCTAAGCCGCGCGGTCACAATTTCAGCAAAAATCTGACCTTCTGCAATTCATCCAAAAATGGTGCCAGACTGTTGCAAACCATCCCCTGAAAGGTTTTTCGGTGGAAACAGATGCATTTTTATCATCGAAAACCGAATTAGCCCTCGACGTCTGAACAACTTTTTTTTGAAAAAATCCCTAAGGCGCGCGGTCACAATTTCTTCAAAATTTCTGACCTTCTGCAATTCACTCAGAAATGGTGCCAAACGGTTGCAAACCATCCCCTGAAAGGTTTTTCGGTGGAAAGAGATGTGTTTTTATCATCGGAAACAGAATTAGCCCTCGACGTCTGAACAACATTTTTGAAAAAATCCCTAAGCCGCGCGGACACAATTTCTTCAAAATTTCTGACCTTCTGCAATTCACTCAGAAATGGTGCCAAACGGTTGCAAACGATCCCCTGAAAGGTTTTTTGGTGGAAAGAGATGTGTTTTTTTCATCGGAAACAGAATTAGCCCTCGACGTCTGAACAACTTTTTTTTGAAAAAATCCCTAAGCCGCGCGGTCACAATTTCAGCAAAAATCTGACGTTCTGCAATTCATCCAAAAATGGTGCCAGACTGTTGCAAACCATCCCCTGAAAGGTTTTTCGGTGGAAACAGATGCATTTTTATCATCGAAAACAGAATTAGCCCTCGACGTCTGAACAACTTCTTTTTGAAAAAATCCCTAAGGCGCGCGGTCACAATTTCAGCAAAAATCTGACGTTCTGCAATTCATCCAAAAATGGTGCCAGACTGTTGCAAACCATCCCCTGAAAGGTTTTTCGGTGGAAACAGATGCATTTTTATCATCGGAAACAGAATTAGCCCTCGACGTCTGAAGAACTTTTTTTTGAAAAAATCCCTAAGGCGCGCGGTCACAATTTCTTCAAAATTTCTGACCTTCTGCAATTCACTCAGAAATGGTGCCAAACAGTTGCAAACCATCCCCTGAAAGGTTTTTCGGCGGAAACAGATGCGTTTTTATCATCGGAAACAGAATTAGCCCACGACGTCTGAAGAACTTTTTTTTGAAAAAATCCCTAAGGCGCGCGGTCACAATTTCTTCAAAATTTCTGACCTTCTGCAATTCACTCAGAAATGGTGCCAAACGGTTGCAAACCATCCCCTGAAAGGTTTTTCGGTGGAAAGAGATGTGTTTTTATCATCGGAAACAGAATTAGCCCTCGACGTCTGAACAACTTTTTTTTGAAAAAATCCCTAAGCCGCGCGGACACAATTTCTTCAAAATTTCTGACCTTCTGCAATTCACTCAGAAATGGTGCCAAACGGTTGCAAACGATCCCCTGAAAGGTTTTTTGGTGGAAAGAGATGTGTTTTTATCATCGGAAACAGAATTAGCCCTCGACGTCTGAAGAACTTTTTAAAAAAAAAATCCCCAAGGCGCGCGGTCACAATTTCTTCAAAATTTCTAACCTTCTGCAATTCACTCAGAAATGGTGCCAAACGGTTGCAAACGATCCCCTGAAAGGTTTTTCGGTGGAAACAGATGCGTTTTTCTCATCGGAAACAGAATCAGCCCTCGACGTCTGAACAACTTTTTTTTGAAAAAATCCCTAAGCCGCGCGGTCACAATTTCAGCAAAAATCTGACGTTCTGCAATTCATCCAAAAATGGTGCCAGACTGTTGCAAACCATCCCCTGAAAGGTTTTTCGGTGGAAACAGATGCATTTTTATCATCGAAAACAGAATTAGCCCTCGACGTCTGAACAACTTCTTTTTGAAAAAATCCCTAAGGCGCGCGGTCACAATTTCAGCAAAAATCTGACGTTCTGCAATTCATCCAAAAATGGTGCCAGACTGTTGCAAACCATCCCCTGAAAGGTTTTTCGGTGGAAACAGATGCATTTTTATCATCGGAAACAGAATTAGCCCTCGACGTCTGAACAACTTTTTTTTGAAAAAATCCCTAAGGCGCGCGGTCACAATTTCTTCAAAATTTCTGACCTTCTGCAATTCACTCAGAAATGGTGCCAAACGGTTGCAAACCATCTCCTGAAAGGTTTTTCGGCAGAAACAGATGCGTTTTTATCATCGGAAACAGAATTAGCCCTCGACGTCTGAAGAACTTTTTTTTGAAAAAATCCCTAAGGCGCGCGGTCACAATTTCTTCAAAATTTCTGACCTTCTGCAATTCACTCAGAAATGGTTCCAAACGGTTGCAAACGATCCCCTGAAAGGTTTTTCGGTGGAAAGAGATGTGTTTTTATCATCGGAAACAGAATTAGCCCTTGACGTCTGAACAAATTTTTTTTGAAATAATCCCTAAGGCGCGCGGTCACAATTTCTTCAAAATTTCTGACCTTCTGCAATTCACTCAGAAATGGTGCCAAACAGTTGCAAACCATCCCCTGAAAGGTTTTTCGGCGGAAACAGATGCGTTTTTATCATCGGAAACAGAATGAGCCCACGACGTCTGAAGAACTTTTTTTTGAAAAAATCCCTAAGGCGCGCGGTCACAATTTCTTCAAAATTTCAGACCTTCTGCAATTCACTCAGAAATGGTGCCAAACGGTTGCAAACCATCCCCTGAAAGGTTTTTCGGTGGAAAGAGATGTGTTTTTATCATCGGAAACAGAATTAGCCCTCGACGTCTGAAAAACTTTTTTTTGAAAAAATCCCTAAGCCGCGCGGACACAATTTCTTCAAAATTTCTGACATTCTGCAATTCACTCAGAAATGGTGCCAAACGGTTGCAAACGATCCCCTGAAAGGTTTTTCGGTGGAAACAGATGCGTTTTTATCATCGAAAACAGAATTAGCCCTCGACGTCTGAACAACTTTTTTTTGCAAAAATCCCTAAGCCGCGCGGTCACAATTTCAGCAAAAATCTGACCTTCTGCAATTCATCCAAAAATGGTGCCAGACTGTTGCAAACCATCCCCTGAAAGGTTTTTCGGTGGAAACAGATGCATTTTTATCATCGAAAACCGAATTAGCCCTCGACGTCTGAACAACTTTTTTTTGAAAAAATCCCTAAGGCGCGCGGTCACAATTTCTTCAAAATTTCTGACCTTCTGCAATTCACTCAGAAATGGTGCCAAACGGTTGCAAACCATCCCCTGAAAGGTTTTTCGGTGGAAAGAGATGTGTTTTTATCATCGGAAACAGAATTAGCCCTCGACGTCTGAACAACATTTTTGAAAAAATCCCTAAGCCGCGCGGACACAATTTCTTCAAAATTTCTGACCTTCTGCAATTCACTCAGAAATGGTGCCAAACGGTTGCAAACGATCCCCTGAAAGGTTTTTTGGTGGAAAGAGATGTGTTTTTTTCATCGGAAACAGAATTAGCCCTCGACGTCTGAACAACTTTTTTTTGAAAAAATCCCTAAGCCGCGCGGTCACAATTTCAGCAAAAATCTGACGTTCTGCAATTCATCCAAAAATGGTGCCAGACTGTTGCAAACCATCCCCTGAAAGGTTTTTCGGTGGAAACAGATGCATTTTTATCATCGAAAACAGAATTAGCCCTCGACGTCTGAACAACTTCTTTTTGAAAAAATCCCTAAGGCGCGCGGTCACAATTTCAGCAAAAATCTGACGTTCTGCAATTCATCCAAAAATGGTGCCAGACTGTTGCAAACCATCCCCTGAAAGGTTTTTCGGTGGAAACAGATGCATTTTTATCATCGGAAACAGAATTAGCCCTCGACGTCTGAAGAACTTTTTTTTGAAAAAATCCCTAAGGCGCGCGGTCACAATTTCTTCAAAATTTCTGACCTTCTGCAATTCACTCAGAAATGGTGCCAAACAGTTGCAAACCATCCCCTGAAAGGTTTTTCGGCGGAAACAGATGCGTTTTTATCATCGGAAACAGAATTAGCCCACGACGTCTGAAGAACTTTTTTTTGAAAAAATCCCTAAGGCGCGCGGTCACAATTTCTTCAAAATTTCTGACCTTCTGCAATTCACTCAGAAATGGTGCCAAACGGTTGCAAACCATCCCCTGAAAGGTTTTTCGGTGGAAAGAGATGTGTTTTTATCATCGGAAACAGAATTAGCCCTCGACGTCTGAACAACTTTTTTTTGAAAAAATCCCTAAGCCGCGCGGACACAATTTCTTCAAAATTTCTGACCTTCTGCAATTCACTCAGAAATGGTGCCAAACGGTTGCAAACGATCCCCTGAAAGGTTTTTTGGTGGAAAGAGATGTGTTTTTATCATCGGAAACAGAATTAGCCCTCGACGTCTGAAGAACTTTTTAAAAAAAAAATCCCCAAGGCGCGCGGTCACAATTTCTTCAAAATTTCTAACCTTCTGCAATTCACTCAGAAATGGTGCCAAACGGTTGCAAACGATCCCCTGAAAGGTTTTTCGGTGGAAACAGATGCGTTTTTCTCATCGGAAACAGAATCAGCCCTCGACGTCTGAACAACTTTTTTTTGAAAAAATCCCTAAGCCGCGCGGTCACAATTTCAGCAAAAATCTGACGTTCTGCAATTCATCCAAAAATGGTGCCAGACTGTTGCAAACCATCCCCTGAAAGGTTTTTCGGTGGAAACAGATGCATTTTTATCATCGAAAACAGAATTAGCCCTCGACGTCTGAACAACTTCTTTTTGAAAAAATCCCTAAGGCGCGCGGTCACAATTTCAGCAAAAATCTGACGTTCTGCAATTCATCCAAAAATGGTGCCAGACTGTTGCAAACCATCCCCTGAAAGGTTTTTCGGTGGAAACAGATGCATTTTTATCATCGGAAACAGAATTAGCCCTCGACGTCTGAGGAACTTTTTTTTGAAAAAATCCCTAAGGCGCGCGGTCACAATTTCTTCAAAATTTCTGACCTTCTGCAATTCACTCAGAAATGGTGCCAAACGGTTGCAAACGATCCCCTGAAAGGTTTTTTGGTGGAAAGAGATGTGTTTTTATCATCGAAAACAGAATTAGCCCTCGACGTCTGAACAACTTTTTTTTGCAAAAATCCCTAAGCCGCGCGGTCACAATTTCTTCAAAATTTCTGACCATCTGCAATTCACTCAGAAATGGTGCCAAACGGTTGCAAACGATCCCCTGAAAGGTTTTTTGGTGGAAAGAGATGTGTTTTTATCAGTGGAAACAGAATTAGCCCTCGACGTCTGAAAAACTTTTTTTTGAAAAAATCCCTAAGCCGCGCGGACACAATTTCTTCAAAATTTCTGACATTCTGCAATTCACTCAGAAATGGTGCCAAACGGTTGCAAACGATCCCCTGAAAGGTTTTTCGGTGGAAACAGATGCGTTTTTATCATCGAAAACAGAATTAGCCCTCGACGTCTGAACAACTTTTTTTTGCAAAAATCCCTAAGCCGCGCGGTCACAATTTCAGCAAAAATCTGACCTTCTGCAATTCATCCAAAAATGGTGCCAGACTGTTGCAAACCATCCCCTGAAAGGTTTTTCGGTGGAAACAGATGCATTTTTATCATCGAAAACCGAATTAGCCCTCGACGTCTGAACAACTTTTTTTTGAAAAAATCCCTAAGGCGCGCGGTCACAATTTCTTCAAAATTTCTGACCTTCTGCAATTCACTCAGAAATGGTGCCAAACGGTTGCAAACCATCCCCTGAAAGGTTTTTCGGTGGAAAGAGATGTGTTTTTATCATCGGAAACAGAATTAGCCCTCGACGTCTGAACAACATTTTTGAAAAAATCCCTAAGCCGCGCGGACACAATTTCTTCAAAATTTCTGACCTTCTGCAATTCACTCAGAAATGGTGCCAAACGGTTGCAAACGATCCCCTGAAAGGTTTTTTGGTGGAAAGAGATGTGTTTTTTTCATCGGAAACAGAATTAGCCCTCGACGTCTGAACAACTTTTTTTTGAAAAAATCCCTAAGGCGCGCGGTCACAATTTCAGCAAAAATCTGACGTTCTGCAATTCATCCAAAAATGGTGCCAGACTGTTGCAAACCATCCCCTGAAAGGTTTTTCGGTGGAAACAGATGCATTTTTATCATCGAAAACAGAATTAGCCCTCGACGTCTGAACAACTTCTTTTTGAAAAAATCCCTAAGGCGCGCGGTCACAATTTCAGCAAAAATCTGACGTTCTGCAATTCATCCAAAAATGGTGCCAGACTGTTGCAAACCATCCCCTGAAAGGTTTTTCGGTGGAAACAGATGCATTTTTATCATCGGAAACAGAATTAGCCCTCGACGTCTGAAGAACTTTTTTTTGAAAAAATCCCTAAGGCGCGCGGTCACAATTTCTTCAAAATTTCTGACCTTCTGCAATTCACTCAGAAATGGTGCCAAACAGTTGCAAACCATCCCCTGAAAGGTTTTTCGGCGGAAACAGATGCGTTTTTATCATCGGAAACAGAATTAGCCCACGACGTCTGAAGAACTTTTTTTTGAAAAAATCCCTAAGGCGCGCGGTCACAATTTCTTCAAAATTTCTGACCTTCTGCAATTCACTCAGAAATGGTGCCAAACGGTTGCAAACCATCCCCTGAAAGGTTTTTCGGTGGAAAGAGATGTGTTTTTATCATCGGAAACAGAATTAGCCCTCGACGTCTGAACAACTTTTTTTTGAAAAAATCCCTAAGCCGCGCGGACACAATTTCTTCAAAATTTCTGACCTTCTGCAATTCACTCAGAAATGGTGCGAAACGGTTGCAAACGATCCCCTGAAAGGTTTTTTGGTGGAAAGAGATGTGTTTTTATCATCGGAAACAGAATTAGCCCTCGACGTCTGAAGAACTTTTTAAAAAAAAAATCCCCAAGGCGCGCGGTCACAATTTCTTCAAAATTTCTAACCTTCTGCAATTCACTCAGAAATGGTGCCAAACGGTTGCAAACGATCCCCTGAAAGGTTTTTCGGTGGAAACAGATGCGTTTTTCTCATCGGAAACAGAATCAGCCCTCGACGTCTGAACAACTTTTTTTTGAAAAAATCCCTAAGCCGCGCGGTCACAATTTCAGCAAAAATCTGACGTTCTGCAATTCATCCAAAAATGGTGCCAGACTGTTGCAAACCATCCCCTGAAAGGTTTTTCGGTGGAAACAGATGCATTTTTATCATCGAAAACAGAATTAGCCCTCGACGTCTGAACAACTTCTTTTTGAAAAAATCCCTAAGGCGCGCGGTCACAATTTCAGCAAAAATCTGACGTTCTGCAATTCATCCAAAAATGGTGCCAGACTGTTGCAAACCATCCCCTGAAAGGTTTTTCGGTGGAAACAGATGCATTTTTACCATCGGAAACAGAATTAGCCCTCGACGTCTGAAGAACTTTTTTTTGAAAAAATCCCTAAGGCGCGCGGTCACAATTTCTTCAAAATTTCTGACGTTCTGCAATTCACTCAGAAATGGTGCCAAACGGTTGCAAACCATCCCCTGAAAGGTTTTTCGGTGGAAACAGATGCGTTTTTATCATCGGAAACAGAATTAGCCCTCGACGTCTGAACAACTTTTTTTTGCAAAAATCCCTAAGCCGCGCGGTCACAATTTCTTCAAAATTTCTGACCATCTGAAATTCACTCAGAAATGGTGCCAAACGGTTGCAAACGATCCCCTGAAAGGTTTTTTGGTGGAAAGAGATGTGTTTTTATCAGTGGAAACAGAATTAGCCCTCGACGTCTGAACAACTTTTTTTTGCAAAAATCCCTAAGGCGCGCGGTCACAATTTCTTCAAAATTTCTGACGTTCTGCAATTCACTCAGAAATGGTGCCAAACGGTTGCAAATGATCCCCTGAAAGGTTTTTTGGTGGAAACAGATGCGTTTTTCTCATCGAAAACAGAATCAGCCCTCGACGTCTGAATAACTTTTTTTTGAAAAAATCCCTAAGGCGCGCGGTCACAATTTCAGCAAAAATCTGACATTCTGCAATTCATCCAAAAATGGTGCCAGACTGTTGCAGAACATCCCCTGAAAGGTTTTTCGGTGGAAACAGATGCATTTTTATCATCGAAAACAGAATTAGCCCTCGACGTCTGAACAACTTTTTTTTGAAAAAATCCCTAAGGCGCGCGGTCACAATTTCTTCAAAATTTCTGAACTTCTGCAATTCACTCAGAAATGGTGCCAAACGGTTGCAAACCATCCCCTGAAAGGTTTTTCGGCGGAAACAGATGCGTTTTTATCATCGGAAACAGAATTAGCCCTCGACGTCTGAGGAACTTTTTTTTGAAAAAATCCCTAAGGCGCGCGGTCACAATTTCTTCAAAATTTCTGACCTTCTGCAATTCACTCAGAAATGGTGCCAAACGGTTGCAAACGATCCCCTGAAAGGTTTTTTGGTGGAAAGAGATGTGTTTTTATCATCGAAAACAGAATTAGCCCTCGACGTCTGAACAACTTTTTTTTGCAAAAATCCCTAAGCCGCGCGGTCACAATTTCTTCAAAATTTCTGACCATCTGCAATTCACTCAGAAATGGTGCCAAACGGTTGCAAACGATCCCCTGAAAGGTTTTTTGGTGGAAAGAGATGTGTTTTTATCAGTGGAAACAGAATTAGCCCTCGACGTCTGAACAACTTTTTTTTGCAAAAATCCCTAAGCCGCGCGGTCACAATTTATTCAAAATTTCTGACCATCTGAAATTCACTCAGAAATGGTGCCAAACGGTTGCAAACGATCCCCTGAAAGGTTTTTTGGTGGAAAGAGATGTGTTTTTATCAGTGGAAACAGAATTAGCCCTCGACGTCTGAACAACTTTTTTTTGCAAAAATCCCTAAGGCGCGCGGTCACAATTTCTTCAAAATTTCTGACGTTCTGCAATTCACTCAGAAATGGTGCCAAACGGTTGCAAATGATCCCCTGAAAGGTTTTTTGGTGGAAACAGATGCGTTTTTCTCATCGAAAACAGAATCAGCCCTCGACGTCTGAATAACTTTTTTTTGAAAAAATCCCTAAGGCGCGCGGTCACAATTTCAGCAAAAATCTGACATTCTGCAATTCATCCAAAAATGGTGCCAGACTGTTGCAGAACATCCCCTGAAAGGTTTTTCGGTGGAAACAGATGCATTTTTATCATCGAAAACAGAATTAGCCCTCGACGTCTGAACAACTTTTTTTTGAAAAAATCCCTAAGGCGCGCGGTCACAATTTCTTCAAAATTTCTGAACTTCTGCAATTCACTCAGAAATGGTGCCAAACGGTTGCAAACCATCCCCTGAAAGGTTTTTCGGCGGAAACAGATGCGTTTTTATCATCGGAAACAGAATTAGCCCTCGACGTCTGAGGAACTTTTTTTTGAAAAAATCCCTAAGGCGCGCGGTCACAATTTCTTCAAAATTTCTGACCTTCTGCAATTCTCTCAGAAATGGTGCCAAACGGTTGCAAACGATCCCCTGAAAGGTTTTTTGGTGGAAAGAGATGTGTTTTTATCATCGAAAACAGAATTAGCCCTCGACGTCTGAACAACTATTTTTGCAAAAATCCCTAAGCCGCGCGGTCACAATTTCTTCAAAATTTCTGACCATCTGCAATTCACTCAGAAATGGTGCCAAACGGTTGCAAACGATCCCCTGAAAGGTTTTTTGGTGGAAAGAGATGTGTTTTTATCAGTGGAAACAGAATTAGCCCTCGACGTCTGAACAACTTTTTTTTGCAAAAATCCCTAAGGCGCGCGGTCACAATTTCTTCAAAATTTCTGACGTTCTGCAATTCACTCAGAAATGGTGCCAAACGGTTGCAAACGATCCCCTGAAAGGTTTTTCGGTGGAAACAGATGCGTTTTTCTCATCGAAAACAGAATCAGCCCTCGACGTCTGTACAACTTTTTTTTGAAAAAATCCCTAAGGCGCGCGGTCACAATTTCAGCAAAAATCTGACGTTCTGCAATTCACTCAGAAATGGTGCCAAACGGATGCAAACGATCCCCTGAATGGTTTTTCGGTGGAAACAGATGCGTTTTTATCATCGGAAACAGAATTAGCCCTCGAGGTCTGAACAACTTTTTTTTGAAAAAATCCCTAAGCTGCGCAGTCACAATTTCTTCAAAATTTCTGACCTTCTGCAATTCACTCAGAAATGGTGCCAAACGGTTGCAAATGATCCCCTGAAAGGTTTTTCGGTGGAAACAGATGCGTTTTTATCATCGAAAACAAAATTAGCCCTCGACGTCTGAACAACTTTTTTTTGCAAAAATCCCTAAGCCGCGCGGTCACAATTTCTTAAAAATTTCTGACCATCTGCAATTCACTCAGAAATGGTGCCAAACGGTTGAAAACGATCCCCTGAAAGGTTTTTTGGTGGAAACAGATGCGTTTTTCTCATCGAAAACAGAATCAGCCCTCGACGTCTGAATAACTTTTTTTTGAAAAAATCCCTAAGGCGCGCGGTCACAATTTCAGCAAAAATCTGACGTTCTGCAATTCATCCAAAAATGGTGCCAGACTGTTGCAGAACATCCCCTGAAAGGTTTTTCGGTGGAAACAGATGCGTTTTTCTCATCGAAAACAGAATCAGCCATCGACGTCTGAACAACTTTTTTTTGAAAAAATCCCTAAGCCACGCGGTCACAATTTCTTCAAAATTTCTGAACTTCTGCAATTCACTCAGAAATGGTGTCAAACGGTTGCAAACCATCCCCTGAAAGGTTTTTCGGCGGAAACAGATGCGTTTTTATCATCGGAAACAGAATTAGCCCTCGACGTCTGAAGAACTTTTTTTTGAAAAAATCCCTAAGGCGCGCGGTCACAATTTCTTCAAAATTTCTGACCTTCTGCAATTCACTCAGAAATGGTGCCAAACGGTTGCAAACGATCCCCTGAAAGGTTTTTTGGTGGAAAGAGATGTGTTTTTATCATCGAAAACAGAAATAGCCCTCGACGTCTGAACAACTTTTTTTTGCAAAAATCCCTAAGCCGCGCGGTCACAATTTCTTCAAAATTTCTGACCATCTGCAATTCACTCAGAAATGGTGCCAAACGGTTGCAAACGATCCCCTGAAAGGTTTTTTGGTGGAAACAGATGCGTTTTTCTCATCGAAAACAGAATCAGCCCTCGACGTCTGAACAACTTTTTTTTCAAAAAATCCCTAAGCCGCGCGGTCACAATTTCATTAAAAATCTGACGTTTTGCAATTCATCCAAAAATGGTGCCAGACTGTTGCAAACCATCCCCTGAAAGGTTTTTCGGTGGAAACAGATGCATTTTTATCATCGAAAACAGAATTAGCCCTCGACGTCTGAACAACTTTTCTTTGCAAAAATCCCTAAGCCGCGCGGTCACAATTTCTTCAAAATTTCTGACCTTCTGCAATTCACTCAGAAATGGTGCCAAACGGTTGCAAACGATCCCCTGAAAGGTTTTTCGGTGGAAGGAGATGCGTTTTTCTCATCGAAAACAGAATTAACCCTCGACGTCTGAACAACTTTTTTTTGAAAAAATCCCTAAGCCGCGCGGTCACAATTTCAGCAAAAATCTGACGTTCTGCAATTCATCCAAAAATGGTGCCAGACTGTTGCAAACCATCCCCTGAAAGGTTTTTCGGTGGAAACAGATGCATTTTTATCATCGGAAACAGAATTAGCCCTCGACGTCTGAAGAACTTTTTTTTGAAAAAATCCCTAAGGCGCGCGGTCACAATTTCTTCAAAATTTCTGACGTTCTGCAATTCACTCAGAAATGGTGCCAAACGGTTGCAAACCATCCCCTGAAAGGTTTTTCGGTGGAAACAGATGCGTTTTTATCATCGGAAACAGAATTAGCCCTCGACGTCTGAACAACTTTTTTTTGCAAAAATCCCTAAGCCGCGCGGTCACAATTTCTTCAAAATTTCTGACCATCTGAAATTCACTCAGAAATGGTGCCAAACGGTTGCAAACGATCCCCTGAAAGGTTTTTTGGTGGAAAGAGATGTGTTTTTATCAGTGGAAACAGAATTAGCCCTCGACGTCTGAACAACTTTTTTTTGCAAAAATCCCTAAGGCGCGCGGTCACAATTTCTTCAAAATTTCTGACGTTCTGCAATTCACTCAGAAATGGTGCCAAACGGTTGCAAATGATCCCCTGAAAGGTTTTTTGGTGGAAACAGATGCGTTTTTCTCATCGAAAACAGAATCAGCCCTCGACGTCTGAATAACTTTTTTTTGAAAAAATCCCTAAGGCGCGCGGTCACAATTTCAGCAAAAATCTGACATTCTGCAATTCATCCAAAAATGGTGCCAGACTGTTGCAGAACATCCCCTGAAAGGTTTTTCGGTGGAAACAGATGCATTTTTATCATCGAAAACAGAATTAGCCCTCGACGTCTGAACAACTTTTTTTTGAAAAAATCCCTAAGGCGCGCGGTCACAATTTCTTCAAAATTTCTGAACTTCTGCAATTCACTCAGAAATGGTGCCAAACGGTTGCAAACCATCCCCTGAAAGGTTTTTCGGAGGAAACAAATGCGTTTTTATCATCGGAAACAGAATTAGCCCTCGACGTCTGAGGAACTTTTTTTTGAAAAAATCCCTAAGGCGCGCGGTCACAATTTCTTCAAAATTTCTGACCTTCTGCAATTCACTCAGAAATGGTGCCAAACGGTTGCAAACGATCCCCTGAAAGGTTTTTTGGTGGAAAGAGATGTGTTTTTATCATCGAAAACAGAATTAGCCCTCGACGTCTGAACAACTTTTTTTTGCAAAAATCCCTAAGCCGCGCGGTCACAATTTCTTCAAAATTTCTGACCATCTGCAATTCACTCAGAAATGGTGCCAAACGGTTGCAAACGATCCCCTGAAAGGTTTTTTGGTGGAAAGAGATGTGTTTTTATCAGTGGAAACAGAATTAGCCCTCGACGTCTGAACAACTTTTTTTTGCAAAAATCCCTAAGGCGCGCGGTCACAATTTCTTCAAAATTTCTGACGTTCTGCAATTCACTCAGAAATGGTGCCAAACGGTTGCAAACGATCCCCTGAAAGGTTTTTCGGTGGAAACAGATGCGTTTTTCTCATCGAAAACAGAATCAGCCCTCGACGTCTGAACAACTTTTTTTTGAAAAAATCCCTAAGGCGCGCGGTCAAAATTTCATTAAAAATCTGACGTTCTGCAATTCACTCAGAAATGGTGCCAAACGGATGCAAACGATCCCCTGAAAGGTTTTTCGGTGGAAACAGATGCGTTTTTATCATCGGAAACAGAATTAGCCCTCGACGTCTGAACAACTTTTTTTTGAAAAAATCCCTAAGCTGCGCAGTCACAATTTCTTCAAAATTTCAGACCTTCTGCAATTCACTCAGAAATGGTGCCAAACGGTTGCAAATGATCCCCTGAAAGGTTTTTCGGTGGAAACAGATGCGTTTTTATCATCGAAAACAGAATTAGCCCTCGACGTCTGAACAACTTTTTTTTGCAAAAATCCCTAAGCCGCGCGGTCACAATTTCTTCAAAATTTCTGACCATCTGCAATTCACTCAGAAATGGTGCCAAACGGTTGAAAACGATCCCCTGAAAGGTTTTTTGGTGGAAACAGATGCGTTTTTCTCATCGAAAACAGAATCAGCCCTCGACGTCTGAATAACTTTTTTTTGAAAAAATCCCTAAGGCGCGCGGTCACAATTTCAGCAAAAATCTGACGTTCTGCAATTCATCCAAAAATGGTGCCAGACTGTTGCAGAACATCCCCTGAAAGGTTTTTCGGTGGAAACAGATGCGTTTTTCTCATCGAAAACAGAATCAGCCCTCGACGTCTGAACAACTTTTTTTTGAAAAAATCCCTAAGCCGCGCGGTCACAATTTCTTCAAAATTTCTGAACTTCTGCAATTCACTCAGAAATGGTGCCAAACGGTTGCAAACCATCCCCTGAAAGGTTTTTCGGCGGAAACAGATGCGTTTTTATCATCGGAAACAGAATTAGCCCTCGACGTCTGAGGAACTTTTTTTTGAAAAAATCCCTAAGGCGCGCGGTCACAATTTCTTCAAAATTTCTGACCTTCTGCAATTCACTCAGAAATGGTGCCAAACGGTTGCAAACGATCCCCTGAAAGGTTTTTTGGTGGAAAGAGATGTGTTTTTATCATCGAAAACAGAATTAGCCCTCGACGTCTGAACAACTTTTTTTTGCAAAAATCCCTAAGCCGCGCGGTCACAATTTCTTCAAAATTTCTGACCATCTGCAATTCACTCAGAAATGGTGCCAAACGGTTGCAAACGATCCCCTGAAAGGTTTTTTGGTGGAAACAGATGCGTTTTTCTCATCGAAAACAGAATCAGCCCTCGACGTCTGAACAACTTTTTTTTCAAAAAATCCCTAAGCCGCGCGGTCACAATTTCATTAAAAATCTGACGTTTTGCAATTCATCCAAAAATGGTGCCAGACTGTTGCAAACCATCCCCTGAAAGGTTTTTCGGTGGAAACAGATGCATTTTTATCATCGAAAACAGAATTAGCCCTCGACGTCTGAACAACTTTTCTTTGCAAAAATCCCTAAGCCGCGCGGTCACAATTTCTTCAAAATTTCTGACCTTCTGCAATTCACTCAGAAATGGTGCCAAACGGTTGCAAACGATCCCCTGAAAGGTTTTTCGGTGGAAGGAGATGCGTTTTTCTCATCGAAAACAGAATTAACCCTCGACGTCTGAACAACTTTTTTTTGAAAAAATCCCTAAGCCGCGCGGTCACAATTTCAGCAAAAATCTGACGTTCTGCAATTCATCCAAAAATGGTGCCAGACTGTTGGAAACCATCCCCTGAAAGGTTTTTCGGTGGAAACAGATGCATTTTTATCATCGAAAACAGAATTAGCCCTCGACGTCTGAACAACTTTTTTTTGAAAAAATCCCTAAGGCGTGCGGTCACAATTTCTTCAAAATTTCTGACCATCTGCAATTCACTCAGAAATGGTGCCAAACGGTTGCAAACGATCCCCTGAAAGGTTTTTTGGTGGAAACAGATGCGTTTTTCTCATCGAAAACAGAATCAGCCCTCGACGTCTGAACAACTTTTTTTTCAAAAAATCCCTAAGCCGCGCGGTCACAATTTCATTAAAAATCTGACGTTTTGCAATTCATCCAAAAATGGTGCCAGACTGTTGCAAACCATCCCCTGAAAGGTTTTTCGGTGGAAACAGATGCATTTTTATCATCGAAAACAGAATTAGCCCTCGACGTCTGAACAACTTTTCTTTGCAAAAATCCCTGAGCCGCGCGGTCACAATTTCTTCAAAATTTCTGACCTTCTGCAATTCACTCAGAAATGGTGCCAAACGGTTGCAAACGATCCCCTGAAAGGTTTTTCGGTGGAAGGAGATGCGTTTTTCTCATCGAAAACATAATTAACCCTCGACGTCTGAACAACTTTTTTTTGAAAAAATCCCTAAGCCGCGCGGTCACAATTTCAGCAAAAATCTGACGTTCTGCAATTCATCCAAAAATGGTGCCAGACTGTTGGAAACCATCCCCTGAAAGGTTTTTCGGTGGAAACAGATGCATTTTTATCATCGAAAACAGAATTAGCTCTCGACGTCTGAACAACTTTTTTTTGAAAAAATCCCTAAGGCGCGCGGTCACAATTTCTTCAAAATTTCTGACCTTCTGCAATTCACTCAGAAATGGTGCCAAACGGTTGCAAACCATCCCCTGAAAGGTTTTTCGGCAGAAACAGATGCGTTTTTATCATCGGAAACAGAATTAGCCCTCGACGTCTGAAGAAATTTTTTTTGAAAAAATCCCTAAGGCGCGCGGTCACAATTTCTTCAAAATTTCTGACCTTCTGCAATTCACTCAGAAATGGTGCCAAACGGTTGCAAACGATCCCCTGAAAGGTTTTTCGGTGGAAAGAGATGTGTTTTTATCATCGGAAACAGAATTAGCCCTTGACGTCTGAACAAATTTTTTTTGAAATAATCCCTAAGGCGCGCGGTCACAATTTCTTCAAAATTTCTGACGTTCTGCAATTCACTCAGAAATGGTGCCAAACGGTTGCAAACCATCCCCTGAAAGGTTTTTCGGTGGAAACAGATGTGTTTTTATCATCGAAAACAGAATTAGCCCTCGACGTCTGAACAACTTTTTTTTGCAAAAATCCCTAAGCCGCGCGGTCACAATTTCTTCAAAATTTCTGACCATCTGCAATTCACTCAGAAATGGTGCCAAACGGTTGCAAACGATCCCCTGAAAGGTTTTTTGGTGGAAACAGATGCGTTTTTCTCATCGAAAACAGAATCAGCCCTCGACGTCTGAACAACTTTTTTTTGAAAAAATCCCTAAGGCGCGCGGTCACAATTTCAGCAAAAATCTGACGTTCTGCAATTCATCCAAAAATGGTGCCAGACTGTTGCAAACCATCCCCTGAAAGGTTTTTCGGTGGAAACAGATGCATTGTTATCATCGAAAACAGAATTAGCCCTCGACGTCTGAACAACTTTTTTTTGAAAAAATCCCTAAGGCGCGCGGTCACAATTTCTTCAAAATTTCTGAACTTCTGCAATTCACTCAGAAATGGTGCCAAACGGTTGCAAACCATCCCCTGAAAGGTTTTTCGGCAGAAACAGATGCGTTTTTATCATCGGAAACTGAATTAGCCCTCGACGTCTGAACAACTTTTTTTTGAAAAAATCCCTAAGCCGCGCGGTCACAATTTCTTCAAAATTTCTGACCTTCTGCAATTCACTCAGAAATGGTGCCAAACGGTTGCAAATGATCCCCTGAAAGGTTTTTCGGTGGAAAGAGATGCGTTTTTATCATCGAAAACAGAATTAGCCCTCGACGTCTGAACAACTTTTTTTTGCAAAAATCCCTAAGCCGCGCGGTCACAATTTCTTCAAAATTTCTGACCATCTGCAATTCACTCAGAAATGGTGCCAAACGGTTGCAAACGATCCCCTGAAAGGTTTTTTGGTGGAAACAGATGCGTTTTTCTCATCGAAAACAGAATCAGCCCTCGACGTCTGAACAACTTTTTTTTGAAAAAATCCCTAAGGCGCGCGGTCACAATTTCAGCAAAAATCTGACATTCTGCAATTCATCCAAAAATGGTGCCAGACTGTTGCAGAACATCCCCTGAAAGGTTTTTCGGTGGAAACAGATGCATTTTTATCATCGAAAACAGAATTAGCTCTCGACGTCTGAACAACTTTTTTTTGAAAAAATCCCTAAGGCGCGCGGTCACAATTTCTTCAAAATTTCTGACCTTCTGCAATTCACTCAGAAATGGTGCCAAACGGTTGCAAACCATCCCCTGAAAGGTTTTTCGGCAGAAACAGATGCGTTTTTATCATCGGAAACAGAATTAGCCCTCGACGTCTGAAGAACTTTTTTTTGAAAAAATCCCTAAGGCGCGCGGTCACAATTTCTTCAAAATTTCTGACCTTCTGCAATTCACTCAGAAATGGTGCCAAACGGTTGCAAACGATCCCCTGAAAGGTTTTTCGGTGGAAAGAGATGTGTTTTTATCATCGGAAACAGAATTAGCCCTTGACGTCTGAACAAATTTTTTTTGAAATAATCCCTAAGGCGCGCGGTCACAATTTCTTCAAAATTTCTGACGTTCTGCAATTCACTCAGAAATGGTGCCAAACGGTTGCAAACCATCCCCTGAAAGGTTTTTCGGTGGAAACAGATGTGTTTTTATCATCGAAAACAGAATTAGCCCTCGACGTCTGAACAACTTTTTTTTGCAAAAATCCCTAAGCCGCGCGGTCACAATTTCTTCAAAATTTCTGACCATCTGCAATTCACTCAGAAATGGTGCCAAACGGTTGCAAACGATCCCCTGAAAGGTTTTTTGGTGGAAACAGATGCGTTTTTCTCATCGAAAACAGAATCAGCCCTCGACGTCTGAACAACTTTTTTTTGAAAAAATCCCTAAGGCGCGCGGTCACAATTTCAGCAAAAATCTGACGTTCTGCAATTCATCCAAAAATGGTGCCAGACTGTTGCAAACCATCCCCGAAAGGTTTTTCGGTGGAAACAGATGCATTGTTATCATCGAAAACAGAATTAGCCCTCGACGTCTGAACAACTTTTTTTTGAAAAAATCCCTAAGGCGCGCGGTCACAATTTCTTCAAAATTTCTGAACTTCTGCAATTCACTCAGAAATGGTGCCAAACGGTTGCAAACCATCCCCTGAAAGGTTTTTCGGCAGAAACAGATGCGTTTTTATCATCGGAAACTGAATTAGCCCTCGACGTCTGAACAACTTTTTTTTGAAAAAATCCCTAAGCCGCGCGGTCACAATTTCTTCAAAATTTCTGACCTTCTGCAATTCACTCAGAAATGGTGCCAAACGGTTGCAAATGATCCCCTGAAAGGTTTTTCGGTGGAAAGAGATGCGTTTTTATCATCGAAAACAGAATTAGCCCTCGACGTCTGAACAACTTTTTTTTGCAAAAATCCCTAAGCCGCGCGGTCACAATTTCTTCAAAATTTCTGACCATCTGCAATTCACTCAGAAATGGTGCCAAACGGTTGCAAACGATCCCCTGAAAGGTTTTTTGGTGGAAACAGATGCGTTTTTCTCATCGAAAACAGAATCAGCCCTCGACGTCTGAACAACTTTTTTTTGAAAAAATCCCTAAGGCGCGCGGTCACAATTTCAGCAAAAATCTGACATTCTGCAATTCATCCAAAAATGGTGCCAGACTGTTGCAGAACATCCCCTGAAAGGTTTTTCGGTGGAAACAGATGCATTTTTATCATCGAAAACAGAATTAGCCCTCGACGTCTGAACAACTTTTTTTTGAAAAAATCCCTAAGGCGCGCGGTCACAATTTCTTCAAAATTTCTGACCTTCTGCAATTCACTCAGAAATGGTGCCAAACGGTTGCAAACCATCCCCTGAAAGGTTTTTCGGCAGAAACAGATGCGTTTTTATCATCGGAAACAGAATTAGCCCTCGACGTCTGAAGAACTTTTTTTTGAAAAAATCCCTAAGGCGCGCGGTCACAATTTCTTCAAAATTTCTGACCTTCTGCAATTCACTCAGAAATGGTGCCAAACGGTTGCAAACGATCCCCTGAAAGGTTTTTCGGTGGAAAGAGATGTGTTTTTATCATCGGAAACAGAATTAACCCTTGACGTCTGAACAAATTTTTTTTGAAATAATCCCTAAGGCGCGCGGTCACAATTTCTTCAAAATTTCTGACGTTCTGCAATTCACTCAGAAATGGTGCCAAACGGTTGCAAACCATCCCCTGAAAGGTTTTTCGGTGGAAACAGATGTGTTTTTATCATCGAAAACAGAATTAGCCCTCGACGTCTGAACAACCTTTTTTTGCAAAAATCCCTAAGCCGCGCGGTCACAATTTCTTCAAAATTTCTGACCATCTGCAATTCACTCAGAAATGGTGCCAAACGGTTGCAAACGATCCCCTGAAAGGTTTTTTGGTGGAAACAGATGCGTTTTTCTCATCGAAAACAGAATCAGCCCTCGACGTCTGAACAACTTTTTTTTGAAAAAATCCCTAAGGCGCGCGGTCACAATTTCAGCAAAAATCTGACGTTCTGCAATTCATCCAAAAATGGTGCCAGACTGTTGCAAACCATCCCCTGAAAGGTTTTTCGGTGGAAACAGATGCATTGTTATCATCGAAAACAGAATTAGCCCTCGACGTCTGAACAACTTTTTTTTAAAAAAATCCCTAAGGCGCGCGGTCACAATTTCTTCAAAATTTCTGAACTTCTGCAATTCACTCAGAAATGGTGCCAAACGGTTGCAAACCATCCCCTGAAAGGTTTTTCGGCAGAAACAGATGCGTTTTTATCATCGGAAACTGAATTAGCCCTCGACGTCTGAACAACTTTTTTTTGAAAAAATCCCTAAGCCGCGCGGTCACAATTTCTTCAAAATTTCTGACCTTCTGCAATTCACTCAGAAATGGTGCCAAACGGTTGCAAATGATCCCCTGAAAGGTTTTTCGGTGGAAAGAGATGCGTTTTTATCATCGAAAACAGAATTAGCCCTCGACGTCTGAACAACTTTTTTTTGCAAAAATCCCTAAGCCGCGCGGTCACAATTTCTTCAAAATTTCTGACCATCTGCAATTCACTCAGAAATGGTGCCAAACGGTTGCAAACGATCCCCTGAAAGGTTTTTTGGTGGAAACAGATGCGTTTTTCTCATCGAAAACAGAATCAGCCCTCGACGTCTGAACAACTTTTTTTTGAAAAAATCCCTAAGGCGCGCGGTCACAATTTCAGCAAAAATCTGACATTCTGCAATTCATCCAAAAATGGTGCCAGACTGTTGCAGAACATCCTCCTGAAAGGTTTTTCGGTGGAAACAGATGCATTTTTATCATCGAAAACAGAATTAGCCCTCGACGTCTGAACAACTTTTTTTTGAAAAAATCCCTAAGGCGCGCGGTCACAATTTCTTCAAAATTTCTGACCTTCTGCAATTCACTCAGAAATGGTGCCAAACGGTTGCAAACCATCCCCTGAAAGGTTTTTCGGCAGAAACAGATGCGTTTTTATCATCGGAAACAGAATTAGCCCTCGACGTCTGAAGAACTTTTTTTTGAAAAAATCCCTAAGGCGCGCGGTCACAATTTCTTCAAAATTTCTGACCTTCTGCAATTCACTCAGAAATGGTGCCAAACGGTTGCAAACCATCCCCTGAAAGGTTTTTCGGTGGAAACAGATGTGTTTTTATCATCGAAAACAGAATTAGCCCTCGACGTCTGAACAACCTTTTTTTGCAAAAATCCCTAAGCCGCGCGGTCACAATTTCTTCAAAATTTCTGACCATCTGCAATTCACTCAGAAATGGTGCCAAACGGTTGCAAACGATCCCCTGAAAGGTTTTTTGGTGGAAAGAGATGTGTTTTTATCAGTGGAAACAGAATTAGCCCTCGACGTCTGAACAACTTTTTTTTGAAAAAATCCCTAAGGCGCGCGGTCACAATTTCAGCAAAAATCTGACGTTCTGCAATTCACTCAGAAATGGTGCCAAACGGTTGCAAACGATCCCCTGAAAGGTTTTTCGGTGGAAACAGATGCGTTTTTATCATCGGAAACAGAATTAGCCCTCGACGTCTGAACAACTTTTTTTTGAAAAAATCCCTAAGCCGCGCGGTCACAATTTCTTCAAAATTTCTGACCTTCTGCAATTCACTCAGAAATGGTGCCAAACCGTTGCAAATGATCCCCTGAAAGGTTTTTCGGTGGAAACAGATGCGTTTTTATCATCGAAAACAGAATTAGCCCTCGACGTCTGAACAACTTTTTTTTGCAAAAATCCCTAAGCCGCGCGGTCACAATTTCAGCAAAAATCTGACGTTCTGCAATTCATCCAAAAATGGTGCCAGACTGTTGCAAACCATCCCCTGAAAGGTTTTTCGGTGGAAACAGATGCGTTTTTCTCATCGAAAACAGAATCAGCCCTCGACGTCTGAACAACTTTTTTTTCAAAAAATCCCTAAGCCGCGCGGTCACAATTTCATTAAAAATCTGACGTTTTGCAATTCATCCAAAAATGGTGCCAGACTGTTGCAAACCATCCCCTGAAAGGTTTTTCGGTGGAAACAGATGCATTTTTATCATCGAAAACAGAATTAGCCCTCGACGTCTGAACAACTTTTCTTTGCAAAAATCCCTAAGCCGCGCGGTCACAATTTCTTCAAAATTTCTGACCTTCTGCAATTCACTCAGAAATGGTGCCAAACGGTTGCAAACGATCCCCTGAAAGGTTTTTCGGTGGAAGGAGATGCGTTTTTCTCATCGAAAACAGAATTAACCCTCGACGTCTGAACAACTTTTTTTTGAAAAAATCCCTAAGCCGCGCGGTCACAATTTCAGCAAAAATCTGACGTTCTGCAATTCATCCAAAAATGGTGCCAGACTGTTGGAAACCATCCCCTGAAAGGTTTTTCGGTGGAAACAGATGCATTTTTATCATCGAAAACAGAATTAGCCCTCGACGTCTGAACAACTTTTTTTTGAAAAAATCCCTAAGGCGCGCGGTCACAATTTCTTCAAAATTTCTGACCATCTGCAATTCACTCAGAAATGGTGCCAAACGGTTGCAAACGATCCCCTGAAAGGTTTTTTGGTGGAAACAGATGCGTTTTTCTCATCGAAAACAGAATCAGCCCTCGACGTCTGAACAACTTTTTTTTCAAAAAATCCCTAAGCCGCGCGGTCACAATTTCATTAAAAATCTGACGTTTTGCAATTCATCCAAAAATGGTGCCAGACTGTTGCAAACCATCCCCTGAAAGGTTTTTCGGTGGAAACAGATGCATTTTTATCATCGAAAACAGATTTAGCCCTCGACGTCTGAACAACTTTTCTTTGCAAAAATCCCTGAGCCGCGCGGTCACAATTTCTTCAAAATTTCTGACCTTCTGCAATTCACTCAGAAATGGTGCCAAACGGTTGCAAACGATCCCCTGAAAGGTTTTTCGGTGGAAGGAGATGCGTTTTTCTCATCGAAAACATAATTAACCCTCGACGTCTGAACAACTTTTTTTTGAAAAAATCCCTAAGCCGCGCGGTCACAATTTCAGCAAAAATCTGACGTTCTGCAATTCATCCAAAAATGGTGCCAGACTGTTGGAAACCATCCCCTGAAAGGTTTTTCGGTGGAAACAGATGCATTTTTATCATCGAAAACAGAATTAGCTCTCGACGTCTGAACAACTTTTTTTTGAAAAAATCCCTAAGGCGCGCGGTCACAATTTCTTCAAAATTTCTGACCTTCTGCAATTCACTCAGAAATGGTGCCAAACGGTTGCAAACCATCCCCTGAAAGGTTTTTCGGCAGAAACAGATGCGTTTTTATCATCGGAAACAGAATTAGCCCTCGACGTCTGAAGAACTTTTTTTTGAAAAAATCCCTAAGGCGCGCGGTCACAATTTCTTCAAAATTTCTGACCTTCTGCAATTCACTCAGAAATGGTGCCAAACGGTTGCAAACGATCCCCTGAAAGGTTTTTCGGTGGAAAGAGATGTGTTTTTATCATCGGAAACAGAATTAGCCCTTGACGTCTGAACAAATTTTTTTTGAAATAATCCCTAAGGCGCGCGGTCACAATTTCTTCAAAATTTCTGAAGTTCTGCAATTCACTCAGAAATGGTGCCAAACGGTTGCAAACCATCCCCTGAAAGGTTTTTCGGTGGAAACAGATGTGTTTTTATCATCGAAAACAGAATTAGCCCTCGACGTCTGAACAACTTTTTTTTGCAAAAATCCCTAAGCCGCGCGGTCACAATTTCTTCAAAATTTCTGACCATCTGCAATTCACTCAGAAATGGTGCCAAACGGTTGCAAACGATCCCCTGAAAGGTTTTTTGGTGGAAACAGATGCGTTTTTCTCATCGAAAACAGAATCAGCCCTCGACGTCTGAACAACTTTTTTTTGAAAAAATCCCTAAGGCGCGCGGTCACAATTTCAGCAAAAATCTGACGTTCTGCAATTCATCCAAAAATGGTGCCAGACTGTTGCAAACCATCCCCGAAAGGTTTTTCGGTGGAAACAGATGCATTGTTATCATCGAAAACAGAATTAGCCCTCGACGTCTGAACAACTTTTTTTTGAAAAAATCCCTAAGGCGCGCGGTCACAATTTCTTCAAAATTTCTGAACTTCTGCAATTCACTCAGAAATGGTGCCAAACGGTTGCAAACCATCCCCTGAAAGGTTTTTCGGCAGAAACAGATGCGTTTTTATCATCGGAAACTGAATTAGCCCTCGACGTCTGAACAACTTTTTTTTGAAAAAATCCCTAAGCCGCGCGGTCACAATTTCTTCAAAATTTCTGACCTTCTGCAATTCACTCAGAAATGGTGCCAAACGGTTGCAAATGATCCCCTGAAAGGTTTTTCGGTGGAAAGAGATGCGTTTTTATCATCGAAAACAGAATTAGCCCTCGACGTCTGAACAACTTTTTTTTGCAAAAATCCCTAAGCCGCGCGGTCACAATTTCTTCAAAATTTCTGACCATCTGCAATTCACTCAGAAATGGTGCCAAACGGTTGCAAACGATCCCCTGAAAGGTTTTTTGGTGGAAACAGATGCGTTTTTCTCATCGAAAACAGAATCAGCCCTCGACGTCTGAACAACTTTTTTTTGAAAAAATCCCTAAGGCGCGCGGTCACAATTTCAGCAAAAATCTGACATTCTGCAATTCATCCAAAAATGGTGCCAGACTGTTGCAGAACATCCCCTGAAAGGTTTTTCGGTGGAAACAGATGCATTTTTATCATCGAAAACAGAATTAGCCCTCGACGTCTGAACAACTTTTTTTTGAAAAAATCCCTAAGGCGCGCGGTCACAATTTCTTCAAAATTTCTGACCTTCTGCAATTCACTCAGAAATGGTGCCAAACGGTTGCAAACCATCCCCTGAAAGGTTTTTCGGCAGAAACAGATGCGTTTTTATCATCGGAAACAGAATTAGCCCTCGACGTCTGAAGAACTTTTTTTTGAAAAAATCCCTAAGGCGCGCGGTCACAATTTCTTCAAAATTTCTGACCTTCTGCAATTCACTCAGAAATGGTGCCAAACGGTTGCAAACGATCCCCTGAAAGGTTTTTCGGTGGAAAGAGATGTGTTTTTATCATCGGAAACAGAATTAACCCTTGACGTCTGAACAAATTTTTTTTGAAATAATCCCTAAGGCGCGCGGTCACAATTTCTTCAAAATTTCTGACGTTCTGCAATTCACTCAGAAATGGTGCCAAACGGTTGCAAACCATCCCCTGAAAGGTTTTTCGGTGGAAACAGATGTGTTTTTATCATCGAAAACAGAATTAGCCCTCGACGTCTGAACAACCTTTTTTTGCAAAAATCCCTAAGCCGCGCGGTCACAATTTCTTCAAAATTTCTGACCATCTGCAATTCACTCAGAAATGGTGCCAAACGGTTGCAAACGATCCCCTGAAAGGTTTTTTGGTGGAAACAGATGCGTTTTTCTCATCGAAAACAGAATCAGCCCTCGACGTCTGAACAACTTTTTTTTGAAAAAATCCCTAAGGCGCGCGGTCACAATTTCAGCAAAAATCTGACGTTCTGCAATTCATCCAAAAATGGTGCCAGACTGTTGCAAACCATCCCCTGAAAGGTTTTTCGGTGGAAACAGATGCATTGTTATCATCGAAAACAGAATTAGCCCTCGACGTCTGAACAACTTTTTTTTAAAAAAATCCCTAAGGCGCGCGGTCACAATTTCTTCAAAATTTCTGAACTTCTGCAATTCACTCAGAAATGGTGCCAAACGGTTGCAAACCATCCCCTGAAAGGTTTTTCGGCAGAAACAGATGCGTTTTTATCATCGGAAACTGAATTAGCCCTCGACGTCTGAACAACTTTTTTTTGAAAAAATCCCTAAGCCGCGCGGTCACAATTTCTTCAAAATTTCTGACCTTCTGCAATTCACTCAGAAATGGTGCCAAACGGTTGCAAATGATCCCCTGAAAGGTTTTTCGGTGGAAAGAGATGCGTTTTTATCATCGAAAACAGAATTAGCCCTCGACGTCTGAACAACTTTTTTTTGCAAAAATCCCTAAGCCGCGCGGTCACAATTTCTTCAAAATTTCTGACCATCTGCAATTCACTCAGAAATGGTGCCAAACGGTTGCAAACGATCCCCTGAAAGGTTTTTTGGTGGAAACAGATGCGTTTTTCTCATCGAAAACAGAATCAGCCCTCGACGTCTGAACAACTTTTTTTTGAAAAAATCCCTAAGGCGCGCGGTCACAATTTCAGCAAAAATCTGACATTCTGCAATTCATCCAAAAATGGTGCCAGACTGTTGCAGAACATCCTCCTGAAAGGTTTTTCGGTGGAAACAGATGCATTTTTATCATCGAAAACAGAATTAGCCCTCGACGTCTGAACAACTTTTTTTTGAAAAAATCCCTAAGGCGCGCGGTCACAATTTCTTCAAAATTTCTGACCTTCTGCAATTCACTCAGAAATGGTGCCAAACGGTTGCAAACCATCCCCTGAAAGGTTTTTCGGCAGAAACAGATGCGTTTTTATCATCGGAAACAGAATTAGCCCTCGACGTCTGAAGAACTTTTTTTTGAAAAAATCCCTAAGGCGCGCGGTCACAATTTCTTCAAAATTTCTGACCTTCTGCAATTCACTCAGAAATGGTGCCAAACGGTTGCAAACCATCCCCTGAAAGGTTTTTCGGTGGAAACAGATGTGTTTTTATCATCGAAAACAGAATTAGCCCTCGACGTCTGAACAACCTTTTTTTGCAAAAATCCCTAAGCCGCGCGGTCACAATTTCTTCAAAATTTCTGACCATCTGCAATTCACTCAGAAATGGTGCCAAACGGTTGCAAACGATCCCCTGAAAGGTTTTTTGGTGGAAAGAGATGTGTTTTTATCAGTGGAAACAGAATTAGCCCTCGACGTCTGAACAACTTTTTTTTGAAAAAATCCCTAAGGCGCGCGGTCACAATTTCAGCAAAAATCTGACGTTCTGCAATTCACTCAGAAATGGTGCCAAACGGTTGCAAACGATCCCCTGAAAGGTTTTTCGGTGGAAACAGATGCGTTTTTATCATCGGAAACAGAATTAGCCCTCGACGTCTGAACAACTTTTTTTTGAAAAAATCCCTAAGCCGCGCGGTCACAATTTCTTCAAAATTTCTGACCTTCTGCAATTCACTCAGAAATGGTGCCAAACCGTTGCAAATGATCCCCTGAAAGGTTTTTCGGTGGAAACAGATGCGTTTTTATCATCGAAAACAGAATTAGCCCTC
Source organism: Podarcis melisellensis (assembly GCF_964234715.1). Taxonomy (NCBI): domain Eukaryota; kingdom Metazoa; phylum Chordata; class Lepidosauria; order Squamata; family Lacertidae; genus Podarcis; species Podarcis melisellensis. Next base: position 93,393,612 of record NC_138537.1, read on the forward strand.
GACGTCTGAACAACTTTTTTTTGCAAAAATCCCTAAGCCGCGCGGTCACAATTTCAGCAAAAATCTGACGTTCTGCAATTCATCCAAAAATGGTGCCAGACTGTTGCAAACCATCCCCTGAAAGGTTTTTCGGTGGAAACAGATGCGTTTTTCTCATCGAAAACAGAATCAGCCCTCGACGTCTGAACAACTTTTTTTTCAAAAAATCCCTAAGCCGCGCGGTCACAATTTCATTAAAAATCTGACGTTTTGCAATTCATCCAAAAATGGTGCCAGACTGTTGCAAACCATCCCCTGAAAGGTTTTTCGGTGGAAACAGATGCATTTTTATCATCGAAAACAGAATTAGCCCTCGACGTCTGAACAACTTTTCTTTGCAAAAATCCCTAAGCCGCGCGGTCACAATTTCTTCAAAATTTCTGACCTTCTGCAATTCACTCAGAAATGGTGCCAAACGGTTGCAAACGATCCCCTGAAAGGTTTTTCGGTGGAAGGAGATGCGTTTTTCTCATCGAAAACAGAATTAACCCTCGACGTCTGAACAACTTTTTTTTGAAAAAATCCCTAAGCCGCGCGGTCACAATTTCAGCAAAAATCTGACGTTCTGCAATTCATCCAAAAATGGTGCCAGACTGTTGGAAACCATCCCCTGAAAGGTTTTTCGGTGGAAACAGATGCATTTTTATCATCGAAAACAGAATTAGCCCTCGACGTCTGAACAACTTTTTTTTGAAAAAATCCCTAAGGCGCGCGGTCACAATTTCTTCAAAATTTCTGACCATCTGCAATTCACTCAGAAATGGTGCCAAACGGTTGCAAACGATCCCCTGAAAGGTTTTTTGGTGGAAACAGATGCGTTTTTCTCATCGAAAACAGAATCAGCCCTCGACGTCTGAACAACTTTTTTTTCAAAAAATCCCTAAGCCGCGCGGTCACAATTTCATTAAAAATCTGACGTTTTGCAATTCATCCAAAAATGGTGCCAGACTGTTGCAAACCATCCCCTGAAAGGTTTTTCGGTGGAAACAGATGCATTTTTATCATCGAAAACAGATTTAGCCCTCGACGTCTGAACAACTTTTCTTTGCAAAAATCCCTGAGCCGCGCGGTCACAATTTCTTCAAAATTTCTGACCTTCTGCAATTCACTCAGAAATGGTGCCAAACGGTTGCAAACGATCCCCTGAAAGGTTTTTCGGTGGAAGGAGATGCGTTTTTCTCATCGAAAACATAATTAACCCTCGACGTCTGAACAACTTTTTTTTGAAAAAATCCCTAAGCCGCGCGGTCACAATTTCAGCAAAAATCTGACGTTCTGCAATTCATCCAAAAATGGTGCCAGACTGTTGGAAACCATCCCCTGAAAGGTTTTTCGGTGGAAACAGATGCATTTTTATCATCGAAAACAGAATTAGCTCTCGACGTCTGAACAACTTTTTTTTGAAAAAATCCCTAAGGCGCGCGGTCACAATTTCTTCAAAATTTCTGACCTTCTGCAATTCACTCAGAAATGGTGCCAAACGGTTGCAAACCATCCCCTGAAAGGTTTTTCGGCAGAAACAGATGCGTTTTTATCATCGGAAACAGAATTAGCCCTCGACGTCTGAAGAACTTTTTTTTGAAAAAATCCCTAAGGCGCGCGGTCACAATTTCTTCAAAATTTCTGACCTTCTGCAATTCACTCAGAAATGGTGCCAAACGGTTGCAAACGATCCCCTGAAAGGTTTTTCGGTGGAAAGAGATGTGTTTTTATCATCGGAAACAGAATTAGCCCTTGACGTCTGAACAAATTTTTTTTGAAATAATCCCTAAGGCGCGCGGTCACAATTTCTTCAAAATTTCTGAAGTTCTGCAATTCACTCAGAAATGGTGCCAAACGGTTGCAAACCATCCCCTGAAAGGTTTTTCGGTGGAAACAGATGTGTTTTTATCATCGAAAACAGAATTAGCCCTCGACGTCTGAACAACTTTTTTTTGCAAAAATCCCTAAGCCGCGCGGTCACAATTTCTTCAAAATTTCTGACCATCTGCAATTCACTCAGAAATGGTGCCAAACGGTTGCAAACGATCCCCTGAAAGGTTTTTTGGTGGAAACAGATGCGTTTTTCTCATCGAAAACAGAATCAGCCCTCGACGTCTGAACAACTTTTTTTTGAAAAAATCCCTAAGGCGCGCGGTCACAATTTCAGCAAAAATCTGACGTTCTGCAATTCATCCAAAAATGGTGCCAGACTGTTGCAAACCATCCCCTGAAAGGTTTTTCGGTGGAAACAGATGCATTGTTATCATCGAAAACAGAATTAGCCCTCGACGTCTGAACAACTTTTTTTTGAAAAAATCCCTAAGGCGCGCGGTCACAATTTCTTCAAAATTTCTGAACTTCTGCAATTCACTCAGAAATGGTGCCAAACGGTTGCAAACCATCCCCTGAAAGGTTTTTCGGCAGAAACAGATGCGTTTTTATCATCGGAAACTGAATTAGCCCTCGACGTCTGAACAACTTTTTTTTGAAAAAATCCCTAAGCCGCGCGGTCACAATTTCTTCAAAATTTCTGACCTTCTGCAATTCACTCAGAAATGGTGCCAAACGGTTGCAAATGATCCCCTGAAAGGTTTTTCGGTGGAAAGAGATGCGTTTTTATCATCGAAAACAGAATTAGCCCTCGACGTCTGAACAACTTTTTTTTGCAAAAATCCCTAAGCCGCGCGGTCACAATTTCTTCAAAATTTCTGACCATCTGCAATTCACTCAGAAATGGTGCCAAACGGTTGCAAACGATCCCCTGAAAGGTTTTTTGGTGGAAACAGATGCGTTTTTCTCATCGAAAACAGAATCAGCCCTCGACGTCTGAACAACTTTTTTTTGAAAAAATCCCTAAGGCGCGCGGTCACAATTTCAGCAAAAATCTGACATTCTGCAATTCATCCAAAAATGGTGCCAGACTGTTGCAGAACATCCCCTGAAAGGTTTTTCGGTGGAAACAGATGCATTTTTATCATCGAAAACAGAATTAGCCCTCGACGTCTGAACAATTTTTTTTTGAAAAAAATCCCTAAGGCGCGCGGTCACAATTTCTTCAAAATTTCTGACCTTCTGCAATTCACTCAGAAATGGTGCCAAACGGTTGCAAACCATCCCCTGAAAGGTTTTTCGGCAGAAACAGATGCGTTTTTATCATCGGAAACAGAATTAGCCCTCGACGTCTGAAGAACTTTTTTTTGAAAAAATCCCTAAGGCGCGCGGTCACAATTTCTTCAAAATTTCTGACCTTCTGCAATTCACTCAGAAATGGTGCCAAACGGTTGCAAACGATCCCCTGAAAGGTTTTTCGGTGGAAAGAGATGTGTTTTTATCATCGGAAACAGAATTAGCCCTTGACGTCTGAACAAATTTTTTTTGAAATAATCCCTAAGGCGCGCGGTCACAATTTCTTCAAAATTTCTGACGTTCTGCAATTCACTCAGAAATGGTGCCAAACGGTTGCAAACCATCCCCTGAAAGGTTTTTCGGTGGAAACAGATGTGTTTTTATCATCGAAAACAGAATTAGCCCTCGACGTCTGAACAACCTTTTTTTGCAAAAATCCCTAAGCAGCGCGGTCACAATTTCTTCAAAATTTCTGACCATCTGCAATTCACTCAGAAATGGTGCCAAACGGTTGCAAACGATCCCCTGAAAGGTTTTTTGGTGGAAACAGATGCGTTTTTCTCATCGAAAACAGAATCAGCCCTCGACGTCTGAACAACTTTTTTTTGAAAAAATCCCTAAGGCGCGCGGTCACAATTTCAGCAAAAATCTGACGTTCTGCAATTCATCCAAAAATGGTGCCAGACTGTTGCAAACCATCCCCTGAAAGGTTTTTCGGTGGAAACAGATGCATTGTTATCATCGAAAACAGAATTAGCCCTCGACGTCTGAACAACTTTTTTTTGAAAAAATCCCTAAGGCGCGCGGTCACAATTTCTTCAAAATTTCTGAACTTCTGCAATTCACTCAGAAATGGTGCCAAACGGTTGCAAACCATCCCCTGAAAGGTTTTTCGGCAGAAACAGATGCGTTTTTATCATCGGAAACTGAATTAGCCCTCGACGTCTGAACAACTTTTTTTTGAAAAAATCCCTAAGCCGCGCGGTCACAATTTCTTCAAAATTTCTGACCTTCTGCAATTCACTCAGAACTGGTGCCAAACGGTTGCAAATGATCCCCTGAAAGGTTTTTCGGTGGAAAGAGATGCGTTTTTATCATCGAAAACAGAATTAGCCCTCGACGTCTGAACAACTTTTTTTTGCAAAAATCCCTAAGCCGCGCGGTCACAATTTCTTCAAAATTTCTGACCATCTGCAATTCACTCAGAAATGGTGCCAAACGGTTGCAAACGATCCCCTGAAAGGTTTTTTGGTGGAAACAGATGCGTTTTTCTCATCGAAAACAGAATCAGCCCTCGACGTCTGAACAACTTTTTTTTGAAAAAATCCCTAAGGCGCGCGGTCACAATTTCAGCAAAAATCTGACATTCTGCAATTCATCCAAAAATGGTGCCAGACTGTTGCAGAACATCCCCTGAAAGGTTTTTCGGTGGAAACAGATGCATTTTTATCATCGAAAACAGAATTAGCCCTCGACGTCTGAACAACTTTTTTTTGAAAAAATCCCTAAGGCGCGCGGTCACAATTTCTTCAAAATTTCTGACCTTCTGCAATTCACTCAGAAATGGTGCCAAACGGTTGCAAACCATCCCCTGAAAGGTTTTTCGGCAGAAACAGATGCGTTTTTATCATCGGAAACAGAATTAGCCCTCGACGTCTGAAGAACTTTTTTTTGAAAAAATCCCTAAGGCGCGCGGTCACAATTTCTTCAAAATTTCTGACCTTCTGCAATTCACTCAGAAATGGTGCCAAACGGTTGCAAACGATCCCCTGAAAGGTTTTTCGGTGGAAAGAGATGTGTTTTTATCATCGGAAACAGAATTAGCCCTTGACGTCTGAACAAATTTTTTTTGAAATAATCCCTAAGGCGCGCGCGGTCACAATTTCTTCAAAATTTCTGACGTTCTGCAATTCACTCAGAAATGGTGCCAAACGGTTGCAAACCATCCCCTGAAAGGTTTTTCGGTGGAAACAGATGTGTTTTTATCATCGAAAACAGAATTAGCCCTCGACGTCTGAACAACCTTTTTTTGCAAAAATCCCTAAGCCGCGCGGTCACAATTTCTTCAAAATTTCTGACCATCTGCAATTCACTCAGAAATGGTGCCAAACGGTTGCAAACGATCCCCTGAAAGGTTTTTTGGTGGAAAGAGATGTGTTTTTATCAGTGGAAACAGAATTAGCCCTCGACGTCTGAACAACTTTTTTTTTAAAAAATCCCTAAGGCGCGCGGTCACAATTTCAGCAAAAATCTGACGTTCTGCAATTCACTCAGAAATGGTGCCAAACGGTTGCAAACGATCCCCTGAAAGGTTTTTCGGTGGAAACAGATGCGTTTTTATAATCGGAAACAGAATTAGCCCTCGACGTCTGAACAACTTTTTTTTGAAAAAATCCCTAAGCCGCGCGGTCACAATTTCTTCAAAATTTCTGACCATCTGCAATTCACTCAGAAATGGTGCCAAACGGTTGCAAACGATCCCCTGAAAGGTTTTTTGGTGGAAACAGATGCGTTTTTCTCATCGAAAACAGAATCAGCCCTCGACGTCTGAACAACTTTTTTTTGAAAAAATCCCTAAGGCGCGCGGTCACAATTTCAGCAAAAATCTGACATTCTGCAATTCATCCAAAAATGGTGCCAGACTGTTGCAGAACATCCCCTGAAAGGTTTTTCGGTGGAAACAGATGCATTGTTATCATCGAAAACAGAATTAGCCCTCGACGTCTGAACAACTTTTTTTGAAAAAATCCCTAAGGCGCGCGGTCACAATTTCTTCAAAATTTCTGAACTTCTGCAATTCACTCAGAAATGGTGCCAAACGGTTGCAAACCATCCCCTGAAAGGTTTTTCGGCGGAAACAGATGCGTTTTTATCATCGGAAACAGAATTAGCCCTCGACGTCTGAGGAACTTTTTTTTGAAAAAATCCCTAAGGCGCGCGGTCACAATTTCTTCAAAATTTCTGACCTTCTGCAATTCACTCAGAAATGGTGCCAAACGGTTGCAAACGATCCCCTGAAAGGTTTTTTGGCGGAAAGAGATGTGTTTTTATCATCGAAAACAGAATTAGCCCTCGACGTCTGAACAACTTTTTTTTGCAAAAATCCCTAAGGCGCGCGGTCACAATTTCTTCAAAATTTCTGACCATCTGCAATTCACTCAGAAATGGTGCCAAACGGTTGCAAACGATCCCCTGAAAGGTTTTTTGGTGGAAAGAGATGTGTTTTTATCAGTGGAAACAGAATCAGCCCTCGACGTCTGAACAACTTTTTTTTGAAAAAATCCCTAAGGCGCGCGGTCACAATTTCAGCAAAAATCTGACGTTCTGCAATTCACTCAGAAATGGTGCCAAACGGATGCAAACGATCCCCTGAAAGGTTTTTCGGTGGAAACAGATGCGTTTTTATCATCGGAAACAGAATTAGCCCTCGACGTCTGAACAACTTTTTTTTGAAAAAATCCCTAAGCTGCGCAGTCACAATTTCTTCAAAATTTCTGACCTTCTGCAATTCACTCAGAAATGGTGCCAAACGGTTGCAAATGATCCCCTGAAAGGTTTTTCGGTGGAAACAGATGCGTTTTTATCATCGAAAACAGAATTAGCCCTCGACGTCTGAACAACTTTTTTTTGCAAAAATCCCTAAGCCGCGCGGTCACAATTTCTTAAAAATTTCTGACCATCTGCAATTCACTCAGAAATGGTGCCAAACGGTTGAAAACGATCCCCTGAAAGGTTTTTTGGTGGAAACAGATGCGTTTTTCTCATCGAAAACAGAATCAGCCCTCGACGTCTGAATAACTTTTTTTTGAAAAAATCCCTAAGGCGCGCGGTCACAATTTCAGCAAAAATCTGACGTTCTGCAATTCATCCAAAAATGGTGCCAGACTGTTGCAGAACATCCCCTGAAAGGTTTTTCGGTGGAAACAGATGCGTTTTTCTCATCGAAAACAGAATCAGCCCTCGACGTCTGAACAACTTTTTTTTGAAAAAATCCCTAAGCCGCGCGGTCACAATTTCTTCAAAATTTCTGAACTTCTGCAATTCACTCAGAAATGGTGCCAAACGGTTGCAAACCATCCCCTGAAAGGTTTTTCGGCGGAAACAGATGCGTTTTTATCATCGGAAACAGAATTAGCCCTCGACGTCTGAAGAACTTTTTTTTGAAAAAATCCCTAAGGCGCGCGGTCACAATTTCTTCAAAATTTCTGACCTTCTGCAATTCACTCAGAAATGGTGCCAAACGGTTGCAAACGATCCCCTGAAAGGTTTTTTGGTGGAAAGAGATGTGTTTTTATCATCGAAAACAGAATTAGCCCTCGACGTCTGAACAACTTTTTTTTGCAAAAATCCCTAAGCCGCGCGGTCACAATTTCTTCAAAATTTCTGACCATCTGCAATTCACTCAGAAATGGTGCCAAACGGTTGCAAACGATCCCCTGAAAGGTTTTTTGGTGGAAACAGATGCGTTTTTCTCATCGAAAACAGAATCAGCCCTCGACGTCTGAACAACTTTTTTTTCAAAAAATCCCTAAGCCGCGCGGTCACAATTTCATTAAAAATCTGACGTTTTGCAATTCATCCAAAAATGGTGCCAGACTGTTGCAAACCATCCCCTGAAAGGTTTTTCGGTGGAAACAGATGCATTGTTATCATCGAATACAGAATTAGCCCTCGACGTCTGAACAACTTTTCTTTGCAAAAATCCCTAAGCCGCGCGGTCACAATTTCTTCAAAATTTCTGACCTTCTGCAATTCACTCAGAAATGGTGCCAAACGGTTGCAAACGATCCCCTGAAAGGTTTTTCGGTGGAAGGAGATGCGTTTTTCTCATCGAAAACAGAATTAACCCTCGACGTCTGAACAACTTTTTTTTGAAAAAATCCCTAAGCCGCGCGGTCACAATTTCAGCAAAAATCTGACGTTCTGCAATTCATCCAAAAATGGTGCCAGACTGTTGGAAACCATCCCCTGAAAGGTTTTTCGGTGGAAACAGATGCATTTTTATCATCGAAAACAGAATTAGCCCTCGACGTCTGAACAACTTTTTTTTGAAAAAATCCCTAAGGCGCGCGGTCACAATTTCTTCAAAATTTCTGACCATCTGCAATTCACTCAGAAATGGTGCCAAACGGTTGCAAACGATCCCCTGAAAGGTTTTTTGGTGGAAACAGATGCGTTTTTCTCATCGAAAACAGAATCAGCCCTCGACGTCTGAACAACTTTTTTTTCAAAAAATCCCTAAGCCGCGCGGTCACAATTTCATTAAAAATCTGACGTTTTGCAATTCATCCAAAAATGGTGCCAGACTGTTGCAAACCATCCCCTGAAAGGTTTTTCGGTGGAAACAGATGCATTTTAATCATCGAAAACAGAATTAGCCCTCGACGTCTGAACAACTTTTCTTTGCAAAAATCCCTGAGCCGCGCGGTCACAATTTCTTCAAAATTTCTGACCTTCTGCAATTCACTCAGAAATGGTGCCAAACGGTTGCAAACGATCCCCTGAAAGGTTTTTCGGTGGAAGGAGATGCGTTTTTCTCATCGAAAACATAATTAACCCTCGACGTCTGAACAACTTTTTTTTGAAAAAATCCCTAAGCCGCGCGGTCACAATTTCAGCAAAAATCTGACGTTCTGCAATTCATCCAAAAATGGTGCCAGACTGTTGGAAACCATCCCCTGAAAGGTTTTTCGGTGGAAACAGATGCATTTTTATCATCGAAAACAGAATTAGCCCTCGACGTCTGAACAACTTTTTTTTGAAAAAATCCCTAAGGCGCGCGGTCACAATTTCTTCAAAATTTCTGACCTTCTGCAATTCACTCAGAAATGGTGCCAAACGGTTGCAAACCATCCCCTGAAAGGTTTTTCGGCAGAAACAGATGCGTTTTTATCATCGGAAACAGAATTAGCCCTCGACGTCTGAAGAACTTTTTTTTGAAAAAATCCCTAAGGCGCGCGGTCACAATTTCTTCAAAATTTCTGACCTTCTGCAATTCACTCAGAAATGGTGCCAAACCGTTGCAAACGATCCCCTGAAAGGTTTTTCGGTGGAAAGAGATGTGTTTTTATCATCGGAAACAGAATTAGCCCTTGACGTCTGAACAAATTTTTTTTGAAATAATCCCTAAGGCGCGCGGTCACAATTTCTTCAAAATTTCTGACGTTCTGCAATTCACTCAGAAATGGTGCCAAACGGTTGCAAACCATCCCCTGAAAGGTTTTTCGGTGGAAACAGATGTGTTTTTATCATCGAAAACAGAATTAGCCCTCGACGTCTGAACAACCTTTTTTTGCAAAAATCCCTAAGCCGCGCGGTCACAATTTCTTCAAAATTTCTGACCATCTGCAATTCACTCAGAAATGGTGCCAAACGGTTGCAAACGATCCCCTGAAAGGTTTTTTGGTGGAAAGAGATGTGTTTTTATCAGTGGAAACAGAATTAGCCCTCGACGTCTGAACAACTTTTTTTTGAAAAAATCCCTAAGCCGCGCGGTCACAATTTCAGCAAAAATCTGACGTTCTGCAATTCATCCAAAAATGGTGCCAGACTGTTGGAAACCATCCCCTGAAAGGTTTTTCGGTGGAAACAGATGCATTTTTATCATCGAAAACAGAATTAGCCCTCGACGTCTGAACAACTTTCTTTTGAAAAAATCCCTAAGGCGCGCGGTCACAATTTCTTCAAAATTTCTGACCATCTGCAATTCACTCAGAAATGGTGCCAAACGGTTGCAAACGATCCCCTGAAAGGTTTTTTGGTGGAAACAGATGCGTTTTTCTCATCGAAAACAGAATCAGCCCTCGACGTCTGAACAACTTTTTTTTCAAAAAATCCCTAAGCCGCGCGGTCACAATTTCATTAAAAATCTGACGTTTTGCAATTCATCCAAAAATGGTGCCAGACTGTTGCAAACCATCCCCTGAAAGGTTTTTCGGTGGAAACAGATGCATTTTTATCATCGAAAACAGAATTAGCCCTCGACGTCTGAACAACTTTTCTTTGCAAAAATCCCTAAGCCGCGCGGTCAAAATTTCTTCAAAATTTCTGACCTTCTGCAATTCACTCAGAAATGGTGCCAAACGGTTGCAAACGATCCCCTGAAAGGTTTTTCGGTGGAAGGAGATGCGTTTTTCTCATCGAAAACAGAATTAACCCTCGACGTCTGAACAACTTTTTTTTTAAAAAATCCCTAAGCCGCGCGGTCACAATTTCAGCAAAAATCTGACGTTCTGCAATTCATCCAAAAATGGTGCCAGACTGTTGGAAACCATCCCCTGAAAGGTTTTTCGGTGGAAACAGATGCATTTTTATCATCGAAAACAGAATTAGCCCTCGACGTCTGAACAACTTTTTTTTGAAAAAATCCCTAAGGCGCGCGGTCACAATTTCTTCAAAATTTCTGACCTTCTGCAATTCACTCAGAAATGGTGCCAAACGGTTGCAAACGATCCCCTGAAAGGTTTTTCGGTGGAAAGAGATGTGTTTTTATCATCGGAAACAGAATTAGCCCTTGACGTCTGAACAAATTTTTTTTGAAATAATCCCTAAGGCGCGCGGTCACAATTTCTTCAAAATTTCTGACGTTCTGCAATTCACTCAGAAATGGTGCCAAACGGTTGCAAACCATCCCCTGAAAGGTTTTTCGGTGGAAACAGATGTGTTTTTATCATCGAAAACAGAATTAGCCCTCGACGTCTGAACAACCTTTTTTTGCAAAAATCCCTAAGCCGCGCGGTCACAATTTCTTCAAAATTTCTGACCATCTGCAATTCACTCAGAAATGGTGCCAAACGGTTGCAAACGATCCCCTGAAAGGTTTTTTGGTGGAAAGAGATGTGTTTTTATCAGTGGAAACAGAATTAGCCCTCGACGTCTGAACAACTTTTTTTTGAAAAAATCCCTAAGGCGCGCGGTCACAATTTCAGCAAAAATCTGACGTTCTGCAATTCACTCAGAAATGGTGCCAAACGGTTGCAAACGATCCCCTGAAAGGTTTTTCGGTGGAAACAGATGCGTTTTTATCATCGGAAACAGAATTAGCCCTCGACGTCTGAACAACTTTTTTTTGAAAAAATCCCTAAGCCGCGCCGTCACAATTTCTTCAAAATTTCTGACCTTCTGCAATTCACTCAGAAATGGTGCCAAACCGTTGCAAATGATCCCTTGAAAGGTTTTTCGGTGGAAACAGATGCGTTTTTATCATCGAAAACAGAATTAGCCCTCGACGTCTGAACAACTTTTTTTTGCAAAAATCCCTAAGCCGCGCGGTCACAATTTCTTCAAAATTTCTGACCATCTGCAATTCACTCAGAAATGGTGCCAAACGGTTGCAAACGATCCCCTGAAAGGTTTTTTGGTGGAAACAGATGCGTTTTTCTCATCGAAAACAGAATCAGCCCTCGACGTCTGAACAACTTTTTTTTGAAAAAATCCCTAAGCCACGCGGTCACAATTTCTTCAAAATTTCTGACCTTCTGCAATTCACTCAGAAATGGTGCCAAACCGTTGCAAATGATCCCCTGAAAGGTTTTTCGGTGGAAACAGATGCGTTTTTATCATCGAAAACAGAATTAGCCCTCGACGTCTGAACAACTTTTTTTTGCAAAAATCCCTAAGCCGCGCGGTCACAATTTCTTCAAAATTTCTGACCATCTGCAATTCACTCAGAAATGGTGCCAAACGGTTGCAAACCATCCCCTGAAAGGTTTTTCGGCGGAAACAGATGCGTTTTTATCATCGGAAACAGAATTAGCCCTCGACGTCTGAAGAACTTTTTTTTGAAAAAATCCCTAAGGCGCGCGGTCACAATTTCTTCAAAATTTCTGACCTTCTGCAATTCACTCAGAAATGGTGCCAAACGGTTGCAAACGATCCCCTGAAAGGTTTTTTGGTGGAAAGAGATGTGTTTTTATCATCGAAAACAGAATTAGCCCTCGACGTCTGAACAACTTTTTTTTGCAAAAATCCCTAAGCCGCGCGGTCACAATTTCTTCAAAATTTCTGACCATCTGCAATTCACTCAGAAATGGTGCCAAACGGTTGCAAACGATCCCCTGAAAGGTTTTTTGGTGGAAACAGATGCGTTTTTCTCATCGAAAACAGAATCAGCCCTCGACGTCTGAACAACTTTTTTTTGAAAAAATCCCTAAGGCGCGCGGTCACAATTTCAGCAAAAATCTGACGTTCTGCAATTCATCCAAAAATGGTGCCAGACTGTTGCAAACCATCCCCTGAAAGGTTTTTCGGTGGAAACAGATGCATTTTTATCATCGAAAACAGAATTAGCCCTCGACGTCTGAACAACTTTTTTTGGAAAAAATCCCTAAGGCGCGCGGTCACAATTTCTTCAAAATTTCTGAACTTCTGCAATTCACTCAGAAATGGTGCCAAACGGTTGCAAACCATCCCCTGAAAGGTTTTTCGGCGGAAACAGATGCGTTTTTATCATCGGATACAGAATTAGCCCTTGACGTCTGAACAACTTTTTTTTGAAATAATCCCTAAGGCGCGCGGTCACAATTTCTTCAAAATTTCTGACGTTCTGCAATTCACTCAGAAATGGTGCCAAACGGTTGCAAACGATCCCCTGAAAGGTTTTTCGGTGGAAACAGATGCGTTTTTATCATCGGAAACAGAATTAGCCCTCGACGTCTGAACAACTTTTTTTTGAAAAAATCCCTAAGGCGCGCGGTCACAATTTCTTCAAAATTTCTGACGTTCTGCAATTCACTCAGAAATGGTGCCAAACGGTTGCATATGATCCCCTGAAAGGTTTTTCGGTGGAAACAGATGCGTTTTTCTCATCGAAAACAGAATCAGCCCTCGACGTCTGAACAACTTTTTTTTCAAAAAATCCCTAAGCCGCGCGGTCACAATTTCATTAAAAATCTGACGTTCTGCAATTCATCCAAAAATGGTGCCAGACTGTTGCAAACCATCCCCTGAAAGGTTTTTCGGTGGAAACAGATGCATTTTTATCATCGAAAACAGAATTAGCCCTCGACGTCTGAACAACTTTTTTTTGAAAAAATCCCTAAGCCGCGCGGTCACAATTTCTTCAAAATTTCTGACCTTCTGCAATTCACTCAGAAATGGTGCCAAACGGTTGCAAACGATCCCCTGAAAGGTTTTTCGGTGGAAGCAGATGCGTTTTTCTCATCGAAACCAGAATTAACCCTCGACGTCTGAACTGTGGAGATATCTATCGATCTTGCCTTATCGATAGAGCCGCGACGTCAGACAGCTTTACGATCCGCATCAATCACCTACAGCGGTCCGGCAGGCTTCCTCTCTGGCTGCGCAATAACTCCTGCTGTCTCTCCTTTCAGTCACGGCTTTTTTTAGCAGAGTTGAACACAGCGTGTAAAGCAGTCTTGCTTCTTGTAAGCACACATAGACAGCTCCGTCTATTTACAGCTCTTTATTAAAACAGTACAGCAAACAAAGTCCAGGGCTTCTTTCAGCCATGTCTCCCTCACAGATACACAGAGGGAAGAAGTGAAAGTACAGGGAAAAACTCCTCCTTCTTAGCTTCTAAAAGCTTCTGTCTCCGCCCAGCTTCTGTAAGCTGACGTTAGCAGGTGACACACACCAGGGGAATTTAACCAGATAAATTCTGAACCATCACACCCCCCCTTGTGTCCCTGCGTGATACCTGTGCAACATCTTCAGTAACACCTTGTGAGATCGATCCCTTCCCCAATGCCTTGTGCCCTCCCTTGGCAAACCTGTTTGGCATTTGTGGAACCACCTTCACAACTCTCAGAATCGCACTGTGCGAAACTTACCCACGCACCTGTGGCCTGATACCTCTCTGGTGGGATACCTTTCGTTGTGCGACTGGACCTCCTAGGCACAAACTCAGGTGTTCCCCCTGACTCATTTTGATCAGCAGGTGTATCCTCTGCATCATGGGATTCACTCTCTGACTTAAAGCGTCTTCGAATCCTCTCCATTACACTCACAGGAGAACTAGGCGCACTCGTGGGCAGTCTCATAACAGCTTGTGGAGATGCCCTATCCTGCTTCTGACCCTGGTCAGTGACCTGGTCGTCATCAGCAGCCTCAGCCTCTTCTTCCTCCTCATCAGAACTGTCTTCTGGGTCAGAGAGACAATTTGAGAGAACATCACGCCTGACATGAGTCTTTGACTTTACCTCCTCCTCTAAGAACTCAGCGTGTTTACTGATCAGCACCTTACTCTGATCACCTGATGGGTAAGCAAAACGCCATGCACGGGCATCTGGCTCATACCAACAGAAGATCATTTTCTGGACTTTGGCTCCATCTGGCCCTTGCAAAGCCTTAGGCAAAGCGACAAGCGCAGGAGTCCCAAAAGTCCGCAGAAAGTGAACCTGGGGTTTGCGGCCATTTAACAAAGAAAACGGTGTGTCACCTACCAGTGAGTTGTAGACACGATTCCAGGTGAATGACACAGCCCTAGTAGCCTCCACCCAAAACTCAGGAGGCAACCTGCCTTCTTTCAGCATCACCTGTGCAGCCCTAACCAGAGCTTCACTCCTCAGCTCTGCCACCCCCCCTTGCTGGGGTGAATTAACTGTGTGGCGTATCCCTCTCTTCTGCAAGAACTTCTGCAACGCAGAACCAGTGTACGCAGCATTTCTGTCACTGATGATCTCTTGAACCCTGGTGGAGAACCTCTGTTCCACCCCCTCAATCCAGCTCTTGATCAGCTGTGCTGCATCCTCCCTGGATTTGAGACCGTGAGCCCAGGAACTCTGCGAGAAATTATCCAAAAAAGTTAGGAGAAACCTGGCCCCCCCTAGACTTGGTTCCTTGACAGGACCGGCCAAATCTATGTGTACCAACTCAAAAGGTTTAGTGGCCACACGTTCCACCTTTGGGTAACTGCACCCTCTCGCCTTTGCTTGCTTGCAAGTGTCACAATCAATGGCACTTCCACAATTTTGAATCCTACACCCCGTGGCAACCTCGGGCAGAGTCTGCAAGTCCTCTACCGACCCATGAATTGTTCTCTGATGCCATACGCATGCACATGTAACATTATGAGCGGGAATTGTAGCACGTTGGTTGGGAACTGTAGCACGCAACGCTTGTGCTTTCTCAACCGTCCCCTCACCCCCAAGAGACGTTTTAAGAATGAAAAGGTCATTCTGTCCCTTCCGCACTTTGGCCAGTAACCTCCCCTCTCTGGAGATTGTGCAGACATCATTTTCAAAACAAACTTTGAACCCCTTATTTAACAAATAAGGCACAGATAGCAAACAGTGATGAATCTCTGGAACAATACAAAAATCCACCGTCTCCTGTAAAATAGAAAGATAGACATTAGTGCATTTGCGAACTCTAGTTTTCTGTCCATTCGCGAACTTAATAGTTTGTCCCTTCGGAACTGCTGTGCAATTCCACCTCTCGACTGCAGGGGTCTCTGGAACCATGTTGCGGTTAGCTGCAGAGTCAATTACAAGGCTGAGCTGGAAATTTTCCACTCGGCCGTCTTCAAACACTGCCATATTCGCAGAAACTTGATAAGACTCTTCCTGTTGTTTACCACGACCACCTGGCTCAGCTCCACGCCTGCCTGTCTTCCCAGGCCTGTTGCCATGGAAACCTGCCTGATTCCCATGGGAAAAGTCCTTGAAAACATCCTGCATCGGCTCTCTGCTCCGGTGGGGGCAACTGCCACGCCGACGTTGAACTCCAGTGGAAAAACACTGCCCGGGGCTCCTCCCAGCTGGCCTGGCCTTCCTCCTTCCGGAACGGCGCCTCCCACCAGACCGGCCCCCCCTGAAGCTGCTCTCTGCTTCAGCACAAAGCGAAAGTTGTTTAAACTTGCCTTTGGAACAACTTTTTTTTGAAAAAATCCCTAAGCCGCGAGGTCACAATTTCAGCAAAAATCTGACGTTCTGCAATTCATCCAAAAATGGTGCCAGACTGTTGCAAACCATCCCCTGAAAGGTTTTTCGGTGGAAACAGATGCATTTTTATCATCGAAAACAGAATTAGCCCTCGACGTCTGAACAACTTTTTTTTGAAAAAATCCCTAAGGCGCGCGGTCACAATTTCTTCAAAATTTCTGACCTGCTGCAATTCACTCAGAAATGGTGCCAAACGGTTGCAAACCATCCCCTGAAAGGTTTTTCGGCGGAAACAGATGCGTTTTTATCATTGGAAACAGAATTAGCCCTCGACGTCTGAAGAACTTTTTTTTGAAAAAATCCCTAAGGCGCGCGGTCACAATTTCTTCAAAATTTCTGACCTTCTGCAATTCACTCAGAAATGGTGCCAAACGGTTGCAAACGATCCCCTGAAAGGTTTTTCGGTGGAAAGAGATGTGTTTTTATCATCGGAAACAGAATTAGCCCTTGACGTCTGAACAAATTTTTTTTGAAATAATCCCTAAGGCGCGCGGTCACAATTTCTTCAAAATTTCTGACGTTCTGCAATTCACTCAGAAATGGTGCCAAACGGTTGCAAACCATCCCCTGAAAGGTTTTTCGGCAGAAACAGATGCGTTTTTATCATCGGAAACAGAATTAGCCCTCGACGTCTGAAGAACTTTTTTTTGAAAAAATCCCTAAGGCGCGCGGTCACAATTTCTTCAAAATTTCTGACCTTCTGCAATTCACTCAGAAATGGTGCCAAACGGTTGCAAACGATCCCCTGAAAGGTTTTTCGGTGGAAAGAGATGTGTTTTTATCATCGGAAACAGAATTAGCCCTTGACGTCTGAACAAATTTTTTTTGAAATAATCCCTAAGGCGCGCGGTCACAATTTCTTCAAAATTTCTGACGTTCTGCAATTCACTCAGAAATGGTGCCAAACGGTTGCAAACCATCCCCTGAAAGGTTTTTCGGTGGAAACAGATGCGTTTTTATCATCGAAAACAGAATTAGCCCTCGACGTCTGAACAACTTTTTTTTGCAAAAATCCCTAAGCCGCGCGGTCACAATTTCTTCAAAATTTCTGACCATCTGCAATTCACTCAGATATGGTGCCAAACGGTTGCAAACGATCCCCTGAAAGGTTTTTTGGTGGAAAGAGATGTGTTTTTATCAGTGGAAACAGAATTAGCCCTCGACGTCTGTAGAAATTTTTTTTGAAAAAATCCCTAAGGCGCGCGGTCACAATTTCTTCAAAATTTCTGACCTTCTGCAATTCACTCAGAAATGGTGCCAAACGGTTGCAAACGATCCCCTGAAAGGTTTTTTGGTGGAAACAGATGCGTTTTTCTCATCGAAAACAGAATCAGCCCTCGACGTCTGAACAACTTTTTTTTGAAAAAATCCCTAAGGCGCGCGGTCACAATTTCAGCAAAAATCTGACGTTCTGCAATTCATCCAAAAATGGTGCCAGACTGTTGCAAACCATCCCCTGAAAGGTTTTTCGGTGGAAACAGATGCGTTTTTATCATCGAAAACAGAATTAGCCCTCGACGTCTGAACAACATTTTTTTGCAAAAATCCCTAAGCCGCGCGGTCACAATTTCTTCAAAATTTCTGACCATCTGCAATTCACTCAGATATGGTGCCAAACGGTTGCAAACGATCCCCTGAAAGGTTTTTTGGTGGAAAGAGATGTGTTTTTATCAGTGGATACAGAATTAGCCCTCGACGTCTGTAGAAATTTTTTTTGAAAAAATCCCTAAGGCGCGCGGTCACAATTTCTTCAAAATTTCTGACCTTCTGCAATTCACTCAGAAATGGTGCCAAACGGTTGCAAACGATCCCCTGAAAGGTTTTTCAGTGGAAACAGATGCGTTTTTCTCATCGAAAACAGAATCAGCCCTCGACGTCTGAACAACTTTTTTTTGAAAAAATCCCTAAGGCGCGCGGTCACAATTTCAGCAAAAATCTGACGTTCTGCAATTCATCCAAAAATGGTGCCAGACTGTTGCAAACCATCCCCTGAAAGGTTTTTCGGTGGAAACAGATGCGTTTTTATCATCGAAAACAGAATTAGCCCTCGACGTCTGAACAACATTTTTTTGCAAAAATCCCTAAGCCGCGCGGTCACAATTTCTTCAAAATTTCTGACCATCTGCAATTCACTCAGATATGGTGCCAAACGGTTGCAAACGATCCCCTGAAAGGTTTTTTGGTGGAAAGAGATGTGTTTTTATCAGTGGAAACAGAATTAGCCCTCGACGTCTGAAGAACTTTTTTTTGAAAAAATCCCTAAGGCGCGCGGTCACAATTTCTTCAAAATTTCTGACCTTCTGCAATTCACTCAGAAATGGTGCCAAACGGTTGCAAACGATCCCCTGAAAGGTTTTTCGGTGGAAACAGATGCGTTTTTCTCATCGAAAACAGAATCAGCCCTCGACGTCTGAACAACTTTTTTTTGAAAAAATCCCTAAGGCGCGCGGTCACAATTTCAGCAAAAATCTGACGTTCTGCAATTCATCCAAAAATGGTGCCAGACTGTTGCAAACCATCCCCTGAAAGGTTTTTCGGTGGAAACAGATGCGTTTTTATCATCGGAAACAGAATTAGCCCTCGACGTCTGAACAACTTTTTTTTGAAAAAATCCCTAAGCCGCGCGGTCACAATTTCTTCAAAATTTCTGACCTTCTGCAATTCACTCAGAAATGGTGCCAAACGGTTGCAAATGATCCCCTGAAAGGTTTTTCGGTGGAAACAGATGCGTTTGTATCATCGAAAACAGAATTAGCCCTCGACGTCTGAACAACTTTTTTTTGCAAAAATCCCTAAGCCGCGCGGTCACAATTTCTTCAAAATTTCTGACCATCTGCAATTCACTCAGAAATGGTGCCAAACGGTTGCAAACGATCCCCTAAAAGGTTTTTTGGTGGAAACAGATGCGTTTTTCTCATCGAAAACAGAATCAGCCCTCGACGTCTGAATAACTTTTTTTTGAAAAAATCCCTAAGGCGCGCGGTCACAATTTCAGCAAAAATCTGACGTTCTGCAATTCATCCAAAAATGGTGCCAGACTGTTGCAGAACATCCCCTGAAAGGTTTTTCGGTGGAAACAGATGCATTTTTATCATCGAAAACAGAATTAGCCCTCGACGTCTGAACAACTTTTTTTTGAAAAAATCCCTAAGGCGCGCGGTCACAATTTCTTCAAAATTTCTGAACTTCTGCAATTCACTCAGAAATGGTGCCAAACGGTTGCAAACCATCCCCTGAAAGGTTTTTCGGCGGAAACAGATGCGTTTTTATCATCGGAAACAGAATTAGCCCTCGACGTCTGAAGAACTTTTTTTTGAAAAAATCCCTAAGGCGCGCGGTCACAATTTCTTCAAAATTTCTGACCTTCTGCAATTCACTCAGAAATGGTGCCAAACAGTTGCAAACGATCCCCTGAAAGGTTTTTTGGTGGAAAGAGATGTGTTTTTATCATCGAAAACAGAATTAGCCCTCGACGTCTGAACAACTTTTTTTTGCAAAAATCCCTAAGCCGCGCGGTCACAATTTCTTCAAAATTTCTGACCATCTGCAATTCACTCAGAAATGGTGCCAAACGGTTGCAAACGATCCCCTGAAAGGTTTTTTGGTGGAAACAGATGCGTTTTTCTCATCGAAAACAGAATCAGCCCTCGACGTCTGAACAACTTTTTTTTGAAAAAATCCCTAAGGCGCGCGGTCACAATTTCAGCAAAAATCTGACGTTCTGCAATTCATCCAAAAATGGTGCCAGACTGTTGCAAACCATCCCCTGAAAGGTTTTTCGGTGGAAACAGATGCATTGTTATCATCAAAAACAGAAT
This sequence comes from Podarcis melisellensis, assembly GCF_964234715.1. NCBI lineage: Eukaryota > Metazoa > Chordata > Lepidosauria > Squamata > Lacertidae > Podarcis > Podarcis melisellensis. The sequence goes on from NC_138537.1 coordinate 93,413,479, forward strand.
TAGCCCTCGACGTCTGAACAACTTTTTTTTGAAAAAATCCCTAAGGCGCGCGGTCACAATTTCTTCAAAATTTCTGAACTTCTGCAATTCACTCAGAAATGGTGCCAAACGGTTGCAAACCATCCCCTGAAAGGTTTTTCGGCGGAAACAGATGCGTTTTTATCATCGGAAACTGAATTAGCCCTCGACGTCTGAACAACTTTTTTTTGAAAAAATCCCTAAGCCGCGCGGTCACAATTTCTTCAAAATTTCTGACCTTCTGCAATTCACTCAGAAATGGTGCCAAACGGTTGCAAATGATCCCCTAAAAGGTTTTCCGGTGGAAAGAGATGCGTTTTTATCATCGAAAACAGAATTAGCCCTCGACGTCTGAACAACTTTTTTTTGCAAAAATCCCTAAGCCGCGCGGTCACAATTTCTTCAAAATTTCTGACCATCTGCAATTCATTCAGAAATGGTGCCAAACAGTTGCAAACGATCCCCTGAAAGGTTTTTTGGTGGAAACAGATGCGTTTTTCTCATCGAAAACAGAATCAGCCCTCGACGTCTGAACAACTTTTTTTTGAAAAAATCCCTAAGGCGCGCGGTCACAATTTCTTCAAAATTTCTGAACTTCTGCAATTCACTCAGAAATGGTGCCAAACGGTTGCAAACCATCCCCTGAAAGGTTTTTCGGCGGAAACAGATGCGTTTTTATCATCGGATACAGAATTAGCCCTTGACGTCTGAACAACTTTTTTTTGAAATAATCCCTAAGGCGCGCGGTCACAATTTCTTCAAAATTTCTGACGTTCTGCAATTCACTCAGAAATGGTGCCAAACGGTTGCAAACGATCCCCTGAAAGGTTTTTCGGTGGAAACAGATGCGATTTTTATCATCGGAAACAGAATTAGCCCTCGACGTCTGAACAACTTTTTTTTGAAAAAATCCCTAAGCCGCGCGGTCACAATTTCTTCAAAATTTCTGACGTTCTGCAATTCACTCAGAAATGGTGCCAAACGGTTGCATATGATCCCCTGAAAGGTTTTTCGGTGGAAACAGATGCGTTTTTCTCATCGAAAACAGAATTAGCCCTCGACGTCTGAACAACTTTTTTTTGAAAAAATCCCTAAGCCGCGCGGTCACAATTTCTTCAAAATTTCTGACGTTCTGCAATTCACTCAGAAATGGTGCCAAACGGTTGCATATGATCCCCTGAAAGGTTTTTCGGTGGAAACAGATGCGTTTTTCTCATCGAAAACAGAATCAGCCCTCGACGTCTGAACAACTTTTTTTTCAAAAAATCCCTAAGGCGCGCGGTCACAATTTCTTCAAAATTTCTGACCTTCTGCAATTCACTCAGAAATGGTGCCAAACGGTTGCAAACGATCCCCTGAAAGGTTTTTCGGTGGAAAGAGATGTGTTTTTATCAGTGGAAACAGAATTAGCCCTCGACGTCTGAACAACTTTTTTTTGAAAAAAATCCCTAAGGCGCGCGGTCACAATTTCTTCAAAATTTCTGACCTTCTGCAATTCACTCAGAAATGGTGCCAAACGGTTGCAAATGATCCCCTGAAAGGTTTTTCGGTGGAAAGAGATGCGTTTTTATCATCGAAAACAGAATTAGCCCTCGACGTCTGAACAACTTTTTTTTGCAAAAATCCCTAAGCCGCGCGGTCACAATTTCTTCAAAATTTCTGACCATCTGCAATTCATTCAGAAATGGTGCCAAACAGTTGCAAACGATCCCCTGAAAGGTTTTTTGGTGGAAACAGATGCGTTTTTCTCATCGAAAACAGAATCAGCCCTCGACGTCTGAACAACTTTTTTTTGAAAAAATCCCTAAGGCGCGCGGTCACAATTTCAGCAAAAATCTGACGTTCTGCAATTCATCCAAAAATGGTGCCAGACTGTTGCAAACCATCCCCTGAAAGGTTTTTCGGTGGAAACAGATGCATTTTTATCATCGAAAACAGAATTAGCCCTCGACGTCTGAACAACTTTTTTTTGAAAAAATCCCTAAGGCGCGCGGTCACAATTTCTTCAAAATTTCTGAACTTCTGCAATTCACTCAGAAATGGTGCCAAACGGTTGCAAACCATCCCCTGAAAGGTTTTTTGGTGGAAAGAGATGTGTTTTTATCAGTGGAAACAGAATTAGCCCTCGACGTCTGAACAACTTTTTTTTGAATAAATCCCTAAGGCGCGCGGTCACAATTTCTTCAAAATTTCTGACCTTCTGCAATTCACTCAGAAATGGTGCCAAACGGTTGCAAACGATCCCCTGAAAGGTTTTTCAGTGGAAACAGATGCGTTTTTCTCATCGAAAACAGAATCATCCCTCGACGTCTGAACAACTTTTTTTTGAAAAAATCCCTAAGGCGCGCGGTCACAATTTCTTCAAAATTTCTGACCTTCTGCAATTCACTCAGAAATGGTGCCAAACGGTTGCAAACGATCCCCTGAAAGGTTTTTTGGTGGAAACAGATGCGTTTTTCTCATCGAAAACAGAATCAGCCCTCGACGTCTGAACAACTTTTTTTTGAAAAAATCCCTAAGGCGCGCGGTCACAATTTCAGCAAAAATCTGACGTTCTGCAATTCATCCAAAAATGGTGCCAGACTGTTGCAAACCATCCCCTGAAAGGTTTTTCGGTGGAAACAGATGCATTTTTATCATCGAAAACAGAATTAGCCCTCGACGTCTGAACAACTTTTTTTTGAAAAAATCCCTAAGGCGCGCGGTCACAATTTCTTCAAAATTTCTGAACTTCTGCAATTCACTCAGAAATGGTGCCAAACGGTTGCAAACCATCCCCTGAAAGGTTTTTCGGCGGAAACAGATGCGTTTTTATCATCGGATACAGAATTAGCCCTTGACGTCTGAACAACTTTTTTTTGAAATAATCCCTAAGGCGCGCGGTCACAATTTCTTCAAAATTTCTGACGTTCTACAATTCACTCAGAAATGGTGCCAAACGGTTGCAAACGATCCCCTGAAAGGTTTTTCGGTGGAAACAGATGCGATTTTTATCATCGGCAACAGAATTAGCCCTCGACGTCTGAACAACTTTTTTTTGAAAAAATCCCTAAGCCGCGCGGTCACAATTTCTTCAAAATTTCTGACGTTCTGCAATTCACTCAGAAATGGTGCCAAACGGTTGCATATGATCCCCTGAAAGGTTTTTCGGTGGAAACAGATGCGTTTTTCTCATCGAAAACAGAATTAGCCCTCGACGTCTGAACAACTTTTTTTTGAAAAAATCCCTAAGCCGCGCGGTCACAATTTCTTCAAAATTTCTGACGTTCTGCAATTCACTCAGAAATGGTGCCAAACGGTTGCATATGATCCCCTGAAAGGTTTTTCGGTGGAAACAGATGCGTTTTTCTCATCGAAAACAGAATCAGCCCTCGACGTCTGAACAACTTTTTTTTCAAAAAATCCCTAAGCCGCGCGGTCACAATTTCATTAAAAATCTGACGTTCTGCAATTCATCCAAAAATGGTGCCAGACTGTTGCAAACCATCCCCTGAAAGGTTTTTCGGTGGAAACAGATGCATTTTTATCATCGAAAACAGAATTAGCCCTCGACGTCTGAACAACTTTTCTTTGCAAAAATCCCTAAGCCGCGCGGTCACAATTTCTTCAAAATTTCTGACCTTCTGCAATTCACTCAGAAATGGTGCCAAACGGTTGCAAACGATCCCCTGAAAGGTTTTTCGGTGGAAGCAGATGCGTTTTTCTCATCGAAAACAGAATTAACCCTCGACGTCTGAACAACTTTTTTTTGAAAAAATCCCTAAGCCGCGCGGTCACAATTTCAGCAAAAATCTGACGTTCTGCAATTCATCCAAAAATGGTGCCAGACTGTTGCAAACCATCCCCTGAAAGGTTTTTCGGTGGAAACAGATGCATTTTTATCATCGAAAACAGAATTAGCCCTCGACGTCTGAACAACTTTTTTTTTGAAAAAATCCCTAAGGCGCGCGGTCACAATTTCTTCAAAATTTCTGACCTTCTGCAATTCACTCAGAAATGGTGCCAAACGGTTGCAAACGATCCCCTGAAAGGTTTTTCGGTGGAAAGAGATGTGTTTTTATCAGTGGAAACAGAATTAGCCCTCGACGTCTGAACAACTTTTTTTTGAAAAAAATCCCTAAGGCGCGCGGTCACAATTTCTTCAAAATTTCTGACCTTCTGCAATTCACTCAGAAATGGTGCCAAACGGTTGCATATGATCCCCTGAAAGGTTTTTCGGTGGAAACAGATGCGTTTTTCTCATCGAAAACAGAATCAGCCCTCGACGTCTGAAAAACTTTTTTTTCAAAAAATCCCTAAGCCGCGCGGTCACAATTTCATTAAAAATCTGACGTTCTGCAATTCATCCAAAAATGGTGCCAGACTGTTGCAAACCATCCCCTGAAAGGTTTTTCGGTGGAAACAGATGCATTTTTATCATCGAAAACAGAATTAGCCCTCGACGTCTGAACAACTTTTCTTTGCAAAAATCCCTAAGCCGCGCGGTCACAATTTCTTCAAAATTTCTGACCTTCTGCAATTCACTCAGAAATGGTGCCAAACGGTTGCAAACGATCCCCTGAAAGGTTTTTCGGTGGAAGCAGATGCGTTTTTCTCATCGAAAACAGAATTAACCCTCGACGTCTGAACAACTTTTTTTTGAAAAAATCCCTAAGCCGCGCGGTCACAATTTCAGCAAAAATCTGACGTTCTGCAATTCATCCAAAAATGGTGCCAGACTGTTGCAAACCATCCCCTGAAAGGTTTTTCGGTGGAAACAGATGCATTTTTATCATCGAAAACAGAATTAGCCCTCGACGTCTGAACAACTTTTTTTTTGAAAAAATCCCTAAGGCGCGCGGTCACAATTTCTTCAAAATTTCTGACCTTCTGCAATTCACTCAGAAATGGTGCCAAACGGTTGCAAATGATCCCCTGAAAGGTTTTTCGGTGGAAAGAGATGCGTTTTTATCATCGAAAACAGAATTAGCCCTCGACGTCTGAACAACTTTTTTTTGCAAAAATCCCTAAGCCGCGCGGTCACAATTTCTTCAAAATTTCTGACCATCTGCAATTCATTCAGAAATGGTGCCAAACAGTTGCAAACGATCCCCTGAAAGGTTTTTTGGTGGAAACAGATGCGTTTTTCTCATCGAAAACAGAATCAGCCCTCGACGTCTGAACAACTTTTTTTTGAAAAAATCCCTAAGGCGCGCGGTCACAATTTCAGCAAAAATCTGACGTTCTGCAATTCATCCAAAAATGGTGCCAGACTGTTGCAAACCATCCCCTGAAAGGTTTTTCGGTGGAAACAGATGCATTTTTATCATCGAAAACAGAATTAGCCCTCGACGTCTGAACAACTTTTCTTTGCAAAAATCCCTAAGCCGCGCGGTCACAATTTCTTCAAAATTTCTGACCTTCTGCAATTCACTCAGAAATGGTGCCAAACGGTTGCAAACGATCCCCTGAAAGGTTTTTCGGTGGAAGCAGATGCGTTTTTCTCATCGAAAACAGAATTAACCCTCGACGTCTGAACAACTTTTTTTTGAAAAAATCCCTAAGCCGCGCGGTCACAATTTCAGCAAAAATCTGACGTTCTGCAATTCATCCAAAAATGGTGCCAGACTGTTGCAAACCATCCCCTGAAAGGTTTTTCGGTGGAAACAGATGCATTTTTATCATCGAAAACAGAATTAGCCCTCGACGTCTGAACAACTTTTTTTTTGAAAAAATCCCTAAGGCGCGCGGTCACAATTTCTTCAAAATTTCTGACCTTCTGCAATTCACTCAGAAATGGTGCCAAACGGTTGCAAACGATCCCCTGAAAGGTTTTTCGGTGGAAAGAGATGTGTTTTTATCAGTGGAAACAGAATTAGCCCTCGACGTCTGAACAACTTTTTTTTGAAAAAAATCCCTAAGGCGCGCGGTCACAATTTCTTCAAAATTTCTGACCTTCTGCAATTCACTCAGAAATGGTGCCAAACGGTTGCATATGATCCCCTGAAAGGTTTTTCGGTGGAAACAGATGCGTTTTTCTCATCGAAAACAGAATCAGCCCTCGACGTCTGAAAAACTTTTTTTTCAAAAAATCCCTAAGCCGCGCGGTCACAATTTCATTAAAAATCTGACGTTCTGCAATTCATCCAAAAATGGTGCCAGACTGTTGCAAACCATCCCCTGAAAGGTTTTTCGGTGGAAACAGATGCATTTTTATCATCGAAAACAGAATTAGCCCTCGACGTCTGAACAACTTTTCTTTGCAAAAATCCCTAAGCCGCGCGGTCACAATTTCTTCAAAATTTCTGACCTTCTGCAATTCACTCAGAAATGGTGCCAAACGGTTGCAAACGATCCCCTGAAAGGTTTTTCGGTGGAAGCAGATGCGTTTTTCTCATCGAAAACAGAATTAACCCTCGACGTCTGAACAACTTTTTTTTGAAAAAATCCCTAAGCCGCGCGGTCACAATTTCAGCAAAAATCTGACGTTCTGCAATTCATCCAAAAATGGTGCCAGACTGTTGCAAACCATCCCCTGAAAGGTTTTTCGGTGGAAACAGATGCATTTTTATCATCGAAAACAGAATTAGCCCTCGACGTCTGAACAACTTTTTTTTTGAAAAAATCCCTAAGGCGCGCGGTCACAATTTCTTCAAAATTTCTGACCTTCTGCAATTCACTCAGAAATGGTGCCAAACGGTTGCAAATGATCCCCTGAAAGGTTTTTCGGTGGAAAGAGATGCGTTTTTATCATCGAAAACAGAATTAGCCCTCGACGTCTGAACAACTTTTTTTTGCAAAAATCCCTAAGCCGCGCGGTCACAATTTCTTCAAAATTTCTGACCATCTGCAATTCATTCAGAAATGGTGCCAAACAGTTGCAAACGATCCCCTGAAAGGTTTTTTGGTGGAAACAGATGCGTTTTTCTCATCGAAAACAGAATCAGCCCTCGACGTCTGAACAACTTTTTTTTGAAAAAATCCCTAAGGCGCGCGGTCACAATTTCAGCAAAAATCTGACGTTCTGCAATTCATCCAAAAATGGTGCCAGACTGTTGCAAACCATCCCCTGAAAGGTTTTTCGGTGGAAACAGATGCATTTTTATCATCGAAAACAGAATTAGCCCTCGACGTCTGAACAACTTTTTTTTGAAAAAATCCCTAAGGCGCGCGGTCACAATTTCTTCAAAATTTCTGAACTTCTGCAATTCACTCAGAAATGGTGCCAAACGGTTGCAAACCATCCCCTGAAAGGTTTTTTGGTGGAAAGAGATGTGTTTTTATCAGTGGAAACAGAATTAGCCCTCGATGTCTGAACAACTTTTTTTTGAATAAATCCCTAAGGCGCGCGGTCACAATTTCTTCAAAATTTCTGACCTTCTGCAATTCACTCAGAAATGGTGCCAAACGGTTGCAAACGATCCCCTGAAAGGTTTTTCAGTGGAAACAGATGCGTTTTTCTCATCGAAAACAGAATCATCCCTCGACGTCTGAACAACTTTTTTTTGAAAAAATCCCTAAGGCGCGCGGTCACAATTTCTTCAAAATTTCTGACCTTCTGCAATTCACTCAGAAATGGTGCCAAACGGTTGCAAACGATCCCCTGAAAGGTTTTTTGGTGGAAACAGATGCGTTTTTCTCATCGAAAACAGAATCAGCCCTCGACGTCTGAACAACTTTTTTTTGAAAAAATCCCTAAGGCGCGCGGTCACAATTTCAGCAAAAATCTGACGTTCTGCAATTCATCCAAAAATGGTGCCAGACTGTTGCAAACCATCCCCTGAAAGGTTTTTCGGTGGAAACAGATGCATTTTTATCATCGAAAACAGAATTAGCCCTCGACGTCTGAACAACTTTTTTTTGAAAAAATCCCTAAGGCGCGCGGTCACAATTTCTTCAAAATTTCTGAACTTCTGCAATTCACTCAGAAATGGTGCCAAACGGTTGCAAACCATCCCCTGAAAGGTTTTTCGGCGGAAACAGATGCGTTTTTATCATCGGATACAGAATTAGCCCTTGACGTCTGAACAACTTTTTTTTGAAATAATCCCTAAGGCGCACGGTCACAATTTCTTCAAAATTTCTGACGTTCTGCAATTCACTCAGAAATGGTGCCAAACGGTTGCAAACGATCCCCTGAAAGGTTTTTCGGTGGAAACAGATGCGATTTTTATCATCGGCAACAGAATTAGCCCTCGACGTCTGAACAACTTTTTTTTGAAAAAATCCCTAAGCCGCGCGGTCACAATTTCTTCAAAATTTCTGACGTTCTGCAATTCACTCAGAAATGGTGCCAAACGGTTGCATATGATCCCCTGAAAGGTTTTTCGGTGGAAACAGATGCGTTTTTCTCATCGAAAACAGAATTAGCCCTCGACGTCTGAACAACTTTTTTTTGAAAAAATCCCTAAGCCGCGCGGTCACAATTTCTTCAAAATTTCTGACGTTCTGCAATTCACTCAGAAATGGTGCCAAACGGTTGCATATGATCCCCTGAAAGGTTTTTCGGTGGAAACAGATGCGTTTTTCTCATCGAAAACAGAATCAGCCCTCGACGTCTGAACAACTTTTTTTTCAAAAAATCCCTAAGCCGCGCGGTCACAATTTCATTAAAAATCTGACGTTCTGCAATTCATCCAAAAATGGTGCCAGACTGTTGCAAACCATCCCCTGAAAGGTTTTTCGGTGGAAACAGATGCATTTTTATCATCGAAAACAGAATTAGCCCTCGACGTCTGAACAACTTTTCTTTGCAAAAATCCCTAAGCCGCGCGGTCACAATTTCTTCAAAATTTCTGACCTTCTGCAATTCACTCAGAAATGGTGCCAAACGGTTGCAAACGATCCCCTGAAAGGTTTTTCGGTGGAAGCAGATGCGTTTTTCTCATCGAAAACAGAATTAACCCTCGACGTCTGAACAACTTTTTTTTGAAAAAATCCCTAAGCCGCGCGGTCACAATTTCAGCAAAAATCTGACGTTCTGCAATTCATCCAAAAATGGTGCCAGACTGTTCCAAACCATCCCCTGAAAGGTTTTTCGGTGGAAACAGATGCATTTTTATCATCGAAAACAGAATTAGCCCTCGACGTCTGAACAACTTTTTTTTTGAAAAAATCCCTAAGGCGCGCGGTCACAATTTCTTCAAAATTTCTGACCTTCTGCAATTCACTCAGAAATGGTGCCAAACGGTTGCAAACGATCCCCTGAAAGGTTTTTCGGTGGAAAGAGATGTGTTTTTATCAGTGGAAACAGAATTAGCCCTCGACGTCTGAACAACTTTTTTTTGAAAAAAATCCCTAAGGCGCGCGGTCACAATTTCTTCAAAATTTCTGACCTTCTGCAATTCACTCAGAAATGGTGCCAAACGGTTGCATATGATCCCCTGAAAGGTTTTTCGGTGGAAACAGATGCGTTTTTCTCATCGAAAACAGAATCAGCCCTCGACGTCTGAACAACTTTTTTTTCAAAAAATCCCTAAGCCGCGCGGTCACAATTTCATTAAAAATCTGACGTTCTGCAATTCATCCAAAAATGGTGCCAGACTGTTGCAAACCATCCCCTGAAAGGTTTTTCGGTGGAAACAGATGCATTTTTATCATCGAAAACAGAATTAGCCCTCGACGTCTGAACAACTTTTCTTTGCAAAAATCCCTAAGCCGCGCGGTCACAATTTCTTCAAAATTTCTGACCTTCTGCAATTCACTCAGAAATGGTGCCAAACGGTTGCAAACGATCCCCTGAAAGGTTTTTCGGTGGAAGCAGATGCGTTTTTCTCATCGAAAACAGAATTAACCCTCGACGTCTGAACAACTTTTTTTTGAAAAAATCCCTAAGCCGCGCGGTCACAATTTCAGCAAAAATCTGACGTTCTGCAATTCATCCAAAAATGGTGCCAGACTGTTGCAAACCATCCCCTGAAAGGTTTTTCGGTGGAAACAGATGCATTTTTATCATCGAAAACAGAATTAGCCCTCGACGTCTGAACAACTTTTTTTTTGAAAAAATCCCTAAGGCGCGCGGTCACAATTTCTTCAAAATTTCTGACCTTCTGCAATTCACTCAGAAATGGTGCCAAACGGTTGCAAACGATCCCCTGAAAGGTTTTTCGGTGGAAAGAGATGTGTTTTTATCAGTGGAAACAGAATTAGCCCTCGACGTCTGAACAACTTTTTTTTTGAAAAAATCCCTAAGGCGCGCGGTCACAATTTCTTCAAAATTTCTGACCTTCTGCAAAACACTCAGAAATGGTGCCAAACGGTTGCAAACGATCCCCTGAAAGGTTTTTCGGTGGAAACAGATGCGTTTTTCTCATCGAAAACAGAATTAGCCCTCGACGTCTGAACAACTTTTTTTAAAAAAAATCCCTAAGGCGCGCGGTCACAATTTCAGCAAAAATCTGACGTTCTGCAATTCATCCAAAAATGGTGCCAGACTGTTGCAAACCATCCCCAGAAAGTTTTTTCGGTGGAAACAGATGCATTTTTATCATCGAAAACAGAATTAGCCCTCGACGTCTGAACAACTTTTTTTGGAAAAAATCCCTAAGGCGCGCGGTCACAATTTCTTCAAAATTTCTGACCTTCTGCAATTCACTCAGGAATGGTGCCAAACGGTTGCAAACCATCCCCTGAAAGGTTTTTCGGCGGAAACAGATGCGTTTTTATCATCGGAAACAGAATTAGCCCTCGACGTCTGAAGAACATTTTTTTGAAAAAATCCCTAAGGCGCGCGGTCACAATTTCTTCAAAATTTCTGACGTTCTGCAATTCACTCAGAAATGGTGCCAAACGGTTGCAAACGATCCCCTGAAAGGTTTTTCGGTGGAAACAGATGCGTTTTTCTCATCGAAAACAGAATCAGCCCTCGACGTCTGAAGAACTTTTTTTTGAAAAAATCCCTAAGGCGCGCGGTCACAATTTCTTCAAAATTTCTGACCTTCTGCAATTCACTCAGAAATGGTGCCAAACGGTTGCAAACGATCCCCTGAAAGGTTTTTCGGTGGAAAGAGATGTGTTTTTATCATCGGATACAGAATTAGCCCTTGACGTCTGAACAACTTTTTTTTGAAATAATCCCTAAGCCGCGCGGTCACAATTTCTTCAAAATTTCTGACCTCCTGCAATTCACTCAGAAATGGTGCCAAACGGTTGCATATGATCCCCTGAAAGGTTTTTCAGTGGAAACAGATGCGTTTTTATCATCGAAAACAGAATTAGCCCTCGACGTCTGAACAACTTTTTTTTGCAAAAATCCCTAAGCCGCGCAGTCACAATTTCTTCAAAATTTCTGACCATCTGCAATTCACTCAGAAATGGTGCCAAACGGTTGCAAACGATCCCATGAAAGGTTTTTTGGTGGAAAGGGATGTGTTTTTATCAGTGGAAACAGAATTAGCCCTCGACGTCTGAAGAACTTTTTTTTTTGAAAAAATCCCTAAGGCGCGCGGTCACAATTTCTTCAAAATTTCTGACCTTCTGCAATTCACTCAGAAATGGTGCCAAACGGTTGCAAACGATCCCCTGAAAGGTTTTTCGGTGGAAACAGATGCGTTTTTCTCATCGAAAACAGAATCAGCCCTCGACGTCTGAACAACTTTTTTTTTAAAAAATCCCTAAGGCGCGCGGTCACAATTTCTTCAAAATTTCTGACGTTCTGCAATTCACTCAGAAATGGTGCCAAACGGTTGCAAACGATCCCCTGAAAGGTTTTTTGGTGGAAAGAGATGTGTTTTTCTCATCGGATACAGAATCAGCCCTTGACGTCTGAACATCTTTTTTTTCAAATAATCCCTAAGCCGCGCGGTCACAATTTCTTCAAAATTTCTGACCTTCTGCAATTCACTCAGAAATGGTGCCAAACGGTTGCAAACGATCCCCTGAAAGGTTTTTTGGTGGAAAGAGATGTGTTTTTATCATCGGAAACAGAATTAGCCCTCGACGTCTGAAGAACTTTTTTTTGCAAGAATCCCTAAGCCGCGCGGTCACAATTTCTTCAAAATTTCTGACCTTCTGCAATTCACTCAGAAATGGTGCCAAACGGTTGCAAACGATCCCCTGAAAGGTTTTTCGGTGGAAACAGATGCGTTTTTCTCATCGAAAACAGAATTAACCCTCGACGTCTGAACAACTTTTTTTTGAAAAAATCCCTAAGCCGCGCTGTCAGGGAACTGCCATCTAAAGCGCCGGGGGCGCAAAGGCTCACTGAGGTTGAGAGAGGAGTAGCAGCGGAAGAGGGAACCAGTAGAGGGCGAGCAAGAACTCCAAGGGAAAGTGAGTCGGAGGGATGGCTCAGAGACACTTCCAGCGAAAACAGTGGGGAGGTCTCAGGACCTCCTATAGGGACACCCACACCTCGCCGGAAACTGTCACGCCGAGAGGCCAGACGACGTGTTTCCGTTAAAGAGCTTTTATGTTGGAAAAGATTCCGAAAGCAGCCACTTTCGGATTCTACTAGTGATTGACGCAGCCATGCTGGAGGGGCTCCGTCACAGGCAGAGGTTTGAAAACCTGATCAAACTCTGAGGGACTTGCATTTTACGCACAAGCAGCTCATCGTCCCATCACAGCAATCCGAAAGTCACCGAAAGCCAGCTTGTGCAGGGAGAAGCATCATGAGCAACCCAGCCGGAACCGGAGGAGCAGGAGCAGCTGGAGGGGGTCCAAGCCTGGAAGAAAGGTACAGGGCGTTGGAGATCCAGTTGGCGCTGCAAACGGCGAGGCTTGAGGAGAGGAGGGCTCAGGATGCAGAAAAGGGAAAGGAGAAAACCACCCCGCTCGCCAGAAAGGTACCAGGATTGGTGCAGAAATTCGGGGGGGATCCCAGGAACTATCATGCCTTTAGAACAGAGATGCAATACGCTCTAAACTTGCAGTTTGATGAATTCCCCGACGAGGAATCGCGAGTGGCTTTTGTGATTGGCCATCTCGAATCCGGGGCGAAAGATTGGGTTAGACCCCTGATGGCAGCGAATAATGAGATCCTAAAGGACACGAGGAAGTTTTTTCGTGCCATGGACCTGATGTTTTCCAGCGATATTGAGCAGGGGGTGGTGCGAAGGCAGTTAATGGCTTGCCAGCAAGGAAGCAGATCTGTCCGTGAGTACTGGACTGAATTTACTATGCTGATTCATAAATTGGGGTGGGACCTATCGGCGGAGCCCATCCAAATGCTTTTCGAAGAGGGGCTTTCTTCAACCGTCAAAGATGAGCTTTCCCGGGGCCCAGGGCGGAGTCTATGGATCAGTTAACCAAATCTGCGCTGTCCATAGGAGCGCGCCAGGAGGCGAGGGCTTTGGAAAAGCGGGAAGGGAAAGGAGACCGTTGGAGGGAGTTCCGCATTCCAGACATTCCAGAGCCACCTTTCCCGCCGGCAGAGCCGATGGAAGTTGGAACAGCGCGGGCGCGCGCAGTTTCAAATCCCAGTGAAGGGCGGAAGAAGGAGGGAAAGAGCGCCAAGAGATGTTATCTCTGCCAACAGCCAGGGCACTTTGCCAGAGTCTGCCCACAAAGAAAGGAATGGCAAGGGATGGCAGGAGCTGTTGGGGGAAAGGAAGAGGAAGGCAAGGAGCAAGTAAAAGCCAACGCCTGGCTGCCACCGTCGGGGCACAGCAGCCAGGCCAAAGAGCAGTGAAAGTGCCCACACCGGAACCTCCCAGACCCGCTTTAGTGATAGAGGTGTTACTAGAACTGCCAAACGGACACCCACTAAAGATCAAGGCGCTTTTGGATTCAGGCAGCTCCTGTAATTTCATGAGTAAGGAGTTTGCAGCTGAGCATCAGATACAGACCATCCCTTTAAGTAACCCCTTGCAGGTGACTACGATTGACGGCAGAGAGCTGTTGGGGGGAGAAGTTAGCCAACAGACTGTCCCGATGATAATGAGGGTGGCAAGGCACACCGAACAGATAGCGTTTAATGTGGCCATCCTGGGAGGAGCGCCCATCATTTTGGGGATGAGCTGGCTGGCGCTACACGATCCGCTAGTGGGCTGGCATCAAAGGGTGGTCTCCTTTGGGTCAGCGCATTGCCTAGAACACTGCAAGGAGGGGAAGGTTTCGGGAGGAGACAGAGTCACCCTAGCCGGGATGGAAGTAATGGACAAAGGGAAGGTGCCCCCGCAATACGCAGATCTGAGCAACGTATTCAGCGAAAGGGAAGCAGACAAACTGCCACCGCATAGACCCTTTGACTGTCAAATCAACCTACTCCCTGGGGCCCAACTCCCAGTAGGCAAGCTGTACGCCATGTCAGACAGGGAGATGCAGGAGCTGAGGGAGTTCATTGACAAAAACCTGAAGCGAGGTTTCATCAGGGAGTCCCGAGCGGTGGGGGGCAGCCCAGTGTTTTTTGTGGACAAAAAGAACACAGACAAACCGAGACTGGTGTGTGACTTTAGGGCCCTCAATGCAGTGTCGGAACCCCTGGCTTTCCCTATGCCCCGAATTGATGACATTTTGACCAGAGTAAGGAAGGGAAAGATTTTTACAAAGCTGGACCTGCGGGGGGCGTACAATCTGATACGCATAAGGAAGGGAGATGAATGGAAGACCACCATGTTTACCCCTTTGGGAGCCTTTGAATACCTCGTTATGCCCTTCGGTCTACAAGGGGGCTCCGCGTGTTTTCAAGCTTTTATAAACCACGTTCTGGGACCTTTGCTCTACAAGAATTGTGTGGCCTTTTTAGACGACGTGTTGGTGTATTCGGAAGATGAGGAACAGCATGTGAGGGACGTTCGAGAAGTGTTGGGCAGGCTGCAAGCCAACCAGCTGTGGGTGAAACTGGAGAAGTGCCAGTTTCATACCAAAGAGGTGGAATTCCTGGGGTACCGCTTGTCAGACAAGGGATTGGCCATGGATCCAGGCAAGGTCCAAGCGGTACTGGAATGGAAGACACCGAAGACCAAGAAGGACGTGCAAAGATTCTTGGGGTTTGGGAACTTTTATCGGAAGTTCATCAAGAACTTTGCCCACTTGATGGCGCCCATCACCGACTGCCTCAGCAGCAAGAAGAAATTTGTTTGGACGGTAGAGGCGGATCGAGCCTTTGAAGAACTGAAAAGGGCTTTCGCCTCGGAAGAACAACTTCTGCATGTGGATTTACGAAAACCCATGAGAGTGGAAACCGATGCATCCGACCGGGCGGTAGGGGCGGTCCTTCTTCAACCGGGGAGGAGTGCGTCGGAGTGGAGACCGTGTGCCTTCTTCTCGCGGAAGCTGAATAAATCCGAGAGGAATTACACGGTGTATGACAGGGAACTACTTGCCATTCACGAAGCATTCCGGAGGTGGAGACATTTATTAATTGGGGCACAACACAAGGTGCAAGTGTGCACCGACCACAAGAATTTAGAGTATTGGAGAACAGCTCGAGTGCTCAACCAACGACAAGTGAGATGGGCACAGGAATTCTCCAAATTCAACTTTGAAATTTGTTATGTGCCAGGCCCAGAAAACGTCAGGGCGGACGCGCTCTCACGCAAACCAGAGTATTGGGAAGGGGAGGGGGTGAGCGAAGAGAGACATGTCATCCCTGAGGACCGCTGGGTGTGTGGGGCG
This sequence comes from Podarcis melisellensis, assembly GCF_964234715.1. NCBI lineage: Eukaryota > Metazoa > Chordata > Lepidosauria > Squamata > Lacertidae > Podarcis > Podarcis melisellensis. The sequence goes on from NC_138537.1 coordinate 93,429,034, forward strand.
GCGCTGGTGGGGCAACGAGAACTGGTAGAGGAAACGGAAAATGATGAATATGCCCAGGATAAGCTCAGAGGTCTCAGGGGGGAGGGCGAGAGTCCCGGAGGTTTTGAGGAAAGAAATGGGGCATTGTATTACAAAGGGGCACTGTATATACCCGAAGGTGAATTGAGGGGGAGAGTACTCAAGCAGTTGCATGATAGCCCCACGGCGGGACATTTTGGACAACACAAGACCATGTGGTTGGTTACCAGGGAATTTTGGTGGCCTAAGGTGAGGGAAGATGTAAGGGAGTATGTAAGAGGGTGTGACCAATGTCAGCGAGCCAAAGGGGAAAGAAGGGCGCCGGCAGGGTTATTAGAACCATTACCCACACCAGAACGGCCTTGGGAAGCGATATCAATAGATTTTATGACGGATCTGCCAAAGTCCAAGGGGAAAACAGCCATCATGGTAGTAGTAGACCTGTTAACTAAGATGTGCCACTTTGTAGCATGCTCACATGCAGTCACAGCGGAAGAAACAGCGAAGTTGTTTGTAGAACACATCTTTAAGTTGCACGGGGCTCCCTTGAGGGTGATCTCAGATCGCGGCAAACAATTTACTTCCAGGTTCTGGAGGAAGCTCATGAGCTTGCTGCACGTGGAAGTCAATTTTTCAACTGCCCGGCACCCTGAAACCAACGGGCAGGCGGAAAGAGCAAATGGCATTCTTCAACAATATCTGAGGTGTTATGTCAATGACAGAGAGAACGATTGGGTCGAAAAGTTGGCGTTGGCAGAATTTGCCTACAATAATGCGGAGAATGTGTCCACAGGGATGAGTCCCTTTTTGGCTAATTACGGGTGTCACCCCAGGGCATTTCCAGGGGAAGGAGGGGAGAGATGGAGCGTCCCAGCGGCTGAACATTTTGTAGAAGAGATGGAAGCGATCCATCATCAGCTCCAGCTCAACTTAGAAAGGGCTAAGGCACAATATAAGAAGCAGGCAGACAAGAACAGAAGGGAAGGTGAAACCATAAGGGTGGGGGATCAAGTGTGGTTGTCAACCCAAGGGTTGCCGTTCAAAGGGGGTTGTAAGAAATTGAGGCCCAGAAGATTGGGACCCTTTGAGGTCATTCAGCAGGTCAACCCGGTAGCTTTCAAACTCCGATTACCCAACCACATGAAATTGCACCCAGTGTTCCACAGGTCGTTACTGTCACCATACAGGGGGGGACGTGAAGGGGAGTACGTCAGGGGACCAGCCTTGGAAGAGAGGGAACGCCGCAACCATGTAGCGGAAATCCTCGATTCCAGGTGGAAGGGAAATCAGGTGGAGTATTTGGTGGCGTGGGAAGGGGAACCGGAGTCAGAAAACACCTGGGTAAGTGCAGAGGAAGTCAATGACGAGGTTTTAACAGAAACGTTCCACCAAAGGTTCCCGAGGAAACCTCAGCCGATAGCAAGGTTTAGGAGGGAGTATTTCGGCACCACCGATGAGGAAGAGGAAATGGAAGGGTTCGCGGAGTCGGAGTTGGAAGAGGGAGTGGACTCCGATGACGAAGATTACCGAGAGAGTAGGAACAGCAACAAGTGGAGGGAAGTGTTCGCGACGTCGGAAGATGAGGGAGGTTCTTTCAGGGGTTTTACCTCCTCACCGCCAGTAGGGGAGGAGACGGGAGGGGGTGAAGGGGGCCCTGGAGGGGAGGTGGATGTCAGGGAACTGCCATCTAAAGCTCCGGGGGCGCAAAGGCTCACTGAGGTTGAGAGAGGAGTAGCAGCGGAAGAGGGAACCAGTAGAGGGCGAGCAAGAACTCCAAGGGAAAGTGAGTCGGAGGGATGGCTCAGAGACACTTCCAGCGAAAACAGTGGGGAGGTCTCAGGACCTCCTATAGGGACACCCACACCTCGCCGGAAACTGTCACGCCGAGAGGCCAGACGACGTGCTTCCGTTAAAGAGCTTTTATGTTGGAAAAGATTCCGAAAGCAGCCACTTTCGGATTCTACTAGTGATTGACGCAGCCATGCTGGAGGGGCTCCGTCACAGGCAGAGGTTTGAAAACCTGATCAAACTCTGAGGGACTTGCATTTTACGCACAAGCAGCTCATCGTCCCATCACACGCGCGGTCACAATTTCAGCAAAAATCTGACGTTCTGCAATTCATCCAAAAATGGTGCCAGACTGTTGCAAACCATCCCCTGAAAGGTTTTTCGGTGGAAACAGATGCATTTTTATCATCGAAAACAGAATTAGCCCTCGACGTCTGAGCAACTTTTTTTGGAAAAAATCCCTAAGGCGCGCGGTCACAATTTCTTCAAAATTTCTGACCTTCTGCAATTCACTCAGAAATGGTGCCAAACGGTTGCAAACCATCCCCTGAAAGGTTTTTCGGCGGAAACAGATGCGTTTTTATCATCGGAAACAGAATTAGCCCTTGACGTCTGAAGAACATTTTTTTGAAAAAATCCCTAAGGCGCGCGGTCACAATTTCTTCAAAATTTCTGACGTTCTGCAATTCACTCAGAAATGGTGCCAAACGGTTGCAAACGATCCCCTGAAAGGTTTTTCGGTGGAAACAGATGCGTTTTTCTCATCGAAAACAGAATCAGCCCTCGACGTCTGAACAACTTTTTTTTCAAAAAATCCCTAAGCCGCACGGTCACAATTTCAGCAAAAATCTGACGTTCTGCAATTCATCCAAAAATGGTGCCAGACTGTTGCAGACCATCCCCTGAAAGGTTTTTCGGTGGAAACAGATGCATTTTTATCATCGAAAACAGAATTAGCCCTCGACGTCTGAACAACTTTTTTTTGCAAAAATCCCTAAGCCGCGCGGTCACAATTTCTTCAAAATTTCTGACCTTCTGCAATTCACTCAGAAATGGTGCCAAACGGTTGCAAACGATCCCCTGAAAGGTTTTTTGGTGGAAAGAGATGTGTTTTTATCATCGGAAACAGAATTAGCCCTCGACGTCTGAAGAACATTTTTTTGAAAAAATCCCTAAGGCGCGCGGTCACAATTTCTTCAAAATTTCTGACGTTCTGCAATTCACTCAGAAATGGTGCCAAACGGTTGCAAACGATCCCCTGAAAGGTTTTTCGGTGGAAACAGATGCGTTTTTCTCATCGAAAACAGAATCAGCCCTCGACGTCTGAACAACTTTTTTTTCAAAAAATGCCTAAGCCGCGCGGTCACAATTTCAGCAAAAATCTGACGTTCTGCAATTCATCCAAAAATGGTGCCAGACTGTTGCAGACCATCCCCTGAAAGGTTTTTCGGTGGAAACAGATGCATTTTTATCATCGAAAACAGAATTAGCCCTCGACGTCTGAACAACTTTTTTTTGCAAAAATCCCTAAGCCGCGCGGTCACAATTTTTCAAAATTTCTGACCTTCTGCAATTCACTCAGAAATGGTGCCAAACGGTTGCAAACGATCCCCTGAAAGGTTTTTTGGTGGAAAGAGATGTGTTTTTATCATCGGAAACAGAATTAGCCCTCGACGTCTGAAGAACTTTTTTTTGAAAAAATCCCTAAGGCGCGCGGTCACAATTTCTTCAAAATTTCTGACCTTCTGCAATTCACTCAGAAATGGTGCCAAACGGTTGCAAACGATCCCCTGAAAGGTTTTTCGGTGGAAAGAGATGTGTTTTTATCATCGGATACAGAATTAGCCCTTGACGTCTGAACAACTTTTTTTTTAAATAATCCCTAAGCCGCGCGGTCACAATTTCTTCAAAATTTCTGACCATCTGCAATTCACTCAGAAATGGTGCCAAACGGTTGCAAACGATCCCCTGAAAGGTTTTTTGGTGGAAAGAGATGTGTTTTTATCAGTGGAAACAGAATTAGCCCTCGACGTCTGAAGAACTTTTTTTTTGAAAAAATCCCTAAGGCGCGCGGTCACAATTTCTTCAAAATTTCTGACCTTCTGCAATTCACTCAGAAATGGTGCCAAACGGTTGCAAACGATCCCCTGAAAGGTTTTTCGGTGGAAACAGATGCGTTTTTCTCATCGAAAACAGAATCAGCCCTCGACGTCTGAACAACTTTTTTTAAAAAAAATCCCTAAGGCGCGCGGTCACAATTTCAGCAAAAATCTGACGTTCTGCAATTCATCCAAAAATGGTGCCAAACTGTTGCAAACCATCCCCTGAAAGGTTTTTCGGTGGAAACAGATGCATTTTTATCATCGAAAACAGAATTAGCCCTCGACGTCTGAACAACTTTTTTTGGAAAAAATCCCTAAGGCGCGCGGTCACAATTTCTTCAAAATTTCTGACCTTCTGCAATTCACTCAGAAATGGTGCCAAACGGTTGCAAACCATCCCCTGAAAGGTTTTTCGGCGGAAACAGATGCGTTTTTATCATCGGAAACAGAATTAGCCCTCGACGTCTGAAGAACTTTTTTTTGAAAAAATCCCTAAGCCGCGCGGTCACAATTTCTTCAAAATTTCTGACCTTCTGCAATTCACTCAGAAATGGTGCCAAACGGTTGCAAACGATCCCCTGAAAGGTTTTTCGGTGGAAAGAGATGTGTTTTTATCATCGGAAACAGAATTAGCCCTTGACGTCTGAACAACTTTTTTTTTTAAATAATCCCTAAGGCGCGCGGTCACAATTTCTTCAAAATTTCTGACGTTCTGCAATTCACTTAGAAATGGGCCCAAACGGTTGCAAATGATCCCCTGAAAGGTTTTTCGGTGGAAACAGATGCGTTTTTCTCATCGAAAACAGAATTAACCCTCGACGTCTGAACAACTTTTTTTTGAAAAAATCCCTAAGCCGCGCGGTCACAATTTCAGCAAAAATCTGACGTTCTGCAATTAATCCAAAAATGGTGCCAGACTGTTGTAAACCATCCCCTGAAAGGTTTTTCGGTGGAAACAGATGCATTTTTATCATCGAAAACAGAATTAGCCCTCGACGTCTGAACAACTTTTTTTTGCAAAAATCCCTAAGCCGCGCGGTCACAATTTCTTCAAAATTTCTGACCTTCTGCAATTCACTCAGAAATGGTGCCAAACGGTTGCAAACGATCCCCTGAAAGGTTTTTCGGCGGAAACAGATGCGTTTTTATCATCGGAAACAGAATTAGCCCTCGACGTCTGAAGAACATTTTTTTGAAAAAATCCCTAAGGCGCGCGGTCACAATTTCTTCAAAATTTCTGACGTTCTGCAATTCACTCAGAAATGGTGCCAAACGGTTGCAAACGATCCCCTGAAAGGTTTTTCGGTGGAAACAGATGCGTTTTTCTCATCGAAAACAGAATCAGCCCTCGACGTCTGAACAACTTTTTTTTCAAAAAATGCCTAAGCCGCGCGGTCACAATTTCAGCAAAAATCTGACGTTCTGCAATTCATCCAAAAATGGTGCCAGACTGTTGCAGACCATCCCCTGAAAGGTTTTTCGGTGGAAACAGATGCATTTTTATCATCGAAAACAGAATTAGCCCTCGACGTCTGAACAACTTTTTTTTGCAAAAATCCCTAAGCCGCGCGGTCACAATTTTTCAAAATTTCTGACCTTCTGCAATTCACTCAGAAATGGTGCCAAACGGTTGCAAACGATCCCCTGAAAGGTTTTTTGGTGGAAAGAGATGTGTTTTTATCATCGGAAACAGAATTAGCCCTCGACGTCTGAAGAACTTTTTTTTGAAAAAATCCCTAAGGCGCGCGGTCACAATTTCTTCAAAATTTCTGACCTTCTGCAATTCACTCAGAAATGGTGCCAAACGGTTGCAAACGATCCCCTGAAAGGTTTTTCGGTGGAAAGAGATGTGTTTTTATCATCGGATACAGAATTAGCCCTTGACGTCTGAACAACTTTTTTTTTAAATAATCCCTAAGCCGCGCGGTCACAATTTCCTCAAAATTTCTGACCTTCTGCAATTCACTCAGAAATGGTGCCAAACGGTTGCATATGATCCCCTGAAAGGTTTTTCGGTGGAAACAGATGCGTTTTTATCATCGAAAACAGAATTAGCCCTCGACGTCTGAACAACTTTTTTTTGCAAAAATCCCTAAGCCGCGCGGTCACAATTTCTTCAAAATTTCTGACCATCTGCAATTCACTCAGAAATGGTGCCAAACGGTTGCAAACGATCCCCTGAAAGGTTTTTTGGTGGAAAGAGATGTTTTTTTATCAGTGGAAACAGAATTAGCCCTCGACGTCTGAAGAACTTTTTTTTTGAAAAAATCCCTAAGGCGCGCGGTCACAATTTCTTCAAAATTTCTGACCTTCTGCAATTCACTCAGAAATGGTGCCAAACGGTTGCAAACGATCCCCTGAAAGGTTTTTCGGTGGAAACAGATGCGTTTTTCTCATCGAAAACAGAATCAGCCCTCGACGTCTGAACAACTTTTTTTAAAAAAAATCCCTAAGGCGCGCGGTCACAATTTCAGCAAAAATCTGACGTTCTGCAATTCATCCAAAAATGGTGCCAAACTGTTGCAAACCATCCCCTGAAAGGTTTTTCGGTGGAAACAGATGCATTTTTATCATCGAAAACAGAATTAGCCCTCGACGTCTGAACAACTTTTTTTGGAAAAAATCCCTAAGGCGCGCGGTCACAATTTCTTCAAAATTTCTGACCTTCTGCAATTCACTCAGAAATGGTGCCAAACGGTTGCAAACCATCCCCTGAAAGGTTTTTCGGCGGAAACAGATGCGTTTTTATCATCGGAAACAGAATTAGCCCTCGACGTCTGAAGAACTTTTTTTTGAAAAAATCCCTAAGCCGCGCGGTCACAATTTCTTCAAAATTTCTGACCTTCTGCAATTCACTCAGAAATGGTGCCAAACGGTTGCAAACGATCCCCTGAAAGGTTTTTCGGTGGAAAGAGATGTGTTTTTATCATCGGAAACAGAATTAGCCCTTGACGTCTGAACAACTTTTTTTTTTAAATAATCCCTAAGGCGCGCGGTCACAATTTCTTCAAAATTTCTGACGTTCTGCAATTCACTTAGAAATGGGCCCAAACGGTTGCAAATAATCCCCTGAAAGGTTTTTCGGTGGAAACAGATGCGTTTTTCTCATCGAAAACAGAATTAACCCTCGACGTCTGAACAACTTTTTTTTGAAAAAATCCCTAAGCCGCGCGGTCACAATTTCAGCAAAAATCTGACGTTCTGCAATTAATCCAAAAATGGTGCCAGACTGTTGTAAACCATCCCCTGAAAGGTTTTTCGGTGGAAACAGATGCATTTTTATCATCGAAAACAGAATTAGCCCTCGACGTCTGAACAACTTTTTTTTGAAAAAATCCCTAAGGCGCGCGGTCACAATTTCTTCAAAATTTCTGACCTTCTGCAATTCACTCAGAAATGGTGCCAAACGGTTGCAAACCATCCCCTGAAAGGTTTTTCGGCGGAAACAGATGCGTTTTTATCATCGGAAACAGAATTAGCCCTCGACGTCTGAAGAACTTTTTTTTGAAAAAATCCCTAAGGCGCGCGGTCACAATTTCTTCAAAATTTCTGACCTTCTGCAATTCACTCAGAAATGGTGCCAAACGGTTGCAAACGATCCCCTGAAAGGTTTTTCGGTGGAAAGAGATGTGTTTTTATCATCGGAAACAGAATTAGCCCTTGACGTCTGAACAACTTTTTTTTTTAAATAATCCCTAAGGCGCGCGATCACAATTTCTTCAAAATTTCTGACGTTCTGCAATTCACTTAGAAATGGGCCCAAACGGTTGCAAATGATCCCCTGAAAGGTTTTTCGGTGGAAACAGATGCGTTTTTATCATCGAAAACAGAATTAGCCCTCGACGTCTGAACAACTTTTTTTTGCAAAAATCCCTAAGCCGCGCGGTCACAATTTCTTCAAAATTTCTGACCTTCTGCAATTCACTCAGAAATGGTGCCAAACGGTTACAAATGATCCCCTGAAAGGTTTTTTGGTGGAAAGAGATGTGTTTTTATCAGTGGAAACAGAATTAGCCCTCGACGTCTGAAGAACTTTTTTTTGAAAAAATCCCTAAGGCGCGCGGTCACAATTTCTTCAAAATTTCTGACCTTCTGCAATTCACTCAGAAATGGTGCCAAACGGTTGCAAACGATCCCCTGAAAGGTTTTTCGGTGGAAACAGATGCGTTTTTCTCATCGAAAACAGAATCAGCCCTCGACGTCTGAAGAACTTTTTTTTGAAAAAATCCCTAAGGCGCGCGGTCACAATTTCTTCAAAATTTCTGACCTTCTGCAATTCACTCAGAAATGGTGCCAAACGGTTGCAAACCATCCCCTGAAAGGTTTTTCGGCGGAAACAGATGCGTTTTTATCATCGGAAACAGAATTAGCCCTCGACGTCTGAAGAACTTTTTTTTGAAAAAATCCCTAAGGCGCGCGGTCACAATTTCTTCAAAATTTCTTACGTTCTGCAATTCACTCAGAAATGGTGCCAAACGGTTGCAAACGATCCCCTGAAAGGTTTTTCGGTGGAAAGAGATACGTTTTTATCATCGGAAACAGAATTAGCCCTTGACGTCTGAACAACTTTTTTTTGAAATAATCCCTAAGGCGCGCGGTCACAATTTCTTCAAAATTTCTGACGTTCTGCAATTCACTCAGAAATGGTGCCAAACGGTTGCAAATGATCCCCTGAAAGGTTGTTCGGTGGAAACAGATGCGTTTTTATCATCGAAAACAGAATTAGCCCTCGACGTCTGAACAACTTTTTTTTGCAAAAATCCCTAAGCCGCGCGGTCACAATTTCTTCAAAATTTCTGACCATCTGCAATTCACTCAGAAATGGTGCCAAACGGTTGCAAACGATCCCCTGAAAGGTTTTTTGGTGGAGAGAGATGTGTTTTTATCAGTGGAAACAGAATTAGCCCTCGACGTCTGAAGAACTTTTTTTTGAAAAAATCCCTAAGGCGCGCGGTCACAATTTCTTCAAAATTTCTGACCTTCTGCAATTCACTCAGAAATGGTGCCAAACGGTTGCAAACGATCCCCTGAAAGGTTTTTCGGTGGAAAGAGATGCGTTTTTATCATCGGAAACAGAATTAGCCCTCGACGTCTGAACAACTTTTTTTTGCAAAAATCCCTAAGCCGCGCGGTCACAATTTCTTCAAAATTTCTGACCTTCTGCAATTCACTCAGAAATGGTGCCAAACGGTTGCAAACCATCCCCTGAAAGGTTTTTCGGCGGAAACAGATGCGTTTTTATCATCGGAAAGAGAATTAGCCCTTGACGTCTGAACAACTTTTTTTTTAAAAAATCCCGAAGGCGCGCGGTCACAATTTCTTCAAAATTTCTGACGTTCTGCAATTCACTCAGAAATGGTGCCAAACGGTTGCAAACGATCCCCTGAAAGGTTTTTCGGTATAAACAGATGCGTTTTTCTCATCGAAAACAGAATCAGCCCTCGACGTCTGAACAACTTTTTTTTGAAAAAATCCCTAAGCCGCGCGGTCACAATTTCAGCAAAAATCTGACGTTCTGCAATTCATCCAAAAATGGTGCCAGACTGTTGCAAACCATCCCCTGAAAGGTTTTTCGGTGGAAACAGATGCATTTTTATCATCGAAAACAGAATTAGCCCTCGACGTCTGAACAACTTTTTTTTGCAAAAATCCCTAAGGCGCGCGGTCACAATTTCTTCAAAATTTCTGATGTTCTGCAATTCACTCAGAAATGGTTTCAAACGGTTGCAAACGATCCCCTAAAAGGTTTTTCGTTGGAAACAGATGCGTTTTTATCATCGGAAACAGAATTAGCCCTCGACGTCTGAACAACTTTTTTTTGCAAAAATCCCTAAGGCGCGCGGTCACAATTTCTTCAAAATTTCTGACCTTCTGCAATTCACTCAGAAATGGTGCCAAACGGTTGCAAACGATCCCCTGAAAGGTTTTTCGGTGGAAACAGATGCGTTTTTATCATCGGAAACAGAATTAGCCCTCGACGTCTGAACAACTTTTTTTTGCAAAAATCCCTAAGCCGCGCGGTCACAATTTCTTCAAAATTTCTGACGTTCTTCAATTCACTCAGAAATGGTGCCAAACGGTTGCAAACGATCCCCTGAAAGGTTTTTCGGTGGAAAGAGATGTGTTTTTATCATCGGAAACAGAATTAGCCCTCGATGTCTGAACAACTTTTTTTTGAAAAAATCCCTAAGGCTCAGAAATGGTGCCAAACGGTTGCAAACGATCCCCTGAAAGGTTTTTCGGTGGAAACAGATGCGTTTTTATCATCGGAAACAGAATTAACCCTCGACGTCTGAACAACTTTTTTTTGAAAAAATCCCTAAGCCGCGCGGTCACAATTTCAGCAAAAATCTGACGATCTGCAATTCATCCAAAAATGGTGCCAGACTGTTGCAAACCATCCCCTGAAAGGTTTTTCGGTGGAAACAGATGCATTTTTATCATCGAAAACAGAATTAGCCCTCAACGTCTTAACAACTTTTTTTTGAAAAAATCCCTAAGGCGCGCGGTCACAATTTCTTCAAAATTTCTGACCTTCTGCAATTCACTCAGAAATGGTGCCAAATGGTTGCAAACCATCCCCTGAAAGGTTTTTCGGCGGAAACAGATGCGTTTTTATCATCGGAAACAGAATTAGCCCTCGACGTCTGAACAACTTTTTTTTGAAAAAATCCCTAAGGCGCGCGGTCACAATTTCTTCAAAATTTCTGACCTTCTGCAATTCACTCAGAAATGGTGCCAAACGGTTGCAAACGATCCCCTGAAAGGTTTTTCGGTGGAAACAGATGCGTTTTTCTCATCGAAAACAGAATCAGACCTCGACGTCTGAACAACTTTTTTTTGAAAAAATCCCTAAGCCGCGCGGTCACAATTTCAGCAAAAATCTGACGTTCTGCAATTCATCCAAAAATGGTGCCAGACTGTTGCAAACCATCCCCTGAAAGGTTTTTCGTTGGAAACAGATGCACTTTTATCATCGAAAACAGAATTAGCCCTCAACGTCTGAACAACTTTTTTTTGAAAAAATCCCTAAGGCGCGCGGTCACAATTTCTTCAAAATTTCTGACCTTCTGCAATTCACTCAGAAACGGTGCCAAACGGTTGCAAACCATCTCCTGAAAGGTTTTTCGGCGGAAACAGATGCGTTTTTATCATCGGAAACAGAATTAGCCCTCGACGTCTGAACAACCTTTTTTTGAAAAAATGCCTAAGCCACGCGGTCACAATTTCAGCAAAACACTGACGTTCTGCATTTCATCCAAAAATGGTGCCAAACGTTTGCATACCATCCCCTGAAAGGTTTTTCGATGGAAACAGATGCGTTTTTATCATCGGAAACAGAATTAGCCCTCGACGTCTGAAGAACTTTTTTTTGCAAAAATCCCTAAGCCGCGCGGTCACAATTTCTTCAAAATTTCTGACCTTCTGCAATTGACTCAGAAATGGTGCCAAACGGTTGCAAACCATCTCCTGAAAGGTTTTTCGGCGGAAACAGATGCGTTTTTATCATCGGAAACAGAATTAGCCCTCGACGTCTGAAGAACTTTTTTTTGAAAAAATCCCTAAGGCGCGCGGTCACAATTTCTTCAAAATTTCTGACCTTCTGCAATTCACTCAGAAATGGTGCCAAACGGTTGCAAACGATCCCCTGAAAGGTTTTTCGGTGGAAAGAGATGTGTTTTTATCATCGGAAACAGAATTAGCCCTTGACGTCTGAAGAACTTTTTTTTGAAAAAATCCCTAAGGCGCGCGGTCACAATTTCTTCAAAATTTCTGACCTTCTGCAATTCACTCAGAAATGGTGCCAAACTGTTGCAAACGATCCAATGAAAGGTTTTTCGGTGGAAACAGATGCATTTTTATCATCGGAAACAGAATTAGCCCTCGACGTCTGAACAACTTTTTTTTGAAAAAATCCCTAAGGCGCGCGGTCACAATTTCTTCAAAATTTCTGACCTTCTGCAATTCACTCAGAAATGGTGCCAAACGGTTGCAAACGATCCCCTGAAAGGTTTTTCGGTGGAAAGAGATGTGTTTTTATCATCGGAAACAGAATTAGCCCTTGACGTCTGAACAACATTTTTTTGAAAAAATCCCTAAGGCGCGCGGTCACAATTTCTTCAAGATTTCTGACCTTCTGCAATTCACTCAGAAATGGTGCCAAACGGTTGCAAACGATCCCCTGAAAGGTTTTTCGGTGGAAACAGATGCGTTTTCATCATCTTAAACAGAATTAGCCCTCGATGTCTGAAGAACTTTTTTTTGCAAAAATCATTAAGCCGCGCGGTCACAATTTCAGCAAAAATCTGACGTTCTGCAATTCATCCAAAAATGGTGCCAGACTGTTGCAAACCATCCCCTGAAAGGTTTTTCGGTGGAAACAGATGCATTTTTATCATCGAAAACAGAATTAGCCCTCGACGTCTGAACAACTTTTTTTTGAAAAAATCCCTAAGGCGCGCGGTCACAATTTCTTCAAAATTTCTGACCTTCTGCAATTCACTCAGAAATGGTGCCAAACGGTTGCAAACGATCCCCTGAAAGGTTTTTCGGAGGAAACAGATGCGTTTTTCCCATCGAAAACAGAATCAGCCCTCGACGTCTGAACAACTTTTTTAAAAAAAAATCCCTAAGCCGCGCGGTCACAATTTCAGCAAAAATCTGACGTTCTGCAATTCATCCAAAAATGGTGCCAGACTGTTGCAAACCATCCCCTGAAAGGTTTTTCGGTGGAAACAGATGCATTTTTATCATCGAAAACAGAATTAGCCCTCGACGTCTGAACAACTTTTTTTAAAAAAAATCCCTAAGGCGCGCGGTCACAATTTCTTCAAAATTTCTGACCTTCTGCAATTGACTCAGAAACGGTGCCAAACGGTTGCAAACCATCTCCTGAAAGGTTTTTCGGCGGAAACAGATGCGTTTTTATCATCGGAAACAGAATTAGCCCTCGACGTCTGAACAACCTTTTTTTGAAAAATTCCCTAAGCCGCGCGGTCACAATTTCAGCAAAACACTGACGTTCTGCATTTCATCCAAAAATGGTGCCAAACTGTTGCAAACCATCCCCAGAAAGGTTTTTCGGTGGAAACAGATGCGTTTTTATCATCGGAAACAGAATTAGCCCTCGACGTCTGAAGAACTTTTTTTTGAAAAAATCCCTAAGGCGCGCGGTCACAATTTCTTCAAAATTTCTGACCTTCTGCAATTCACTCAGAAATGGTGCCAAACGGTTGCAAACGATCCCCTGAAAGGTTTTTCGGTGGAAAGAGATGCGTTTTTATCATCGGGAACAGAATTAGCCCTTGACGTCTGAAGAACTTTTTTTTGAAAAAATCCCTAATGCGCGCGGTCACAATTTCTTCAAAATTTCTGACCTTCTGCAATTCACTCAGAAATGGTGCCAAACGGTTGCAAACGATCCAATGAAAGGTTTTTCGGTGGAAACAGATGTATTTTTATCATCGGAAACAGAATTAGCCCTCGACGTCTGAACAACATTTTTTTGAAAAAATCCCTAAGGCGCGCGGTCACAATTTCTTCAAAATTTCTGACCTTCTGCAATTCACTCAGAAATGGTGCCAAACGGTTGCAAACGATCGAATGAAAGGTTTTTCGGTGGAAACAGATGCATTTTTATCATCGGAAGCAGAATTAGCCCTCGACGTCTGAACAACTTTTTTTTGAAAAAATCCCTAAGGCGTGCGGTCACAATTTCTTCAAAATTTCTGACGTTCTGCAATTCACTCAGAATTGTTGCCAAACGGTTGCAAACGATCCCCTGAAAGGTTTTTCGGTGGAAACAGATGCGTTTTTATCATCTTAAACAGAATTAGCCCTCGACGTCTGAAGAACTTTTTTTTGCAAAAATCACTAAGCCGCGCGGTCACAATTTCAGCAAAAATCTGACGTTCTGCAATTCATCCAAAAATGGTGCCAGACTGTTGCAAACCATCCCCTGAAAGGTTTTTCGGTGGAAACAGATGCATTTTTATCATCGAAAACAGAATTAGCCCTCGACGTCTGAACAACTTTTTTTTGAAAAAATCCCTAAGGCGCGCGGTCACAATTTCTTCAAAATTTCTGACCTTCTGCAATTCACTCAGAAATGGTGCCAAACGGTTGCAAACGATCCCCTGAAAGGTTTTTCGGAGGAAACAGATGCGTTTTTCCCATCGAAAACAGAATCAGCCCTCGACGTCTGAACAACTTTTTTAAAAAAAAATCCCTAAGCCGCGCGGTCACAATTTCAGCAAAAATCTGACGTTCTGCAATTCATCCAAAAATGGTGCCAGACTGTTGCAAACCATCCCCTGAAAGGTTTTTCGGTGGAAACAGATGCATTTTTATCATCGAAAACAGAATTAGCCCTCGACGTCTGAACAACTTTTTTTTTAAAAAATCCCTAAGGCGCGCGGTCACAATTTCTTCAAAATTTCTGACCTTCTGCAATTGACTCAGAAACGGTGCCAAACGGTTGCAAACCATCTCCTGAAAGGTTTTTCGGCGGAAACAGATGCGTTTTTATCATCGGAAACAGAATTAGCCCTCGACGTCTGAACAACCTTTTTTGAAAAATTCCCTAAGCCGCGCGGTCACAATTTCAGCAAAACACTGACGTTCTGCATTTCATCCAAAAATGGTGCCAAACTGTTGCAAACCATCCCCAGAAAGGTTTTTCGGTGGAAACAGATGCGTTTTTATCATCGGAAACAGAATTAGCCCTCGACGTCTGAAGAACTTTTTTTTGAAAAAATCCCTAAGGCGCGCGGTCACAATTTCTTCAAAATTTCTGACCTTCTGCAATTCACTCAGAAATGGTGCCAAACGGTTGCAAACGATCCCCTGAAAGGTTTTTCGGTGGAAAGAGATGCGTTTTTATCATCGGGAACAGAATTAGCCCTTGACGTCTGAAGAACTTTTTTTTGAAAAAATCCCTAATGCGCGCGGTCACAATTTCTTCAAAATTTCTGACCTTCTGCAATTCACTCAGAAATGGTGCCAAACGGTTGCAAACGATCCAATGAAAGGTTTTTCGGTGGAAAAAGATGCATTTTTATCATCGGAAACAGAATTAGCCCTCGACGTCTGAAGAACTTTTTTTTGAAAAAATCCCTAAGCCGCGCGGTCACAATATCTTCAAAATTTCTGACGTTCTGCAATTCACTCAGAAATGGTGCCAAACGGTTGCAAACGATCGAATGAAAGGTTTTTCGGTGGAAACAGATGCATTTTTATCATCGGAAGCAGAATTAGCCCTCGACGTCTGAACAACTTTTTTTTGAAAAAATCCCTAAGGCGTGCGGTCACAATTTCTTCAAAATTTCTGACGTTCTGCAATTCACTCACAATTGTTGCCAAACGGTTGCAAACGATCCCCTGAAAGGTTTTTCGGTGGAAACAGATGCGTTTTTATCATCTTAAACAGAATTAGCCCTCGACGTCTGAAGAACTTTTTTTTGCAAAAATCACTAAGCCGCGCGGTCACAATTTCAGCAAAATTTCTGACCTTCTGCAATTCACTCAGAAATGGTGCCAAACGGTTGCAAACGATCGAATGAAAGGTTTTTCGGTGGAAACAGATGCATTTTTATCATCGGAAGCAGAATTAGCCCTCGACGTCTGAACAACTTTTTTTTGAAAAAATCCCTAAGGCGTGCGGTCACAATTTCTTCAAAATTTCTGACGTTCTGCAATTCACTCAGAATTGTTGCCAAACGGTTGCAAACGATCCCCTGAAAGGTTTTTCGGTGGAAACAGATGCGTTTTTATCATCTTAAACAGAATTAGCCCTCGACGTCTGAAGAACTTTTTTTTGAAAAAATCCCTAAGGCGCGCGGTCACAATTTCTTCAAAATTTCTGACCTTCTGCAATTCACTCAGAAATGGTGCCAAACGGTTGCAAACGATCCAATGAAAGGTTTATCGGTGGAAACAGATGCATTTTTATCATCGGAAACAGAATTAGCCCTCGACGTCTGAACAACTTTTTTTTGAAAAAATCCCTAAGGCGTGCGGTCACAATTTCTTCAAAATTTCTGACCTTCTGCAATTCACTCAGAAATGGTGCCAAACGGTTGCAAACGATCCCCTGAAAGGTTTTTCGGTGGAAAGAGATGTGTTTTTATCATCGGAAACAGAATTAGCCCTTGACGTCTGAACAACATTTTTTTGAAAAAATCCCTAAGGCGCACGGTCACAATTTCTTCAAAATTTCTGACCTTCTGCAATTCACTCAGAAATGGTGCCAAACGGTTGCAAACGATCCAATGAAAGGTTTTTCGGTGGAAAAAGATGCATTTTTATCATCGGAAACAGAATTAGCCCTCGACGTCTGAACAACATTTTTTTGAAAAAATCCCTAAGCCGCGCGGTCACAATATCTTCAAAATTTCTGACGTTCTGCAATTCACTCAGAAATGGTGCCAAACGGTTGCAAACGATCGAATGAAAGGTTTTTCGGTGGAAACAGATGCATTTTTATCATCGGAAGCAGAATTAGCCCTCGACGTCTGAACAACTTTTTTTTGAAAAAATCCCTAAGGCGTGCGGTCACAATTTCTTCAAAATTTCTGACGTTCTGCAATTCACTCAGAATTGTTGCCAAACGGTTGCAAACGATCCCCTGAAAGGTTTTTCGGTGGAAACAGATGCGTTTTTATCATCTTAAACAGAATTAGCCCTCGACGTCTGAAGAACTTTTTTTTGCAAAAATCACTAAGCCGCGCGGTCACAATTTCAGCAAAAATCTGACGTTCTGCAATTCATCCAAAAATGGTGCCAGACTGTTGCAAACCATCCCCTGAAAGGTTTTTCGGTGGAAACAGATGCATTTTTATCATCGAAAACAGAATTAGCCCTCGACGTCTGAACAACTTTTTTTTGAAAAAATCCCTAAGGCGCGCGGTCACAATTTCTTCAAAATTTCTGACCTTCTGCAATTCACTCAGAAATGGTGCCAAACGGTTGCAAACGATCCCCTGAAAGGTTTTTCGGTGGAAACAGATGCGTTTTTCCCATCGAAAACAGAATCAGCCCTCGACGTCTGAACAACTTTTTTAAAAAAAAATCCCTAAGCCGCGCGGTCACAATTTCAGCAAAAATCTGACGTTCTGCAATTCATCCAAAAATGGTGCCAGACTGTTGCAAACCATCCCCTGAAAGGTTTTTCGGTGGAAACAGATGCATTTTTATCATCGAAAACAGAATTAGCCCTCGACGTCTGAACAACTTTTTTAAAAAAAAATCCCTAAGGCGCGCGGTCACAATTTCTTCAAAATTTCTGACCTTCTGCAATTGACTCAGAAACGGTGCCAAACGGTTGCAAACCATCTCCTGAAAGGTTTTTCGGCGGAAACAGATGCGTTTTTATCATCGGAAACAGAATTAGCCCTCGACGTCTGAACAACCTTTTTTTGAAAAATTCCCTAAGCCGCGCGGTCACAATTTCAGCAAAACACTGACGTTCTGCATTTCATCCAAAAATGGTGCCAAACTGTTGCAAACCATCCCCTGAAAGGTTTTTCGGTGGAAACAGATGCGTTTTTATCATCGGAAACAGAATTAGCCCTCGACGTCTGAAGAACTTTTTTTTGAAAAAATCCCTAAGGCGTGCGGTCACAATTTCTTCAAAATTTCTGACCTTCTGCAATTCACTCAGAAATGGTGCCAAACGGTTGCAAACGATCCCCTGAAAGGTTTTTCGGTGGAAAGAGATGCGTTTTTATCATCGGGAACAGAATTAGCCCTTGACGTCTGAAGAACTTTTTTTTGAAAAAATCCCTAAGGCGCGCGGTCACAATTTCTTCAAAATTTCTGACCTTCTGCAATTCACTCAGAAATGGTGCCAAACGGTTGCAAACGATCCAATGAAAGGTTTATCGGTGGAAACAGATGCATTTTTATCATCGGAAACAGAATTAGCCCTCGACGTCTGAACAACTTTTTTTTGAAAAAATCCCTAAGGCGTGCGGTCACAATTTCTTCAAAATTTCTGACCTTCTGCAATTCACTCAGAAATGGTGCCAAACGGTTGCAAACGATCCCCTGAAAGGTTTTTCGGTGGAAAGAGATGTGTTTTTATCATCGGAAACAGAATTAGCCCTTGACGTCTGAACAACATTTTTTTGAAAAAATCCCTAAGGCGCACGGTCACAATTTCTTCAAAATTTCTGACCTTCTGCAATTCACTCAGAAATGGTGCCAAACGGTTGCAAACGATCCAATGAAAGGTTTTTCGGTGGAAAAAGATGCATTTTTATCATCGGAAACAGAATTAGCCCTCGACGTCTGAAGAACTTTTTTTTGAAAAAATCCCTAAGCCGCGCGGTCACAATATCTTCAAAATTTCTGACGTTCTGCAATTCACTCAGAAATGGTGCCAAACGGTTGCAAACGATCCCCTGAAAGGTTTTTTGGCGGAAACAGATGCGTTTTTATCATTGAAAACAGAATTAGCCCTCGACGTCTGAACAACTTTTTTTTGCAAAAATCCCTAAGCCGCGCGGTCACAATTTCTTCAAAATTTCTGACCTTCTGCAATTCACTCAGAAATGGTGCCAAACGGTTGCAAACGATCTCCTGAAATGTTTTTCGGTGGAAACAGATGCGTTTTTATCATCGGAAACAGAATTAGCCCTCGACGTCTGAACAACCTTTTTTTGAAAAAATCCCTAAGCCGCGCGATCACAATTTCTTCAAAATTTCTGACGTTCTGCAATTCACTCAGAAATGGTGCCAAACGGTTGCATACGATCCCCTGAAAGGTTTTTCGGTGGAAACAGATGCGTTTTTAACATCGGAAACAGAATTAGCCCTCGACGTCTGAACAACTTTTTTTTGAAAAAATCCCTAAGCCGCGAGGTCACAATTTCTTCAAAATTTCTGACCATCTGCAATTCACTCAGAAATGGTGCCAAACGGTTACAAATGATCCCCTGAAAGGTTTTTTGGTGGAAAGAGATGTGTTTTTATCAGTGGAAACAGAATTAGCCCTCGACGTCTGAAGAACTTTTTTTTGAAAAAATCCCTAAGGCGCGCGGTCACAATTTCTTCAAAATTTCTGACCTTCTGCAATTCACTCAGAAATGGTGCCAAACGGTTGCAAACGATCCCCTGAAAGGTTTTTCGGCGGAAACAGATGCGTTTTTATCATCGGAAACAGAATTAGCCCTCGACGTCTGAAGAACTTTTTTTTGAAAAAATCCCTAAGGCGCGCGGTCACAATTTCTTCAAAATTTCTTACGTTCTGCAATTCACTCAGAAATGGTGCCAAACGGTTGCAAACGATCCCCTGAAAGGTTTTTCGGTGGAAAGAGATACGTTTTTATCATCGGAAACAGAATTAGCCCTTGACGTCTGAACAACTTTTTTTTGAAATAATCCCTAAGGCGCGCGGTCACAATTTCTTCAAAATTTCTGACGTTCTGCAATTCACTCAGAAATGGTGCCAAACGGTTGCAAATGATCCCCTGAAAGGTTTTTCGGTGGAAACAGATGCGTTTTTATCATCGAAAACAGAATTAGCCCTCGACATCTGAACAACTTTTTTTTGCAAAAATCCCTAAGCCGCGCGGTCACAATTTCTTCAAAATTTCTGACCATCTGCAATTCACTCAGAAATGGTGCCAAACGGTTGCAAACGATCCCCTGAAAGGTTTTTTGGTGGAGAGAGATGTGTTTTTATCAGTGGAAACAGAATTAGCCCTCGACGTCTGAAGAACTTTTTTTTGAAAAAATCCCTAAGGCGCGCGGTCACAATTTCTTCAAAATTTCTGACCTTCTGCAATTCACTCAGAAATGGTGCCAAACGGTTGCAAACGATCCCCTGAAAGGTTTTTCGGTGGAAAGAGATGCGTTTTTATCATCGGAAACAGAATTAGCCCTCGACGTCTGAACAACTTTTTTTTGCAAAAATCCCTAAGCCGCGCGGTCACAATTTCTTCAAAATTTCTGACCTTCTGCAATTCACTCAGAAATGGTGCCAAACGGTTGCAAACCATCCCCTGAAAGGTTTTTCGGCGGAAACAGATGCGTTTTTATCATCGGAAAGAGAATTAGCCCTTGACGTCTGAACAACTTTTTTTTGAAAAAATCCCGAAGGCGCGCGGTCACAATTTCTTCAAAATTTCTGACGTTCTGCAATTCACTCAGAAATGGTGCCAAACGGTTGCAAACGATCCCCTGAAAGGTTTTTCGGTATAAACAGATGCGTTTTTCTCATCGAAAACAGAATCAGCCCTCGACGTCTGAACAACTTTTTTTTGAAAAAATCCCTAAGCCGCGCGGTCACAATTTCAGCAAAAATCTGACGTTCTGCAATTCATCCAAAAATGGTGCCAGACTGTTGCAAACCATCCCCTGAAAGGTTTTTCGGTGGAAACAGATGCATTTTTATCATCGAAAACAGAATTAGCCCTCGACGTCTGAACAACTTTTTTTTGCAAAAATCCCTAAGGCGCGCGGTCACAATTTCTTCAAAATTTCTGATGTTCTGCAATTCACTCAGAAATGGTTTCAAACGGTTGCAAACGATCCCCTAAAAGGTTTTTCGTTGGAAACAGATGCATTTTTATCATCGGAAACAGAATTAGCCCTCGACGTCTGAACAACTTTTTTTTGCAAAAATCCCTAAGGCTCAGAAATGGTGCCAAACGGTTGCAAACGATCCCCTGAAAGGTTTTTCGGTGGAAACAGATGCGTTTTTATCATCGGAAACAGAATTAACCCTCGACGTCTGAACAACTTTTTTTTGAAAAAATCCCTAAGCCGCGCGGTCACAATTTCAGCAAAAATCTGACGATCTGCAATTCATCCAAAAATGGTGCCAGACTGTTGCAAACCATCCCCTGAAAGGTTTTTCGGTGGAAACAGATGCATTTTTATCATCGAAAACAGAATTAGCCCTCAACGTCTTAACAACTTTTTTTTGAAAAAATCCCTAAGGCGCGCGGTCACAATTTCTTCAAAATTTCTGACCTTCTGCAATTCACTCAGAAATGGTGCCAAATGGTTGCAAACCATCCCCTGAAAGGTTTTTTGGCGGAAACAGATGCGTTTTTATCATCGGAAACAGAATTAGCCCTCGACGTCTGAACAACTTTTTTTTGCAAAAATCCCTAAGCCGCGCGGTCACAATTTCTTCAAAATTTCTGACCTTCTGCAATTCACTCAGAAATGGTGCCAAACGGTTGCAAACGATCCCCTGAAAGGTTTTTCGGTGGAAACAGATGCGTTTTTCTCATCGAAAACAGAATCAGACCTCGACGTCTGAACAACTTTTTTTTGAAAAAATCCCTAAGCCGCGCGGTCACAATTTCAGCAAAAATCTGACGTTCTGCAATTCATCCAAAAATGGTGCCAGACTGTTGCAAACCATCCCCTGAAAGGTTTTTCGTTGGAAACAGATGCACTTTTATCATCGAAAACAGAATTAGCCCTCAACGTCTGAACAACTTTTTTTTGAAAAAATCCCTAAGGCGCGCGGTCACAATTTCTTCAAAATTTCTGACCTTCTGCAATTCACTCAGAAACGGTGCCAAACGGTTGCAAACCATCTCCTGAAAGGTTTTTCGGCGGAAACAGATGCGTTTTTATCATCGGAAACAGAATTAGCCCTCGACGTCTGAACAACCTTTTTTTGAAAAAATGCCTAAGCCACGCGGTCACAATTTCAGCAAAACACTGACGTTCTGCATTTCATCCAAAAATGGTGCCAAACGTTTGCATACCATCCCCTGAAAGGTTTTTCGATGGAAACAGATGCGTTTTTATCATCGGAAACAGAATTAGCCCTCGACGTCTGAAGAACTTTTTTTTGCAAAAATCCCTAAGCCGCGCGGTCACAATTTCTTCAAAATTTCTGACCTTCTGCAATTGACTCAGAAATGGTGCCAAACGGTTGCAAACCATCTCCTGAAAGGTTTTTCGGCGGAAACAGATGCGTTTTTATCATCGGAAACAGAATTAGCCCTCGACGTCTGAAGAACTTTTTTTTGAAAAAATCCCTAAGGCGCGCGGTCACAATTTCTTCAAAATTTCTGACCTTCTGCAATTCACTCAGAAATGGTGCCAAACGGTTGCAAACGATCCCCTGAAAGGTTTTTCGGTGGAAAGAGATGTGTTTTTATCATCGGAAACAGAATTAGCCCTTGACGTCTGAAGAACTTTTTTTTGAAAAAATCCCTAAGGCGCGCGGTCACAATTTCTTCAAAATTTCTGACCTTCTGCAATTCACTCAGAAATGGTGCCAAACTGTTGCAAACGATCCAATGAAAGGTTTTTCGGTGGAAACAGATGCATTTTTATCATCGGAAACAGAATTAGCCCTCGACGTCTGAACAACTTTTTTTTGAAAAAATCCCTAAGGCGCGCGGTCACAATTTCTTCAAAATTTCTGACCTTCTGCAATTCACTCAGAAATGGTGCCAAACGGTTGCAAACGATCCCCTGAAAGGTTTTTCGGAGGAAACAGATGCGTTTTTCCCATCGAAAACAGAATCAGCCCTCGACGTCTGAACAACTTTTTTAAAAAAAAATCCCTAAGCCGCGCGGTCACAATTTCAGCAAAAATCTGACGTTCTGCAATTCATCCAAAAATGGTGCCAGACTGTTGCAAACCATCCCCTGAAAGGTTTTTCGGTGGAAACAGATGCATTTTTATCATCGAAAACAGAATTAGCCCTCGACGTCTGAACAACTTTTTTTTAAAAAAATCCCTAAGGCGCGCGGTCACAATTTCTTCAAAATTTCTGACCTTCTGCAATTGACTCAGAAACGGTGCCAAACGGTTGCAAACCATCTCCTGAAAGGTTTTTCGGCGGAAACAGATGCGTTTTTATCATCGGAAACAGAATTAGCCCTCGACGTCTGAACAACCTTTTTTTGAAAAATTCCCTAAGCCGCGCGGTCACAATTTCAGCAAAACACTGACGTTCTGCATTTCATCCAAAAATGGTGCCAAACTGTTGCAAACCATCCCCAGAAAGGTTTTTCGGTGGAAACAGATGCGTTTTTATCATCGGAAACAGAATTAGCCCTCGGCGTCTGAAGAACTTTTTTTTGAAAAAATCCCTAAGGCGCGCGGTCACAATTTCTTCAAAATTTCTGACCTTCTGCAATTCACTCAGAAATGGTGCCAAACGGTTGCAAACGATCCCCTGAAAGGTTTTTCGGTGGAAAGAGATGCGTTTTTATCATCGGGAACAGAATTAGCCCTTGACGTCTGAAGAACTTTTTTTTGAAAAAATCCCTAATGCGCGCGGTCACAATTTCTTCAAAATTTCTGACCTTCTGCAATTCACTCAGAAATGGTGCCAAACGGTTGCAAACGATCCAATGAAAGGTTTTTCGGTGGAAACAGATGTATTTTTATCATCGGAAACAGAATTAGCCCTCGACGTCTGAACAACATTTTTTTGAAAAAATCCCTAAGGCGCGCGGTCACAATTTCTTCAAAATTTCTGACCTTCTGCAATTCACTCAGAAATGGTGCCAAACGGTTGCAAACGATCGAATGAAAGGTTTTTCGGTGGAAACAGATGCATTTTTATCATCGGAAGCAGAATTAGCCCTCGACGTCTGAACAACTTTTTTTTGAAAAAATCCCTAAGGCGTGCGGTCACAATTTCTTCAAAATTTCTGACGTTCTGCAATTCACTCAGAATTGTTGCCAAACGGTTGCAAACGATCCCCTGAAAGGTTTTTCGGTGGAAACAGATGCGTTTTTATCATCTTAAACAGAATTAGCCCTCGACGTCTGAAGAACTTTTTTTTGCAAAAATCACTAAGCCGCGCGGTCACAATTTCAGCAAAAATCTGACGTTCTGCAATTCATCCAAAAATGGTGCCAGACTGTTGCAAACCATCCCCTGAAAGGTTTTTCGGTGGAAACAGATGCATTTTTATCATCGAAAACAGAATTAGCCCTCGACGTCTGAACAACTTTTTTTTGAAAAAATCCCTAAGGCGCGCGGTCACAATTTCTTCAAAATTTCTGACCTTCTGCAATTCACTCAGAAATGGTGCCAAACGGTTGCAAACGATCCCCTGAAAGGTTTTTCGGAGGAAACAGATGCGTTTTTCCCATCGAAAACAGAATCAGCCCTCGACGTCTGAACAACTTTTTTAAAAAAAAATCCCTAAGCCGCGCGGTCACAATTTCAGCAAAAATCTGACGTTCTGCAATTCATCCAAAAATGGTGCCAGACTGTTGCAAACCATCCCCTGAAAGGTTTTTCGGTGGAAACAGATGCATTTTTATCATCGAAAACAGAATTAGCCCTCGACGTCTGAACAACTTTTTTTTAAAAAAATCCCTAAGGCGCGCGGTCACAATTTCTTCAAAATTTCTGACCTTCTGCAATTGACTCAGAAACGGTGCCAAACGGTTGCAAACCATCTCCTGAAAGGTTTTTCGGCGGAAACAGATGCGTTTTTATCATCGGAAACAGAATTAGCCCTCGACGTCTGAACAACCTTTTTTTGAAAAATTCCCTAAGCCGCGCGGTCACAATTTCAGCAAAACACTGACGTTCTGCATTTCATCCAAAAATGGTGCCAAACTGTTGCAAACCATCCCCAGAAAGGTTTTTCGGTGGAAACAGATGCGTTTTTATCATCGGAAACAGAATTAGCCCTCGACGTCTGAAGAACTTTTTTTTGAAAAAATCCCTAAGGCGCGCGGTCACAATTTCTTCAAAATTTCTGACCTTCTGCAATTCACTCAGAAATGGTGCCAAACGGTTGCAAACGATCCCCTGAAAGGTTTTTCGGTGGAAAGAGATGCGTTTTTATCATCGGGAACAGAATTAGCCCTTGACGTCTGAAGAACTTTTTTTTGAAAAAATCCCTAATGCGCGCGGTCACAATTTCTTCAAAATTTCTGACCTTCTGCAATTCACTCAGAAATGGTGCCAAACGGTTGCAAACGATCCAATGAAAGGTTTTTCGGTGGAAACAGATGTATTTTTATCATCGGAAACAGAATTAGCCCTCGACGTCTGAACAACATTTTTTTGAAAAAATCCCTAAGGCGCGCGGTCACAATTTCTTCAAAATTTCTGACCTTCTGCAATTCACTCAGAAATGGTGCCAAACGGTTGCAAACGATCGAATGAAAGGTTTTTCGGTGGAAACAGATGCATTTTTATCATCGGAAGCAGAATTAGCCCTCGACGTCTGAACAACTTTTTTTTGAAAAAATCCCTAAGGCGTGCGGTCACAATTTCTTCAAAATTTCTGACGTTCTGCAATTCACTCAGAATTGTTGCCAAACGGTTGCAAACGATCCCCTGAAAGGTTTTTCGGTGGAAACAGATGCGTTTTTATCATCTTAAACAGAATTAGCCCTCGACGTCTGAAGAACTTTTTTTTGCAAAAATCACTAAGCCGCGCGGTCACAATTTCAGCAAAAATCTGACGTTCTGCAATTCATCCAAAAATGGTGCCAGACTGTTGCAAACCATCCCCTGAAAGGTTTTTCGGTGGAAACAGATGCATTTTTATCATCGAAAACAGAATTAGCCCTCGACGTCTGAACAACTTTTTTTTGAAAAAATCCCTAAGGCGCGCGGTCACAATTTCTTCAAAATTTCTGACCTTCTGCAATTCACTCAGAAATGGTGCCAAACGGTTGCAAACGATCCCCTGAAAGGTTTTTCGGTGGAAACAGATGCGTTTTTCCCATCGAAAACAGAATCAGCCCTCGACGTCTGAACAACTTTTTTAAAAAAAAATCCCTAAGCCGCGCGGTCACAATTTCAGCAAAAATCTGACGTTCTGCAATTCATCCAAAAATGGTGCCAGACTGTTGCAAACCATCCCCTGAAAGGTTTTTCGGTGGAAACAGATGCATTTTTATCATCGAAAACAGAATTAGCCCTCGACGTCTGAACAACTTTTTTTAAAAAAAATCCCTAAGGCGCGCGGTCACAATTTCTTCAAAATTTCTGACCTTCTGCAATTGACTCAGAAACGGTGCCAAACGGTTGCAAACCATCTCCTGAAAGGTTTTTCGGCGGAAACAGATGCGTTTTTATCATCGGAAACAGAATTAGCCCTCGACGTCTGAACAACCTTTTTTTGAAAAATTCCCTAAGCCGCGCGGTCACAATTTCAGCAAAACACTGACGTTCTGCATTTCATCCAAAAATGGTGCCAAACTGTTGCAAACCATCCCCTGAAAGGTTTTTCGGTGGAAACAGATGCGTTTTTATCATCGGAAACAGAATTAGCCCTCGACGTCTGAAGAACTTTTTTTTGAAAAAATCCCTAAGGCGTGCGGTCACAATTTCTTCAAAATTTCTGACCTTCTGCAATTCACTCAGAAATGGTGCCAAACGGTTGCAAACGATCCCCTGAAAGGTTTTTCGGTGGAAAGAGATGCGTTTTTATCATCGGAAACAGAATTAGCCCTTGACGTCTGAAGAACTTTTTTTTGAAAAAATCCCTAAGGCGCGCGGTCACAATTTCTTCAAAATTTCTGACCTTCTGCAATTCACTCAGAAATGGTGCCAAACGGTTGCAAACGATCCAATGAAAGGTTTATCGGTGGAAACAGATGCATTTTTATCATCGGAAACAGAATTAGCCCTCGACGTCTGAACAACTTTTTTTTGAAAAAATCCCTAAGGCGTGCGGTCACAATTTCTTCAAAATTTCTGACCTTCTGCAATTCACTCAGAAATGGTGCCAAACGGTTGCAAACGATCCCCTGAAAGGTTTTTCGGTGGAAAGAGATGTGTTTTTATCATCGGAAACAGAATTAGCCCTTGACGTCTGAACAACATTTTTTTGAAAAAATCCCTAAGGCGCACGGTCACAATTTCTTCAAAATTTCTGACCTTCTGCAATTCACTCAGAAATGGTGCCAAACGGTTGCAAACGATCCAATGAAAGGTTTTTCGGTGGAAAAAGATGCATTTTTATCATCGGAAACAGAATTAGCCCTCGACGTCTGAAGAACTTTTTTTTGAAAAAATCCCTAAGCCGCGCGGTCACAATATCTTCAAAATTTCTGACGTTCTGCAATTCACTCAGAAATGGTGCCAAACGGTTGCAAACGATCCCCTGAAAGGTTTTTTGGCGGAAACAGATGCGTTTTTATCATCAAAAACAGAATTAGCCCTCGACGTCTGAACAACTTTTTTTTGCAAAAATCCCTAAGCCGCGCGGTCACAATTTCTTCAAAATTTCTGACCTTCTGCAATTCACTCAGAAATGGTGCCAAACGGTTGCAAACGATCTCCTGAAATGTTTTTCGGTGGAAACAGATGCGTTTTTATCATCGGAAACAGAATTAGCCCTCGACGTCTGAACAACCTTTTTTTGAAAAAATCCCTAAGCCGCGCGATCACAATTTCTTCAAAATTTCTGACGTTCTGCAATTCACTCAGAAATGGTGCCAAACGGTTGCATACGATCCCCTGAAAGGTTTTTCGGTGGAAACAGATGCGTTTTTAACATCGGAAACAGAATTAGCCCTCGACGTCTGAACAACTTTTTTTTGAAAAAATCCCTAAGCCGCGAGGTCACAATTTCTTCAAAATTTCTGACCATCTGCAATTCACTCAGAAATGGTGCCAAACGGTTGCAAACGATCCCCTGAAAGGTTTTTCGGTGGAAAGAGATTTGTTTTTATCATCGGAAACAGAATTAGCCCTCGACGTCTGAAGAACTTTTTTTTGCAAAAATCCCTAAGCCGCGCGGTCACAATTTCAGCAAAAATCTGACGTTCTGCAATTCATCCAAAAATGGTGCCAGACTGTTGCAAACCATCCCCTGAAAGGTTTTTCGGTGGAAACAGATGCGTTTTTATCATCGGAAACAGAATTAGCCCTCGACGTCTGAACAACTTTTTTTTGAAAAAATCCCTAAGGCGCGCGGTCACAATTTCTTCAAAATTTCTGACCTTCTGCAATTCACTCAGAAATGGTGCCAAACGGTTGCAAACGATCCCCTGAAAGGTTTTTCGGTGGAAACAGATGCGTTTTTCTCATCGAAAACAGAATCAGCCCTCGACGTCTGAACAACTTTTTTTTGAAAAAATCCCTAAGCCGCGCGGTCACAATTTCAGAAAAAATCTGACGTTCTGCAATTCATCCACAAATGGTGCCAGACTGTTGCAAACCATCCCCTGAAAGGTTTTTCGGTGGAAACAGATGCATTTTTATCGTCGAAAACAGAATTAGCCCTCGACGTCTGAACAACTTTTTTTAAAAAAAATCCCTAAGGCGCGCGGTCATAATTTCTTCAAAATTTCTGACCTTCTGCAATTCACTCAGAAACGGTGCCAAACGGTTGCAAACCATCTCCTGAAAGGTTTTTCGGCGGAAACAGATGCATTTTTATCATCGGAAACAGAATTAGCCCTCGACGTCTGAAGAACTTTTTTTTGAAAAAATCCCTAAGCCGCGCGGTCACAATATCTTCAAAATTTCTGACGTTCTGCAATTCACTCAGAAATGGTGCCAAACGGTTGCAAACGATCCCCTGAAAGGTTTTTTGGCGGAAACAGATGCGTTTTTATCATTGAAAACAGAATTAGCCCTCGACGTCTGAACAACTTTTTTTTGCAAAAATCCCTAAGCCGCGCGGTCACAATTTCTTCAAAATTTCTGACCTTCTGCAATTCACTCAGAAATGGTGCCAAACGGTTGCAAACGATCTCCTGAAATGTTTTTCGGTGGAAACAGATGCGTTTTTATCATCGGAAACAGAATTAGCCCTCGACGTCTGAACAACCTTTTTTTGAAAAAATCCCTAAGCCGCGCGGTCACAATTTCTTCAAAATTTCTGACGTTCTGCAATTCACTCAGAAATGGTGCCAAACGGTTGCATACGATCCCCTGAAAGGTTTTTCGGTGGAAACAGATGCGTTTTTAACATCGGAAACAGAATTAGCCCTCGACGTCTGAACAACTTTTTTTTTAAAAAATCCCTAAGCCGCGAGGTCACAATTTCTTCAAAATTTCTGACCATCTGCAATTCACTCAGAAATGGTGCCAAACGGTTGCAAACGATCCCCTGAAAGGTTTTTCGGTGGAAAGAGATTTGTTTTTATCATCGGAAACAGAATTAGCCCTCGACGTCTGAAGAACTTTTTTTTGCAAAAATCCCTAAGCCGCGCGGTCACAATTTCAGCAAAAATCTGACGTTCTGCAATTCATCCAAAAATGGTGCCAGACTGTTGCAAACCATCCCCTGAAAGGTTTTTCGGTGGAAACAGATGCGTTTTTATCATCGGAAACAGAATTAGCCCTCGACGTCTGAACAACTTTTTTTTGAAAAAATCCCTAAGGCGCGCGGTCACAATTTCTTCAAAATTTCTGACCTTCTGCAATTCACTCAGAAATGGTGCCAAACGGTTGCAAACGATCCCCTGAAAGGTTTTTCGGTGGAAACAGATGCGTTTTTCTCATCGAAAACAGAATCAGCCCTCGACGTCTGAACAACTTTTTTTTGAAAAAATCCCTAAGCCGCGCGGTCACAATTTCAGAAAAAATCTGACGTTCTGCAATTCATCCACAAATGGTGCCAGACTGTTGCAAACCATCCCCTGAAAGGTTTTTCGGTGGAAACAGATGCATTTTTATCGTCGAAAACAGAATTAGCCCTCGACGTCTGAACAACTTTTTTAAAAAAAAATCCCTAAGGCGCGCGGTCATAATTTCTTCAAAATTTCTGACCTTCTGCAATTCACTCAGAAACGGTGCCAAACGGTTGCAAACCATCTCCTGAAAGGTTTTTCGGCGGAAACAGATACGTTTTTATCATCGGAAACAGAATTAGCCCTCGACGTCTGAACAACCTTTTTTTGAAAAAATCCCTAAGCCGCGCGGTCACAATTTCAGCAAAACACTGACGTTCTGCATTTCATCCAAAAATGGTGCCAAACTTCTGCAAACCATCCCCTGAAAGGTTTTTCGATGGAAACAGATGCGTTTTTATCATCGGAAACAGAATTAGCCCTCGACGTCTGAACAACCTTTTTTTGCAAAAATCCCTAAGCCGCGCGGTCACAATTTCTTCAAAATTTCTGACCTTCTGCAATTCACTCAGAAATGGTGCCAAACGGTTGCAAACGATCCCCTGAAAGGTTTTTTGGTGGAAAGAGATGTGTTTTTATCAGTGGAAATAGAATTAGCCCTCGACGTCTGAAGAACTTTTTTTTGAAATAATCCCTAAGGCGCGCGGTCACAATTTCTTCAAAATTTCTGACCTTCTGCATTTTATCCAAAAATGGTGCCAAACTGTTGCAAACCATCCCCTGAAAGGTTTTTCGGTGGAAACAGATGCGTTTTTATCATCGGAAACAGAATTAGCCCTCGAGGTCTGAAGAACTTTTTTTTGAAAAAATCCCTAAGGCGCGCAGTCACAATTTCTTCAATTTTCTGACCTTCTGCAATTCACTCAGAAATGGTGCCAAACGGTTGCAAACCATCCCCTGAAAGGTTTTTCGGTGGAAAGAGATGTGTTTTTATCATCGGAAACAGAATTAGCCCTTGACGTCTGAACATCTTTTTTTTGAAAAATCCCTAAGGCGCGCGGTCACAATTTCTTCAAAATTTCTGACCTTCTGCAATTCACTCAGAAATGGTGCCAAACGGTTGCAAACGATCCAATGAAAGGTTTTTCGGTGGAAACAGATGCATTTTTATCATCGGAAACAGAATTAGCCCTCGACGTCTGAACAACTTTTTTTTGAAAAAATCCCTAAGGTGTGCGGTCACAATTTCTTCAAAATTTCTGACGTTCTGCAATTCACTCAGAAATGGTGCCAAACGGTTGCAAACGATCCCCTGAAAGGTTTTTCGGTGGAAACAGATGCGTTTTTATCATCGGAAACAGAATTAGCCCTCGACGTCTGAACAACTTTTTTTTGCAAAAATCCCTAAGCCGCGCGGTCACAATTTCTTCAAAATTTCTGACCTTCTGCAATTCACTCAGAAATGGTGCCAAACGGTTGCAAACGATCCCCTGAAAGGTTTTTTGGTGGAAAGAGATATGTTTTTATCAGTGGAAACAGAATTAGCCCTCGACGTCTGAAGAACTTTTTTTTGAAATAATCCCTAAGGCGCGCGGTCACAATATCTTCAAAATTTCGGACCTTCTGCAATTCACTCAGAAATGGTGCCAAACGGTTGCAAACGATCCCCTGAAAGGTTTTTTGGTGGAAAGAGATGTGTTTTTATCAGTGGAAACAGAATTAGCCCTCGACGTCTGAAGAACTTTTTTTTGCAAAAATCACTAAGCCGCGCGGTCACAATTTCAGCAAAAATCTGACGTTCTGCAATTCATCCAAAAATGGTGCCAGACTGTTGCAAACCATCCCCTGAAAGGTTTTTCGGTGGAAACAGATGCATTTTTATCATCGAAAACAGAATTAGCCCTTGACGTCTGAACAACTTTTTTTAAAAAAAATCCCTAAGGCGCGCGGTCACAATTTCTTCAAAATTTCTGAACTTCTGCAATTCACTCAGAAATGGTGCCAAACGGTTGCAAACGATCCCCTGAAAGGTTTTTCAGTGGAAACAGATGCGTTTTTCCCATCCAAAACATAATCAGCCCTCGACGTCTGAACAACTTTTTTTAAAAAAAATCCCTAAGCCGCGCGGTCACAATTTCAGCAAAAATCTGACGTTCTGCAATTCATCCAAAAATGGTGCCAGACTGTTGCAAACCATCCCCTGAAATGTTTTTCGGTGGAAACAGAGGCATTTTTATCATCGAAAACAGAATTAGCCCTCGACGTCTGAACAACTTTTTTTAAAAAAAATCCCTAAGGCGCGCGGTCACAATTTCTTCAAAATTTCTGACCTTCTGCAATTGACTCAGAAACGGTGCCAAACGGTTGCAAACCATCTCCTGAAAGGTTTTTCGGCGGAAACAGATGCGTTTTTATCATCGGAAACAGAATTAGCCCTCGACGTCTGAAGAACTTTTTTTTGAAAAAATCCCTAAGGCGCGCGGTCACAATTTCTTCAAAATTTCTGACCTTCTGCAATTCACTCAGAAATGGTGCCAAACGGTTGCAAACGATCCCCTGAAAGGTTTTTCGGTGGAAAGAGATGCGTTTTTATCATCGGAAACAGAATTAGCCCTTGACATCTGAAGAACTTTTTTTTGAAAAAATCCCTAAGGCGCGCGGTCACAATTTCTTCAAAATTTCTGACCTTCTGCAATTCACTCAGAAATGGTGCCAAACGGTTGCAAACGATCCAATGAAAGGTTTTTCGGTGGAAACAGATGCATTTTTATCATTGGAAACAGAATTAGCCCTTGACGTCTGAAGAACTTTTTTTTGAAAAAATCCCTAAGGCGTGCGGTCACAATTTCTTCAAAATTTCTGACCTTCTGCAATTCACTCAGAAATGGTGCCAAACGGTTGCAAACGATCCCCTGAAAGGTTTTTCGGTGGAAAGAGATGTGTTTTTATCATCGGAAACAGAATTAGCCCTTGACGTCTGAACAACATTTTTTTGAAAAAATCCCTAAGGCGCGCGGTCACAATTTCTTCAAAATTTCTGACCTTCTGCAATTCACTCAGAAATGGTGCCAAACGGTTGCAAACGATCCAATGAAAGGTTTTTCGGTGGAAACAGATGCATTTTTATCATCGGAAACAGAATTAGCCCTCGACGTCTGAACAACTTTTTTTTGAAAAAATCCCTAAGGCGTGCGGTCACAATTTCTTCAAAATTTCTGACGTTCTGCAATTCACTCAGAAATGGTGCCAAACGGTTGCAAACGATCCCCTGAAAGGTTTTTCGGTGGAAACAGATGCGTTTTTATCATCTTAAACAGAATTAGCCCTCGACGTCTGAAGAACTTTTTTTTGCAAAAATCACTAAGCCGCGCGGTCACAATTTCAGCAAAAATCTGACGTTCTGCAATTCATCCAAAAATGGTGCCAGACTGTTGCAAACCATCCCCTGAAAGGTTTTTCGGTGGAAACAGATGCATTTTTATTATTGAAAACAGAATTAGCCCTCGACGTCTGAACAACTTTTTTTAAAAAAAATCCCTAAGGCGCGCGGTCACAATTTCTTCAAAATTTCTGACCTTCTGCAATTCACTCAGAAATGGTGCCAAACGGTTGCAAACGATCCCCTGAAAGGTTTTTCGGTGGAAACAGATGCGTTTTTCCCATCGAAAACAGAATCAGCCCTCGACGTCTGAACAACTTTTTTTTAAAAAAATCCCTAAGCCGCGCGGTCACAATTTCAGCAAAAATCTGACGTTCTGCAATTCATCCAAAAATGGTGCCAGACTGTTGCAAACCATCCCCTGAAAGATTTTTCGGTGGAAACAGATGCATTTTTATCAGCGAAAACAGAATTAGCCCTCGACGTCTGAACAACTTTTTTTTAAAAAAATCCCTAAGGCGCGCGGTCACAATTTCTTCAAAATTTCTGACCTTCTGCAATTGACTCAGAAACGGTGCCAAACGGTTGCAAACCATCTCCTGAAAGGTTTTTCGGCGGAAACAGATGCGTTTTTATCATCGGAAACAGAATTAGCCCTCGACGTCTGAACAACCTTTTTTTGAAAAATTCCCTAAGCCGCGCGGTCACAATTTCAGCAAAACACTGACGTTCTGCATTTCATCCAAAAATGGTGCCAAACTGTTGCAAACCATCCCCTGAAAGGTTTTTCGGTGGAAACAGATGCGTTTTTATCATCGGAAACAGAATTAGCCCTCGACGTCTGAAGAACTTTTTTTTGAAAAAATCCCTAAGGCGCGCGGTCACAATTTCTTCAAAATTTCTGACCTTCTGCAATTCACTCAGAAATGGTGCCAAACGGTTGCAAACGATCCCCTGAAAGGTTTTTCGGTGGAAAGAGATGCGTTTTTATCATCGGAAACAGAATTAGCCCTTGACGTCTGAAGAACTTTTTTTTGAAAAAATCCCTAAGGCGCGCGGTCACAATTTCTTCAAAATTTCTGACCTTCTGCAATTCACTCAGAAATGGTGCCAAACGGTTGCAAACGATCCAATGAAAGGTTTTTCGGTGGAAACAGATGCATTTTTATCATCGGAAACAGAATTAGCCCTCGACGTCTGAACAACTTTTTTTTGAAAAAATCCCTAAGGCGTGCGGTCACAATTTCTTCAAAATTTCTGACCTTCTGCAATTCACTCAGAAATGGTGCCAAACGGTTGCAAACGATCCCCTGAAAGGTTTTTCGGTGGAAAGAGATGTGTTTTTGTCATCGGAAACAGAATTAGCCCTTGACGTCTGAACAACATTTTTTTGAAAAAATCCCTAAGGCGCGCGGTCACAATTTCTTCAAAATTTCTGACCTTCTGCAATTCACTCAGAAATGGTGCCAAACGGTTGCAAACGATCCAATGAAAGGTTTTTCGGTGGAAACAGATGCATTTTTATCATCGGAAACAGAATTAGCCCTCGACGTCTGAACAATTTTTTTTGAAAAAATCCCTAAGGCGTGCGGTCACAATTTCTTCAAAATTTCTGACGTTCTGCAATTCACTCAGAAATGGTGCCAAACGGTTGCAAACGATCCCCTGAAAGGTTTTTCGGTGGAAACAGATGCGTTTTTATCATCGGAAACAGAATTAGCCCTCGACGTCTGAACAACTTTTTTTTGAAAAAATCCCTAAGGCGCGCGGTCACAATTTCAGCAAAAATCTGACGTTCTGCAATTCATCCAAAAATGGTGCCAGACTGTTGCAAACCATCCCCTGAAAGGTTTTTCGGTGGAAACAGATGCATTTTTATCATCGAAAACAGAATTAGCCCTCGACGTCTGAACAACTTTTTTTTGAAAAAATCCCTAAGGCGCGCGGTCACAATTTCTTCAAAATTTCTGACCTTCTGCAATTCACTCAGAAATGGTGCCAAACGGTTGCAAACCATCCCCTGAAAGGTTTTTCGGCGGAAACAGATGCGTTTTTATCATCAGAAACAGAATTAGCCCTCGACGTCTGAAGAACTTTTTTTTGAAAAAATCCCTAAGCCGCGCGGTCACAATATCTTCAAAATTTCTGACGTTCTGCAATTCACTCAGAAATGGTGCCAAAGGGTTGCAAACGATCCCCTGAAAGGTTTTTCGGCGGAAACAGATGCGTTTTTATCATCAAAAACAGAATTAGCCCTCGACGTCTGAACAACTTTTTTTTGCAAAAATCCCTAAGCCGCGCGGTCACAATTTCTTCAAAATTTCTGACCTTCTGCAATTGACTCAGAAACGGTGCCAAACGGTTGCAAACCATCTCCTGAAAGGTTTTTCGGCGGAAACAGATGCGTTTTTATCATCGGAAACAGAATTAGCCCTCGACGTCTGAACAACTTTTTTTTGAAAAAATCCCTAAGGCGTGCGGTCACAATTTCTTCAAAATTTCTGACCTTCTGCAATTCACTCAGAAATGGTGCCAAACGGTTGCAAACGATCCCCTGAAAGGTTTTTCGGTGGAAAGAGATGTGTTTTTATCATCGGAAACAGAATTAGCCCTTGACGTCTGAACAACATTTTTTTGAAAAAATCCCTAAGGCGCGCGGTCACAATTTCTTCAAAATTTCTGACCTTCTGCAATTCACTCAGAAATGGTGCCAAACGGTTGCAAACGATCCAATGAAAGGTTTTTCGGTGGAAACAGATGCATTTTTATCATCGGAAACAGAATTAGCCCTCGACGTCTGAACAATTTTTTTTGAAAAAATCCCTAAGGCGTGCGGTCACAATTTCTTCAAAATTTCTGACGTTCTGCAATTCACTCAGAAATGGTGCCAAACGGTTGCAAACGATCCCCTGAAAGGTTTTTCGGTGGAAACAGATGCGTTTTTATCATCGGAAACAGAATTAGCCCTCGACGTCTGAACAACTTTTTTTTGAAAAAATCCCTAAGGCGCGCGGTCACAATTTCAGCAAAAATCTGACGTTCTGCAATTCATCCAAAAATGGTGCCAGACTGTTGCAAACCATCCCCTGAAAGGTTTTTCGGTGGAAACAGATGCATTTTTATCATCGAAAACAGAATTAGCCCTCGACGTCTGAACAACTTTTTTTTGAAAAAATCCCTAAGGCGCGCGGTCACAATTTCTTCAAAATTTCTGACCTTCTGCAATTCACTCAGAAATGGTGCCAAACGGTTGCAAACCATCCCCTGAAAGGTTTTTCGGCGGAAACAGATGCGTTTTTATCATCAGAAACAGAATTAGCCCTCGACGTCTGAAGAACTTTTTTTTGAAAAAATCCCTAAGCCGCGCGGTCACAATATCTTCAAAATTTCTGACGTTCTGCAATTCACTCAGAAATGGTGCCAAAGGGTTGCAAACGATCCCCTGAAAGGTTTTTCGGTGGAAACAGATGCGTTTTTATCATCAAAAACAGAATTAGCCCTCGACGTCTGAACAACTTTTTTTTGCAAAAATCCCTAAGCCGCGCGGTCACAATTTCTTCAAAATTTCTGACCTTCTGCAATTGACTCAGAAACGGTGCCAAACGGTTGCAAACCATCTCCTGAAAGGTTTTTCGGCGGAAACAGATGCGTTTTTATCATCGGAAACAGAATTAGCCCTCGACGTCTGAAGAACTTTTTTTTGAAAAAATCCCTAGGGCGCGCGGTCACAATTTCTTCAAAATTTCTGACCTTCTGCAATTCACTCAGAAATGGTGCCAAACGGTTGCAAACGATCCCCTGAAAGGTTTTTCGGTGGAAAGAGATGCGTTTTTATCATCGGAAACAGAATTAGCCCTTGACGTCTGAAGAACTTTTTTTTAAAAAAATCCCTAAGGCGCGCGGTCACAATTTCTTCAAAATTTCTGACCTTCTGCAATTCACTCAGAAATGGTGCCAAACGGTTGCAAACGATCCAATGAAAGGTTTTTCGGTGGAAACAGATGCATTTTTATCATCGGAAACAGAATTAGCCCTCGACGTCTGAACAACTTTTTTTTGAAAAAATCCCTAAGGCGTGCGGTCACAATTTCTTCAAAATTTCTGACCTTCTGCAATTCACTCAGAAATGGTGCCAAACGGTTGCAAACGATCCCCTGAAAGGTTTTTCGGTGGAAAGAGATGTGTTTTTATCATCGGAAACAGCATTAGCCCTTGACGTCTGAACAACATTTTTTTGAAAAAATCCCTAAGGCGCGCGGTCACAATTTCTTCAAAATTTCTGACCTTCTGCAATTCACTCAGAAATGGTGCCAAACGGTTGCAAACGATCCAATGAAAGGTTTTTCGGTGGAAACAGATGCATTTTTATCATCGGAAACAGAATTAGCCCTCGACGTCTGAACAACTTTTTTTTGAAAAAATCCCTAAGGCGTGCGGTCACAATTTCTTCAAAATTTCTGACGTTCTGCAATTCACTCAGAAATGGTGCCAAACGGTTGCAAACGATCCCCTGAAAGGTTTTTCGGTGGAAACAGATGCGTTTTTATCATCTTAAACAGAATTAGCCCTCGACGTCTGAAGAACTTTTTTTTGCAAAAATCACTAAGTCGCGCGGTCACAATTTCAGCAAAATTCTGACGTTCTGCAATTCATCCAAAAATGGTGCCAGACTGTTGCAAACCATCCCCTGAAAGGTTTTTCGGTGGAAACAGATGCATTTTTATCATCGAAAACAGAATTAGCCCTCGACGACTGAACAACTTTTTTTTAAAAAAATCCCTAAGGCGCGCGGTCACAATTTCTTCAAAATTTCTGACCTTCTGCAATTCACTCAGAAATGGTGCCAAACGGTTGCAAACGATCCCCTGAAAGGTTTTTCGGTGGAAACAGATGCGTTTTTCCCATCGAAAACAGAATCAGCCCTCGACGTCTGAACAACTTTTTTTTAAAAAAATCCCTAAGCCGCGCGGTCACAATTTCAGCAAAAATCTGACGTTCTGCAATTCATCCAAAAATGGTGCCAGACTGTTGCAAACCATCCCCTGAAAGATTTTTCGGTGGAAACAGATGCATTTTTATCATCGAAAACAGAATTAGCCCTCGACGTCTGAACAACTTTTTTTAAAAAAAATCCCTAAGGCGCGCGGTCACAATTTCTTCAAAATTTCTGACCTTCTGCAATTGACTCAGAAACGGTGCCAAACGGTTGCAAACCATCTCCTGAAAGGTTTTTCGGCGGAAACAGATGCGTTTTTATCATCGGAAACAGAATTAGCCCTCGACGTCTGAACAACCTTTTTTTGAAAAATTCCCTAAGCCGCGCGGTCACAATTTCAGCAAAACACTGACGTTCTGCATTTCATCCAAAAATGGTGCCAAACTGTTGCAAACCATCCCCTGAAAGGTTTTTCGGTGGAAACAGATGCGTTTTTATCATCGGAAACAGAATTAGCCCTCGACGTCTGAAGAACTTTTTTTTGAAAAAATCCCTAAGGCGCGCGGTCACAATTTCTTCAAAATTTCTGACCTTCTGCAATTCACTCAGAAATGGTGCCAAACGGTTGCAAACGATCCCCTGAAAGGTTTTTCGGTGGAAACAGATGCGTTTTTATCATCTTAAACAGAATTAGCCCTCGACGTCTGAAGAACTTTTTTTTGCAAAAATCACTAAGCCGCGCGGTCACAATTTCAGCAAAAATCTGACGTTCTGCAATTCATCCAAAAATGGTGCCAGACTGTTGCAAACCATCCCCTGAAAGGTTTTTCGGTGGAAACAGATGCATTTTTATCATCGAAAACAGAATTAGCCCTCGACGTCTGAACAACTTTTTTTTAAAAAAATCCCTAAGGCGCGCGGTCACAATTTCTTCAAAATTTCTGACCTTCTGCAATTCACTCAGAAATGGTGCCAAACGGTTGCAAACGATCCCCTGAAAGGTTTTTCGGTGGAAACAGATGCGTTTTTCCCATCGAAAACAGAATCAGCCCTCGACGTCTGAACAACTTTTTTTTTAAAAAATCCCTAAGCCGCGCGGTCACAATTTCAGCAAAAATCTGACGTTCTGCAATTCATCCAAAAATGGTGCCAGACTGTTGCAAACCATCCCCTGAAAGATTTTTCGGTGGAAACAGATGCATTTTTATCATCGAAAACAGAATTAGCCCTCGACGTCTGAACAACTTTTTTTAAAAAAAATCCCTAAGGCGCGCGGTCACAATTTCTTCAAAATTTCTGACCTTCTGCAATTGACTCAGAAACGGTGCCAAACGGTTGCAAACCATCTCCTGAAAGGTTTTTCGGCGGAAACAGATGCGTTTTTATCATCGGAAACAGAATTAGCCCTCGACGTCTGAACAACCTTTTTTTGAAAAATTCCCTAAGCCGCGCGGTCACAATTTCAGCAAAACACTGACGTTCTGCATTTCATCCAAAAATGGTGCCAAACTGTTGCAAACCATCCCCTGAAAGGTTTTTCGGTGGAAACAGATGCGTTTTTATCATCGGAAACAGAATTAGCCCTCGACGTCTGAAGAACTTTTTTTTGAAAAAATCCCTAAGGTGCGCGGTCACAATTTCTTCAAAATTTCTGACCTTCTGCAATTCACTCAGAAATGGTGCCAAACGGTTGCAAACGATCCCCTGAAAGGTTTTTCGGTGGAAAGAGATGCGTTTTTATCATCGGAAACAGAATTAGCCCTTGACGTCTGAAGAACTTTTTTTTGAAAAAATCCCTAAGCCGCGCGGTCACAATTTCTTCAAAATTTCTGACCTTCTGCAATTGACTCAGAAACGGTGCCAAACGGTTGCAAACCATCTCCTGAAAGGTTTTTCGGCGGAAACAGATGCGTTTTTATCATCGGAAACAGAATTAGCCCTCGACGTCTGAACAACTTTTTTTTGAAAAAATCCCTAAGGCGTGCGGTCACAATTTCTTCAAAATTTCTGACCTTCTGCAATTCACTCAGAAATGGTGCCAAACGGTTGCAAACGATCCCCTGAAAGGTTTTTCGGTGGAAAGAGATGTGTTTTTATCATCGGAAACAGAATTAGCCCTTGACGTCTGAACAACATTTTTTTGAAAAAATCCCTAAGGCGCGCGGTCACAATTTCTTCAAAATTTCTGACCTTCTGCAATTCACTCAGAAATGGTGCCAAACGGTTGCAAACGATCCAATGAAAGGTTTTTCGGTGGAAACAGATGCATTTTTATCATCGGAAACAGAATTAGCCCTCGACGTCTGAACAATTTTTTTTGAAAAAATCCCTAAGGCGTGCGGTCACAATTTCTTCAAAATTTCTGACGTTCTGCAATTCACTCAGAAATGGTGCCAAACGGTTGCAAACGATCCCCTGAAAGGTTTTTCGGTGGAAACAGATGCGTTTTTATCATCGGAAACAGAATTAGCCCTCGACGTCTGAACAACTTTTTTTTGAAAAAATCCCTAAGGCGCGCGGTCACAATTTCAGCAAAAATCTGACGTTCTGCAATTCATCCAAAAATGGTGCCAGACTGTTGCAAACCATCCCCTGAAAGGTTTTTCGGTGGAAACAGATGCATTTTTATCATCGAAAACAGAATTAGCCCTCGACGTCTGAACAACTTTTTTTTGAAAAAATCCCTAAGGCGCGCGGTCACAATTTCTTCAAAATTTCTGACCTTCTGCAATTCACTCAGAAATGGTGCCAAACGGTTGCAAACCATCCCCTGAAAGGTTTTTCGGCGGAAACAGATGCGTTTTTATCATCAGAAACAGAATTAGCCCTCGACGTCTGAAGAACTTTTTTTTGAAAAAATCCCTAAGCCGCGCGGTCACAATATCTTCAAAATTTCTGACGTTCTGCAATTCACTCAGAAATGGTGCCAAAGGGTTGCAAACGATCCCCTGAAAGGTTTTTCGGTGGAAACAGATGCGTTTTTATCATCAAAAACAGAATTAGCCCTCGACGTCTGAACAACTTTTTTTTGCAAAAATCCCTAAGCCGCGCGGTCACAATTTCTTCAAAATTTCTGACCTTCTGCAATTGACTCAGAAACGGTGCCAAACGGTTGCTAACCATCTCCTGAAAGGTTTTTCGGCGGAAACAGATGCGTTTTTATCATCGGAAACAGAATTAGCCCTCGACGTCTGAAGAACTTTTTTTTGAAAAAATCCCTAAGGCGCGCGGTCACAATTTCTTCAAAATTTCTGACCTTCTGCAATTCACTCAGAAATGGTGCCAAACGGTTGCAAACGATCCCCTGAAAGGTTTTTCGGTGGAAAGAGATGCGTTTTTATCATCGGAAACAGAATTAGCCCTTGACGTCTGAAGAACTTTTTTTTGAAAAAATCCCTAAGGCGCGCGGTCACAATTTCTTCAAAATTTCTGACCTTCTGCAATTCACTCAGAAATGGTGCCAAACGGTTGCAAACGATCCAATGAAAGGTTTTTCGGTGGAAACAGATGCATTTTTATCATCGGAAACAGAATTAGCCCTCGAC
This sequence comes from Podarcis melisellensis, assembly GCF_964234715.1. Lineage (NCBI taxonomy): Eukaryota > Metazoa > Chordata > Lepidosauria > Squamata > Lacertidae > Podarcis > Podarcis melisellensis. Next base: position 93,470,288 of record NC_138537.1, read on the forward strand.
GTCTGAACAACTTTTTTTTGAAAAAATCCCTAAGGCGTGCGGTCACAATTTCTTCAAAATTTCTGACCTTCTGCAATTCACTCAGAAATGGTGCCAAACGGTTGCAAACGATCCCCTGAAAGGTTTTTCGGTGGAAAGAGATGTGTTTTTATCATCGGAAACAGAATTAGCCCTTGACGTCTGAACAACATTTTTTTGAAAAAATCCCTAAGGCGCGCGGTCACAATTTCTTCAAAATTTCTGACCTTCTGCAATTCACTCAGAAATGGTGCCAAACGGTTGCAAACGATCCAATGAAAGGTTTTTCGGTGGAAACAGATGCATTTTTATCATCGGAAACAGAATTAGCCCTCGACGTCTGAACAACTTTTTTTTGAAAAAATCCCTAAGGCGTGCGGTCACAATTTCTTCAAAATTTCTGACGTTCTGCAATTCACTCAGAAATGGTGCCAAACGGTTGCAAACGATCCCCTGAAAGGTTTTTCGGTGGAAACAGATGCGTTTTTATCATCTTAAACAGAATTAGCCCTCGACGTCTGAAGAACTTTTTTTTGCAAAAATCACTAAGCCGCGCGGTCACAATTTCAGCAAAAATCTGACGTTCTGCAATTCATCCAAAAATGGTGCCAGACTGTTGCAAACCATCCCCTGAAAGGTTTTTCGGTGGAAACAGATGCATTTTTATCATCGAAAACAGAATTAGCCCTCGACGTCTGAACAACTTTTTTTAAAAAAAATCCCTAAGGCGCGCGGTCACAATTTCTTCAAAATTTCTGACCTTCTGCAATTCACTCAGAAATGGTGCCAAACGGTTGCAAACGATCCCCTGAAAGGTTTTTCGGTGGAAACAGATGCGTTTTTCCCATCGAAAACAGAATCAGCCCTCGACGTCTGAACAACTTTTTTTTAAAAAAATCCCTAAGCCGCGCGGTCACAATTTCAGCAAAAATCTGACGTTCTGCAATTCATCCAAAAATGGTGCCAGACTGTTGCAAACCATCCCCTGAAAGATTTTTCGGTGGAAACAGATGCATTTTTATCATCGAAAACAGAATTAGCCCTCGACGTCTGAACAACTTTTTTTTAAAAAAATCCCTAAGGCGCGCGGTCACAATTTCTTCAAAATTTCTGACCTTCTGCAATTGACTCAGAAACGGTGCCAAACGGTTGCAAACCATCTCCTGAAAGGTTTTTCGGCGGAAACAGATGCGTTTTTATCATCGGAAACAGAATTAGCCCTCGACGTCTGAACAACCTTTTTTTGAAAAATTCCCTAAGCCGCGCGGTCACAATTTCAGCAAAACACTGACGTTCTGCATTTCATCCAAAAATGGTGCCAAACTGTTGCAAACCATCCCCTGAAAGGTTTTTCGGTGGAAACAGATGCGTTTTTATCATCGGAAACAGAATTAGCCCTCGACGTCTGAAGAACTTTTTTTTGAAAAAATCCCTAAGGCGCGCGGTCACAATTTCTTCAAAATTTCTGACCTTCTGCAATTCACTCAGAAATGGTGCCAAACGGTTGCAAACGATCCCCTGAAAGGTTTTTCGGCGGAAACAGATGCGTTTTTATCATCGGAAACAGAATTAGCCCTTGACGTCTGAAGAACTTTTTTTTGAAAAAATCCCTAAGGCGCGCGGTCACAATTTCTTCAAAATTTCTGACCTTCTGCAATTCACTCAGAAATGGTGCCAAACGGTTGCAAACGATCCAATGAAAGGTTTTTCGGTGGAAACAGATGCATTTTTATCATCGGAAACAGAATTAGCCCTCGACGTCTGAACAACTTTTTTTTGAAAAAATCCCTAAGGCGTGCGGTCACAATTTCTTCAAAATTTCTGACCTTCTGCAATTCACTCAGAAATGGTGCCAAACGGTTGCAAACGATCCCCTGAAAGGTTTTTCGGTGGAAAGAGATGTGTTTTTATCATCGGAAACAGAATTAGCCCTTGACGTCTGAACAACATTTTTTTGAAAAAATCCCTAAGGCGCACGGTCACAATTTCTTCAAAATTTCTGACCTTCTGCAATTCACTCAGAAATGGTGCCAAACGGTTGCAAACGATCCAATGAAAGGTTTTTCGGTGGAAACAGATGCATTTTTATCATCGGAAACAGAATTAGCCCTCGACGTCTGAACAATTTTTTTTGAAAAAATCCCTAAGGCGTGCGGTCACAATTTCTTCAAAATTTCTGACGTTCTGCAATTCACTCAGAAATGGTGCCAAACGGTTGCAAACGATCCCATGAAAGGTTTTTCGGTGGAAACAGATGCGTTTTTATCATCGGAAACAGAATTAGCCCTCGACGTCTGAACAACTTTTTTTTGAAAAAATCCCTAAGGCGCGCGGTCACAATTTCAGCAAAAATCTGACGTTCTGCAATTCATCCAAAAATGGTGCCAGACTGTTGCAAACCATCCCCTGAAAGGTTTTTCGGTGGAAACAGATGCATTTTTATCATCGAAAACAGAATTAGCCCTCGACGTCTGAACAACTTTTTTTTGAAAAAATCCCTAAGGCGCGCGGTCACAATTTCTTCAAAATTTCTGACCTTCTGCAATTCACTCAGAAATGGTGCCAAACGGTTGCAAACCATCCCCTGAAAGGTTTTTCGGCGGAAACAGATGCGTTTTTATCATCAGAAACAGAATTAGCCCTCGACGTCTGAAGAACTTTTTTTTGAAAAAATCCCTAAGCCGCGCGGTCACAATATCTTCAAAATTTCTGACCTTCTGCAATTCACTCAGAAATGGTGCCAAACGGTTGCAAACGATCCCCTGAAAGGTTTTTCGGCGGAAACAGATGCGTTTTTATCATCAAAAACAGAATTAGCCCTCGACGTCTGAACAACTTTTTTTTGAAAAAATCCCTAAGGCGCGCGGTCACAATTTCTTCAAAATTTCTGACCTTCTGCAATTCACTCAGAAATGGTGCCAAAGGGTTGCAAACGATCCCCTGAAAGGTTTTTCGGCGGAAACAGATGCGTTTTTATCATCAAAAACAGAATTAGCCCTCGACGTCTGAACAACTTTTTTTTGCAAAAATCCCTAAGCCGCGCGGTCACAATTTCTTCAAAATTTCTGACCTTCTGCAATTCACTCAGAAATGGTGCCAAACGGTTGCAAACGATCCCCTGAAAGGTTTTTCGGTGGAAACAGATGCGTTTTTAACATCGGAAACAGAATTAGCCCTCGACGTCTGAACAACTTTTTTTTGAAAAAATCCCTAAGCCGCGAGGTCACAATTTCTTCAAAATTTCTGACCTTCTGCAATTCACTCAGAAATGGTGCCAAACGGTTGCAAACGATCCCCTGAAAGGTTTTTCGGTGGAAACAGATGCGTTTTTATCATCGGAAACAGAATTAGCCCTCGACGTCTGAAGAACTTTTTTTTGCAAAAATCCCTAAGCCGCGCGGTCACAATTTCAGCAAAAATCTGACGTTCTGCAATTCATCCAAAAATGGTGCCAGACTGTTGCAAACCATCCCCTGAAAGGTTTTTCGGTGGAAACAGATGCGTTTTTATCATCGGAAACAGAATTAGCCCTCGACGTCTGAAGAACTTTTTTTTGCAAAAATCCCTAAGCCGCGCGGTCACAATTTCTTCAAAATTTCTTACCTTTTGCAATTCACTCAGAAATGGTGCCAAACGGTTGCAAACGATCCCCTGAAAGGTTTTTTGGTGGAAAGAGATGTGTTTTTATCAGTGGAAATAGAATTAGCCCTCGACGTCTGAAGAAATTTTTTGAAATAATCCCTAAGGCGCGCGGTCACAATTTCTTCAAAATTTCTGACCTTCTGCAATTCACTCAGAAACGGTGCCAAACGGTTGCAAACCATCTCCTGAAAGGTTTTTCGGCGGAAACAGATGCGTTTTTATCATCGGAAACAGAATTAGCCCTCGACGTCTGAGCAACCTTTTTTTGAAAAAATCCCTAAGCCGCGCGGTCACAATTTCAGCAAAACACTGACGTTCTGCATTTCATCCAAAAATGGTGCCAAACTTTTGCAAACCATCCCCTGAAAGGTTTTTCGATGGAAACAGATGAGTTTTTATCATCGGAAACAGAATTAGCCCTCGACGTCTGAAGAACTTTTTTTTGCAAAAATCCCTAAGCCGCGCGGTCACAATTTCTTCAAAATTTCTGACCTTCTGCAATTCACTCAGAAATGGTGCCAAACGGTTGCAAACGATCCCCTGAAAGGTTTTTTGGTGGAAAGAGATGTGTTTTTATCAGTGGAAATAGAATTAGCCCTCGACGTCTGAAGAACTTTTTTTTGAAATAATCCCTAAGGCGCGCGGTCACAATTTCTTCAAAATTTCTGACCTTCTGCAATTCACTCAGAAATGGTGCCAAACGGTTGCAAACCATCCCCTGAAAGGTTTTTCGGCGGAAACAGATGCGTTTTTATCATCGGAAACAGAATTAGCTCTCGACGTCTGGACAACCTTTTTTTGAAAAATTCCCTAAGCCGCGCGGTGACAATTTCTTCAAAATTTCTGACCTTCTGCAATTCACTCAGAAATGGTGCCAAACGGTTGCAAACGATCCAATGAAAGGTTTTTCGGTGGAAACAGATGCATTTTTATCATCGGAAACAGAATTAGCCTTCGACGTCTGAAGAACGCTTTTTTGAAAAAATCCCTAAGGCGCGCGCGGTCACAATTTCTTCAAAATTTCTGACCTTCTGCAATTCACTCAGAAATGGTGCCAAACGGTTGCAAACGATCCCCTGAAAGGTTTTTCGGTGGAAAGAGATGCGTTTTTATCATCGGAAACAGAATTAGCCCTCGACGTCTGAACAACATTTTTTTGAAAAAATCCCTAAGGCGCGCGGTCACAATTTCTTCAAAATTTCTGACCTTCTGCAATTCACTCAGAAATGGTGCCAAACGGTTGCAAACGATCCAATGAAAGGTTTTTCGGTGGAAACAGATGCATTTTTATCATCGGAAACAGAATTAGCCCTTGACGTCTGAACAACTTTTTTTTGAAAAAATCCCTAAGGCGTGCGGTCACAATTTCTTCAAAATTTCTGACGTTCTGCAATTCACTCAGAAATGGTGCCAAACGGTTGCAAACGATCCCCTGAAAGGTTTTTCGGTGGAAACAGATGCGTTTTTATCATCGGAAACAGAATTAGCCCTCGACGTCTGAACAACTTTTTTTTGCAAAAATCCCTAAGCCGCGCGGTCACAATTTCTTCAAAATTTCTGACCTTCTGCAATTCACTCAGAAATGGTGCCAAACAGTTGCAAACGATCCCCTGAAAGGTTTTTTGGTGGAAAGAGATATGTTTTTATCAGTGGAAACAGAATTAGCCCTCGACGTCTGAAGAACTTTTTTTTTAAATAATCCCTAAGGCGCGCGGTCACAATTTCTTCAAAATTTCGGACCTTCTGCAATTCACTCAGAAATGGTGCCAAACGGTTGCAAATGATCCCCTGAAAGGTTTTTTGGTGGAAAGAGATGTGTTTTTATCAGTGGAAACAGAATTAGCCCTCGACGTCTGAAGAACTTTTTTTTGCAAAAATCACTAAGCCGCGCGGTCACAATTTCAGCAAAAATCTGAGGTTCTGCAATTCATCCAAAAATGGTGCCAGACTGTTGCAAACCATCCCCTGAAAGGTTTTTCGGTGGAAACAGATGCATTTTTATCATCGAAAACAGAATTAGCCCTCGACGTCTGAACAACATTTTTTTGAAAAAATCCCTAAGGCGCGCGGTCACAATTTCTTCAAAATTTCTGACCTTCTGCAATTCACTCAGAAATGGTGCCAAACGGTTGCAAACGATCCCCTGAAAGGTTTTTCGGTGGAAACAGATGCGTTTTTCCCATCGAAAACAGAATCAGCCCTCGACGTCTGAACAACTTTTTTTAAAAAAAAATCCCTAAGCCGCGCGGTCACAATTTCAGCAAAAATCTGACGTTCTGCAATTCACTCAGAAATGGTGCCAAACGGTTGCAAACGATCCCCTGAAAGGTTTTTTGGTGGAAAGAGATGTGTTTTTATCAGTGGAAATAGAATTAGCCCTCGACGTCTGAAGAACTTTTTTTTGAAATAATCCCTAAGGCGCGCGGTCACAATTTCTTCAAAATTTCTGACCTTCTGCAATTCACTCAGAAATGGTGCCAAACGGTTGCAAACCATCCCCTGAAAGGTTTTTCGGCGGAAACAGATGCGTTTTTATCATCAGAAACAGAATTAGCCCTCGACGTCTGAAGAACTTTTTTTTGAAAAAATCCCTAAGCCGCGCGGTCACAATATCTTCAAAATTTCTGACGTTCTGCAAATCACTCAGAAATGGTGCCAAAGGGTTGCAAACGATCCCCTGAAAGGTTTTTCGGTGGAAACAGATGCGTTTTTATCATCAAAAACAGAATTAGCCCTCGACGTCTGAACAACTTTTTTTTGCAAAAATCCCTAAGCCGCGCGGTCACAATTTCTTCAAAATTTCTGACCTTCTGCAATTGACTCAGAAACGGTGCCAAACGGTTGCAAACCATCTCCTGAAAGGTTTTTCGGCGGAAACAGATGCGTTTTTATCATCGGAAACAGAATTAGCCCTCGACGTCTGAAGAACTTTTTTTTGAAAAAATCCCTAAGGCGCGCGGTCACAATTTCTTCAAAATTTCTGACCTTCTGCAATTCACTCAGAAATGGTGCCAAACGGTTGCAAACGATCCCCTGAAAGGTTTTTTTGTGGAAAGAGATGCGTTTTTATCATCGGAAACAGAATTAGCCCTTGACGTCTGAAGAACTTTTTTTTGAAAAAATCCCTAAGGCGCGCGGTCACAATTTCTTCAAAATTTCTGACCTTCTGCAATTCACTCAGAAATGGTGCCAAACGGTTGCAAACGATCCAATGAAAGGTTTTTCGGTGGAAACAGATGCATTTTTATCATCGGAAACAGAATTAGCCCTCGACGTCTGAACAACTTTTTTTTGAAAAAATCCCTAAGCCGCGCGGTCACAATTTCTTCAAAATTTCTGACGTTCTGCAATTCACTCAGAAATGGTGCCAAACGGTTGCAAACGATCCCCTGAAAGGTTTTTCGGTGGAAACAGATGCGTTTTTATCATCTTAAACAGAATTAGCCCTCGACGTCTGAAGAACTTTTTTTTGCAAAAATCACTAAGCCGCGCGGTCACAATTTCAGCAAAAATCTGACGTTCTGCAATTCATCCAAAAATGGTGCCAGACTGTTGCAAACCATCCCCTGAAAGGTTTTTCGGTGGAAACAGATGCATTTTTATCATCGAAAACAGAATTAGCCCTCGACGTCTGAACAACTTTTTTTAAAAAAAATCCCTAAGGCGCGCGGTCACAATTTCTTCAAAATTTCTGACCTTCTGCAATTCACTCAGAAATGGTGCCAAACGGTTGCAAACGATCCCCTGAAAGGTTTTTCGGTGGAAACAGATGCGTTTTTCCCATCGAAAACAGAATCAGCCCTCGACGTCTGAACAACTTTTTTTTAAAAAAATCCCTAAGCCGCGCGGTCACAATTTCAGCAAAAATCTGACGTTCTGCAATTCATCCAAAAATGGTGCCAGACTGTTTCAAACCATCCCCTGAAAGATTTTTCGGTGGAAACAGATGCATTTTTATCATCGAAAACAGAATTAGCCCTCGACGTCTGAACAACTTTTTTTTAAAAAAATCCCTAAGGCGCGCGGTCACAATTTCTTCAAAATTTCTGACCTTCTGCAATTGACTCAGAAACGGTGCCAAACGGTTGCAAACCATCTCCTGAAAGGTTTTTCGGCGGAAACAGATGCGTTTTTATCATCGGAAACAGAATTAGCCCTCGACGTCTGAACAACCTTTTTTTGAAAAATTCCCTAAGCCGCGCGGTCACAATTTCAGCAAAACACTGACGTTCTGCATTTCATCCAAAAATGGTGCCAAACTGTTGCAAACCATCCCCTGAAAGGTTTTTCGGTGGAAACAGATGCGTTTTTATCATCGGAAACAGAATTAGCCCTCGACGTCTGAAGAACTTTTTTTTGAAAAAATCCCTAAGGCGCGCGGTCACAATTTCTTCAAAATTTCTGACCTTCTGCAATTCACTCAGAAATGGTGCCAAACGGTTGCAAACGATCCCCTGAAAGGTTTTTCGGTGGAAAGAGATGCGTTTTTATCATCGGAAACAGAATTAGCCCTTGACGTCTGAAGAACTTTTTTTTGAAAAAATCCCTAAGGCGCGCGGTCACAATTTCTTCAAAATTTCTGACCTTCTGCAATTCACTCAGAAATGGTGCCAAACGGTTGCAAACGATCCAATGAAAGGTTTTTCGGTGGAAACAGATGCATTTTTATCATCGGAAACAGAATTAGCCCTCGACGTCTGAACAACTTTTTTTTGAAAAAATCCCTAAGGCGTGCGGTCACAATTTCTTCAAAATTTCTGACCTTCTGCAATTCACTCAGAAATGGTGCCAAACGGTTGCAAACGATCCCCTGAAAGGTTTTTCGGTGGAAAGAGATGTGTTTTTATCATCGGAAACAGAATTAGCCCTTGACGTCTGAACAACATTTTTTTGAAAAAATCCCTAAGGCGCGCGGTCACAATTTCTTCAAAATTTCTGACCTTCTGCAATTCACTCAGAAATGGTGCCAAACGGTTGCAAACGATCCAATGAAAGGTTTTTCGGTGGAAACAGATGCATTTTTATCATCGGAAACAGAATTAGCCCTCGACGTCTGAACAATTTTTTTTGAAAAAATCCCTAAGGCGTGCGGTCACAATTTCTTCAAAATTTCTGACGTTCTGCAATTCACTCAGAAATGGTGCCAAACGGTTGCAAACGATCCCCTGAAAGGTTTTTCGGTGGAAACAGATGCGTTTTTATCATCGGAAACAGAATTAGCCCTCGACGTCTGAACAACTTTTTTTTGAAAAAATCCCTAAGGCGCGCGGTCACAATTTCAGCAAAAATCTGACGTTCTGCAATTCATCCAAAAATGGTGCCAGACTGTTGCAAACCATCCCCTGAAAGGTTTTTCGGTGGAAACAGATGCATTTTTATCATCGAAAACAGAATTAGCCCTCGACGTCTGAACAACTTTTTTTTGAAAAAATCCCTAAGGCGCGCGGTCACAATTTCTTCAAAATTTCTGACCTTCTGCAATTCACTCAGAAATGGTGCCAAACGGTTGCAAACCATCCCCTGAAAGGTTTTTCGGCGGAAACAGATGCCTTTTTATCATCAGAAACAGAATTAGCCCTCGACGTCTGAAGAACTTTTTTTTGAAAAAATCCCTAAGCCGCGCGGTCACAATATCTTCAAAATTTCTGACGTTCTGCAATTCACTCAGAAATGGTGCCAAAGGGTTGCAAACGATCCCCTGAAAGGTTTTTCGGCGGAAACAGATGCGTTTTTATCATCAAAAACAGAATTAGCCCTCGACGTCTGAACAACTTTTTTTTGCAAAAATCCCTAAGCCGCGCGGTCACAATTTCTTCAAAATTTCTGACCTTCTGCAATTCACTCAGAAATGGTGCCAAACGGTTGCAAACGATCCCCTGAAAGGTTTTTCGGTGGAAACAGATGCGTTTTTAACATCGGAAACAGAATTAGCCCTCGACGTCTGAACAACTTTTTTTTGAAAAAATCCCTAAGCCGCGAGGTCACAATTTCTTCAAAATTTCTGACCTTCTGCAATTCACTCAGAAATGGTGCCAAACGGTTGCAAACGATCCCCTGAAAGGTTTTTCGGTGGAAAGAGATTTGTTTTTATCATCGGAAACAGAATTAGCCCTCGACGTCTGAAGAACTTTTTTTTGCAAAAATCCCTAAGCCGCGCGGTCACAATTTCAGCAAAAATCTGACGTTCTGCAATTCATCCAAAAATGGTGCCAGACTGTTGCAAACCATCCCCTGAAAGGTTTTTCGGTGGAAACAGATGCGTTTTTATCATCGGAAACAGAATTAGCCCTCGACGTCTGAAGAACTTTTTTTTGCAAAAATCCCTAAGCCGCGCGGTCACAATTTCTTCAAAATTTCTTACCTTTTGCAATTCACTCAGAAATGGTGCCAAACGGTTGCAAACGATCCCCTGAAAGGTTTTTTGGTGGAAAGAGATGTGTTTTCATCAGTGGAAATAGAATTAGCCCTCGACGTCTGAAGAACTTTTTTTTGAAATAATCCCTAAGGCGCGCGGTCACAATTTCTTCAAAATTTCTGACCTTCTGCAATTCACTCAGAAACGGTGCCAAACGGTTGCAAACCATCTCCTGAAAGGTTTTTCGGCGGAAACAGATGCGTTTTTATCATCGGAAACAGAATTAGCCCTCGACGTCTGAGCAACCTTTTTTTGAAAAAATCCCTAAGCCGCGCGGTCACAATTTCAGCAAAACACTGACGTTCTGCATTTCATCCAAAAATGGTGCCAAACTTTTGCAAACCATCCCCTGAAAGGTTTTTCGATGGAAACAGATGAGTTTTTATCATCGGAAACAGAATTAGCCCTCGACGTCTGAAGAACTTTTTTTTGCAAAAATCCCTAAGCCGCGCGGTCACAATTTCTTCAAAATTTCTGACCTTCTGCAATTCACTCAGAAATGGTGCCAAACGGTTGCAAACGATCCCCTGAAAGGTTTTTTGGTGGAAAGAGATGTGTTTTTATCAGTGGAAATAGAATTAGCCCTCGACGTCTGAAGAACTTTTTTTTGAAATAATCCCTAAGGCGCGCGGTCACAATTTCTTCAAAATTTCTGACCTTCTGCAATTCACTCAGAAATGGTGCCAAACGGTTGCAAACCATCCCCTGAAAGGTTTTTCGGCGGAAACAGATGCGTTTTTATCATCGGAAACAGAATTAGCTCTCGACGTCTGAACAACCTTTTTTTGAAAAATTCCCTAAGGCGCGCGGTCACAATTTCTTCAAAATTTCTGAACTTCTGCAATTCACTCAGAAATGGTGCCAAACGGTTGCAAACGATCCAATGAAAGGTTTTTCGGTGGAAACAGATGCATTTTTATCATCGGAAACAGAATTAGCCCTCGACGTCTGAAGAACGCTTTTTTGAAAAAATCCCTAAGGCGCGCGCGGTCACAATTTCTTCAAAATTTCTGACCTTCTGCAATTCACTCAGAAATGGTGCCAAACGGTTGCAAACGATCCCCTGAAAGGTTTTTCGGTGGAAAGAGATGCGTTTTTATCATCGGAAACAGAATTAGCCCTCGACGTCTGAAGAACTTTTTTTTGAAAAAATCCCTAAGGCGCGCGGTCACAATTTCTTCAAAATTTCTGACCTTCTGCAATTCACTCAGAAATGGTGCCAAACGGTTGCAAACGATCCAATGAAAGGTTTTTCGGTGGAAACAGATGCATTTTTATCATCGGAAACAGAATTAGCCCTCGACGTCTGAACAACTTTTTTTTGAAAAAATCCCTAAGGCGTGCGGTCACAATTTCTTCAAAATTTCTGACGTTCTGCAATTCACTCAGAAATGGTGCCAAACGGTTGCAAACGATCCCCTGAAAGGTTTTTCGGTGGAAACAGATGCGTTTTTATCATCGGAAACAGAATTAGCCCTCGACGTCTGAACAACTTTTTTTTGCAAAAATCCCTAAGCCGCGCGGTCACAATTTCTTCAAAATTTCTGACCTTCTGCAATTCACTCAGAAATGGTGCCAAACAGTTGCAAACGATCCCCTGAAAGGTTTTTTGGTGGAAAGAGATATGTTTTTATCAGTGGAAACAGAATTAGCCCTCGACGTCTGAAGAACTTTTTTTTTAAATAATCCCTAAGCCGCGCGGTCACAATTTCAGCAAAAATCTGAGGTTCTGCAATTCATCCAAAAATGGTGCCAGACTGTTGCAAACCATCCCCTGAAAGGTTTTTCGGTGGAAACAGATGCATTTTTATCATCGAAAACAGAATTAGCCCTCGACGTCTGAACAACATTTTTTTGAAAAAATCCCTAAGGCGCGCGGTCACAATTTCTTCAAAATTTCTGACCTTCTGCAATTCACTCAGAAATGGTGCCAAACGGTTGCAAACGATCCCCTGAAAGGTTTTTCGGTGGAAACAGATGCGTTTTTCCCATCGAAAACAGAATCAGCCCTCGACGTCTGAACAACTTTTTTTAAAAAAAATCCCTAAGCCGCGCGGTCACAATTTCAGCAAAAATCTGACGTTCTGCAATTCATCCAAAAATGGTGCCAGACTGTTGCAAACCATCCCCTGAAAGGTTTTTCGGTGGAAACAGATGCGTTTTTATCATCGGAAACAGAATTAGCCCTCGACGTCTGAAGAACTTTTTTTTGAAAAAATCCCTAAGGCGCGCGGTCACAATTTCTTCAAAATTTCTGACGTTCTGCAATTCACTCAGAAATGGTGCCAAACGGTTGCAAACCATCCCCTGAAAGGTTTTTCGGTGGAAACAGATGCATTTTTATCATCGAAAACAGAATTAGCCCTCGACGTCTGAACAACTTTTTTTTGAAAAAATCCCCAAGGCGCGCGGTCACAACTTCTTCAAAATTTCTGACCTTCTGCAATTCACTCAGAAATGGTGCCAAACGGTTGCAAACCATCCCCTGAAAGGTTTTTCGGCGGAAACAGGTGCGTTTTTATCATCGGAAACAGAATTAGCCCTCGACGTCTGAAGAACTTTTTTTTGGAAAAAATCCCTAAGCCGCGCGGTCACAATATCTTCAAAATTTCTGACGTTCTGCAATTCACTCAGAAATGGTGCCAAACGGTTGCAAATGATCCCCTGAAAGGTTTCTCGGTGGAAACAGATGCGTTTTTATCATCGAAAACAGAATTAGCCCTCGACGTCTGAACAACTTTTTTTTGCAAAAATCCCTAAGCCGCGCGGTCACAATTTCTTCAAAATTTCTGACCTTCTGCAATTACTCAGAAATGGTGCCAAACGGTTGCAAACGATCTCCTGAAAGGTTTTTCGGTGGAAACAGATGCGTTTTTATCATCGGAAACAGAATGAGCCCTCGACGTCTGAACAACATTTTTTTGAAAAAATCCCTAAGCCGCGCGGTCACAATTTCTTCAAAATTTCTGACGTTCTGCAATTCACTCAGAAATGGTGCCAAACGGTTGCAAACGATCCCCTGAAAGGTTTTTCGGTGGAAACAGATGCGTTTTTATCATCGGAAACAGAATTAGCCCTCAACGTCTGGAGAACTTTTTTTTGAAAAAATCCCTAAGGCGCGCGGTCACAATTTCTTCAAAATTTCTGACGTTCTGCAATTCACTCAGAAATGGTGCCAAACGGTTGCAAACGATCCCCTGAAAGGTTTTTCGGTGGAAACAGATGCGTTTTTATCATCGGAAACAGAATATGCCCTCGACGTCTGAACAACTTTTTTTTGAAAAAATCCCTAAGGCGCGCGGTCACAATTTCTTCAAAATTTCTGACGTTCTGCAATTCACTCAGAAATGGTGCCAAACGGTTGCAAACGATCCCCTGAAAGGTTTTTCGGTGGAAACAGATGCGTTTTTATCATCGGAAACAGAATTAGCCCTCGACGTCTGAACAACTTTTTTTTGCAAAAATCCCTAAGCCGCGCGGTCACAATTTCTTCAAAATTTCTGACCTTCTGCAATTCACTCAGAAATGGTGCCAAACAGTTGCAAACGATCCCCTGAAAGGTTTTTTGGTGGAAAGAGATATGTTTTTATCAGTGGAAACAGAATTAGCCCTCGACGTCTGAAGAACTTTTTTTTTAAATAATCCCTAAGGCGCGCGGTCACAATTTCTTCAAAATTTCGGACCTTCTGCAATTCACTCAGAAATGGTGCCAAACGGTTGCAAATGATTCCCTGAAAGGTTTTTTGGTGGAAAGAGATGTGTTTTTATCAGTGGAAACAGAATTAGCCCTCGACGTCTGAAGAACTTTTTTTTGCAAAAATCACTAAGCCGCGCGGTCACAATTTCAGCAAAAATCTGACGTTCTGCAATTCATCCAAAAATGGTGCCAGACTGTTGCAAACCATCCCCTGAAAGGTTTTTCGGTGGAAACAGATGCATTTTTATCATCGAAAACAGAATTAGCCCTCGACGTCTGAACAACATTTTTTTGAAAAAATCCCTAAGGCGCGCGGTCACAATTTCTTCAAAATTTCTGACCTTCTGCAATTCACTCAGAAATGGTGCCAAACGGTTGCAAACGATCCCCTGAAAGGTTTTTCGGTGGAAACAGATGCGTTTTTCCCATCGAAAACAGAATCAGCCCTCGACGTCTGAACAACTTTTTTTTAAAAAAATCCCTAAGCCGCGCGGTCACAATTTCTTCAAAATTTCTGACGTTCTGCAATTCACTCAGAAATGGTGCCAAACGGTTGCAAACGATCCCCTGAAAGGTTTTTCGGTGGAAACAGATGCGTTTTTATCATCGGAAACAGAATATGCCCTCGACGTCTGAACAACTTTTTTTTGAAAAAATCCCTAAGGCGCGCGGTCACAATTTCTTCAAAATTTCTGACCTTCTGCAATTCACTCAGAAATGGTGCCAAACGGTTGCAAACCATCCCCTGAAAGGTTTTTCGGTGGAAACAGATGCGTTTTTCTCATCGAAAACAGAATCAGCCCTCGACGTCTGAACAACTTTTTTTTGCAAAAATCCCTAAGCCGCGCGGTCACAATTTCAGCAAAAATCTGACGTTCTGCAATTCATCCAAAAATGGTGCCAGACTGTTGCAAACCATCCCCTGAAAGGTTTTTCGGTGGAAACAGATGCATTTTTATCATCGAAAACAGAATTAGCCCTTGACGTCTGAACAACTTTTTTTTTGAAAAAATCCCTAAGGCGCGCGGTCACAATTTCTTCAAAATTTCTGACCTTCTGCAATTCACTCAGAAATGGTGCCAAACGGTTGCAAACGATCCCCTGAAAGGTTTTTCGGTGGAAACAGATGCGTTTTTCTCATCGAAAAGAGAATTAGCCCTCGACGTCTGAACAACTTTTTTTTGAAAAAACCCCTAAGCCGTGCGGTCACAATTTCAGCAAAACACTGACGTTCTGCATTTCATCCAAAAATGGTGCCAAACTGTTGCAAACCATCCCCTGAAAGGTTTTTCGGTGGAAACAGATGCGTTTTTATCATCGGAAACAGAATTAGCCCTCGAGGTCTGAAGAACTTTTTTTTGAAAAAATCCCTAAGGCGCGCAGTCACAATTTCTTCAATTTTCTGACCTTCTGCAATTCACTCAGAAATGGTGCCAAACGGTTGCAAACCATCCCCTGAAAGGTTTTTCGGTGGAAAGAGATGTGTTTTTATCATCGGAAACAGAATTAGCCCTTGACGTCTGAACATCTTTTTTTTGAAAAATCCCTAAGGCGCGCGGTCACAATTTCTTCAAAATTTCTGACCTTCTGCAATTCACTCAGAAATGGTGCCAAATGGTTGCAAACGATCCAATGAAAGGTTTTTCGGTGGAAACATATGCGTTTTTCTCATCGAAAACAGAATCAGCCCTCGACGTCTGAACAACTTTTTTTAAAAAAAATCCCTAAGCCGCGCGGTCACAATTTCAGCAAAAATCTGACGTTCTGCAATTCATCCAAAAATGGTGCCAGACTGTTGCAAACCATCCCCTGAAAGGTTTTTCGGTGGAAACAGATGCATTTTTATCATCGAAAGAAGAATTAGCCCTCGACGTCTGAACAACTTTTTTTTGCAAAAATCCCTAAGGCGCGCGGTCACAATTTCTTCAAAATTTCTGATGTTCTGCAATTCACTCAGAAATGGTGCCAAACGGTTGCAAACGATCCCCTGAAAGGTTTTTCGGTGGAAACAGATGCGTTTTTATCATCGGAAACAGAATTAGCCCTTGACGTCTGAACAACCTTTTTTTGAAAAAATCCCTAAGGCGCGCGGTCACAATTTCTTCAAAATTTCTGACCTTCTGCAATTCACTCAGAAATGGTGCCAAATGGTTGCAAACGATCCCCTGAAAGGTTTTTCGGTAGAAACAGATGCGTTTTTCTCATCGAAAACAGAATCAGCCCTCGACGTCTGAACAACTTTTTTTTGCAAAAATCCCTAAGGCGCGCGGTCACAATTTCTTCAAAATTTCTGATGTTCTGCAATTCACTCAGGAATGGTTGCAAACGGTTGCAAACGATCCCCTAAAAGGTTTTTCGTTGGAAACAGATGCGTATTTATCATCAGAAACAGAATTAGCCTTCGACATCTGAAGAACATTTTTTTGAAAAAATCCATAAGCCGCGCGTTCACAATTTCAGCAAAACTCTGACGTTCTGCAATTCATCCAAAAATGGTGCCAGACTGTTGCAAACCATCCCCTGAAAGGTTTTTCGGTGGAAACAGATGCATTTTTATCATCGAAAACAGAATTAGCCCTCAACGTCTGAACAACTTTTTTTTGAAAAAATCCCTAAGGTGCGCGGTCACAATTTCTTCAAAATTTCTGACCTTCTGCAATTGACTCAGAAACGGTGCCAAACGGTTGCAAACCATCTCCTGAAAGGTTTTTCGGCGGAAACAGATGCGTTTTTATCATCGGAAACAGAATTAGCCCTCGACGTCTGAAGAACTTTTTTTTGAAAAAATCCCTAAGCCGCGCGGTCACAATTTCAGCAGAAATCTGACGATTTGCAATTCACTCAAAAATGCTGCCAAACTGTTGTAAGCAATCCCCTGAAAGGTTTTTCGTTGGATAAAGGTGGGTTTTTATCATCGGAAACAGAATAAGCCCTTGACATTTGAACTACTTTTTTTGAAAAAATCCCTTAGCCGCGCGGTCACAATTTCAGCAAAAATTTGACGTTCTGCAATTCAGACAAAAATGCTGCCAAAGTGTTGCAAACGATCCCCTGAAAGTTTTTTTGGTGGAAACAGATGGGTTTTTATCATCGGAAACAGAATTAGCCATTGAGGTCTGAACAACTTTTTTTTCAAAAAATCCCTAAGCCGCGCGGTCACAATTTGAGCAAAAAATTGATGTTCTGCAATTCTCTCAAAAATGCTGCCAAACTGTTGCAAACAATCCCCTGAAAATTTTTTCGGTGGATACAGGTGGGTTTTTATCTTCGGAAACAGAATAAGCCCTCGACATTTGATCACCTTTTTTTTGAAAAAATCCCTAAGCCGCGTGGTCACAATTTCAGCAAAAATCTGACGTTCTGCAATTCACTCAAAAATGCTGCCAAACTGTTGCAAACAATCCCCTGAAAGTTTTTTCGGTGGATACAGGTGGGTTTTTATCATCGGAAACAGAATTAGCTATCGACGTTTGAACAACTTTTTTTTGAAAAAGTCCCTAAGCCGCGTGGTCACAATTTCAGCAAAATCAGACGTTCTGCAATTCAATCAAAAATGCTGCCAAAGTGTTGCAAACGATCCCCTGAAAGTATTTTCGGTGGAAACAGGTGGGTTTTTATCATCGGAAACAGAATTAGCTATCGACGTCTGAACAATTTTTTTTTTCCAAAAATCCCTAAGCCGCGCGGTCACAATTTCAGCAGATATCTGACGTTCTGCAGTTCACTCAAAAATGCTGCCAAAGTGTTGCAAACGATCCCCTGAAAGGTGTTTCGGTGGAAACAGATGGGTTTTTATCATCGGAAACAGAATTAGCTATCGACGTCTGAACAACTTTTTTTGCAAATAACCCTAAGCCGCGCAGTCACAATTTCAGCAAAAAATTGATATTCTGCAATTCTCTCAAAAATGCTGCCAAACTGTTGCAAACAATCCCCTGAAAGTTTTTTCGGTGGATACAGGTGGGTTTTTATCTTCGGAAACAGAATAAGCCCTCGACATTTGATTAACTTTTTTTGAAAAAATCCCTAAGCCGCGCGGTCACAATTTCAGCAAAAATCTGACGTTCTGCAATTCACTCAAAAATGCTGCCAAACTGTTGCAAACCATCCCCTGAAAGTTTTTTCGGTGGATACAGGTGGGTTTTTATCATCGGAAACAGAATTAGCTATCGACGTTTGAACAACTTTTTTTTGAAAAAGTCCCTAAGCCGCGTGATCACAATTTCAGAAAAAATCAGACGTTCTGCAATTCAATCAAAAATGCTGCCAAAGTGTTGCAAACGATCCCCTGAAAGTTTTTTGGGTGGAAACAGATGGGTTTTTATCATCAGAAACAGAATAAGCCCTCGAACGTCTGAACAAAGTTTTTTTGCAAATAACCCTAAGCCGCGCGGTCACAATTTCAGCAAAAATTGGCGTTCTGCAATTCAGTCAAAAATGCTGCCAAAGTGTTGCTAATGATCCCCTGAAAGGTGTTTCAGTGGAAACAGATGGGTTTTTATCATCGGAAACAGAATAAGCACTGACGTCTGAACAACTTTTTTTTGCAAAAATCCCTAAGCCGCGCGGTCCCAATTTCAGCAAAAAATTGATGTTCTGCAATTCTCTCAAAAATGCTGCCAAAGTGTTGCAAACGATCCCCTGAAAGTATTTTCGGTGGAAACAGGTGGGTTTTTATCATCGGAAACAGAATTAGCTATCGACGTCTGAACAACTTTTTTTTCAAAAAATCCCTAAGCCGCGCGGTCACAATTTCAGCAGATATCTGACGTTCTGCAATTCACTCAAAAATGCTGCCAAAGTGTTGCAAACGATCCCCTGAAAGGTGTTTCGGTGGAAACAGATGGGTTTTTATCATCAGAAACAGAATAAGCCCTCGCCGTCTGAACAAAGTTTTTTTGCAAATAACCCTAAGCCGCGCAGTCACAATTTCAGCAAAAATTGGCGTTCTGCAATTCAGTCAAAAATGCTGCCAAAGTGTTGCAAATGATCCCCTGAAAGTTTTTTCTCTGGAAACAGATGGGTTTTTATCATCGGAAACAGAATTAGCCATTGACGTCTGAACAACTTTTTTTTGCAAAAAATCCCTAAGCCGCGCGGTCACAATTTCAGCAGAAATCTGACGATTTGCAATTCACTCAAAAATGCTGCCAAACTGTTGCAAACGATCCCCTGAAAGGTGTTTCGGTGGAAACAGATGGGTTTTTATCATCGGAAACAGAATTAGCCATTGAGGTCTGAACAACTTTTTTTTGCAAAAAACCCTAAGCCTCGCGGTCACAATTTCAGCGAAAAATTGACGTTCTGCAATTCACTCAAAAATGCTGACAAAGTGTTGCAAAGCATCCCCTGAAAGGTTTTTCGGTGGAAACAGATGGGTTTTTATCATTGGAAACAGAATAAGCCCTCGACGTTTGAACAATTTTTTTTTTCCAAAAATCCCTAAACCGTGCGGTCACGATTTCAGCAAAAATCTGACGTTCTGCAATTCTCTCAAAAATGCTGTCAAAGTGTTGCAAACAATCCCTTGAAAGTTTTTTCGGTGGAAACAGATGGGTTTTTATCATCGGAAACAGAATTAGCTATCGACGTCTGAACAACATTTTTTTCAAAAAATCCCTAAGCCGCGCGGTCACAATTTCAGCAAAAAATTGATGTTCTGCAATTCTCTCAAAAATGCTGCCAAACTGTTGCAAACAATCCCCTGAAAGTTTTTTCGGTGGATACAGGTGGGTTTTTATCTTCGGAAACAGAATAAGCCCATGACATTTGATCAACTTTTTTTTGAAAAAATCCCTAAGCCGCGTGGTCACAATTTCAGCAAAAATCTGTCGTTCTGCAATTCACTCAAAAATGCTGCCAAACTGTTGCAAACAATCCCCTGAAAGTTTTTTCGGTGGATACAGGTGGGTTTTTATCATCGGAAACAGAATTAGCTATCGACGTTTGAACAACTTTTTTTTGAAAAAGTCCCTAAGCCGCGTGGTCACAATTTCAGCAAAAATCAGACGTTCTGCAATTCAATCAAAAATGCTGCCAAAGTGTTGCAAACGATCCCCTGAAAGTTTTTTGGGTGGAAACAGATGGGTTTTTATCATCAGAAGCAGAATAAGCCCTCAAACGTCTGAACAAAGTTTTTTTGCAAATAACCCTAAGCCGCGCGGTCACAATTTCAGCAAAAATTGGCGTTCTGCAATTCAGTCAAAAATGCTGCCAAAGTGTTGCAAATGATCCCCTGAAAGGTGTTTCGGTGGAAACAGATGGGTTTTTATCATCGGAAACAGAATAAGCACTGACGTCTGAACAACTTTTTTTTGCAAAAATCCCTAAGCCGCGCGGTCCCAATTTCAGCAAAAAATTGATGTTCTGCAATTCTCTCAAAAATGTTGCCAAAGTGTTGCAAACGATCCCCTGAAAGTATTTTCGGTGGAAACAGGTGGGTTTTTATCATCGGAAACAGAATTAGCTATAGACGTCTGAACAACTTTTTTTTCAAAAAATCCCTAAGCCTCGCGGTCACAATTTTAGCAGATATCTGACGTTCTGCAATTCACTCAAAAATGCTGTCAAAGTGTTGCAAACGATCCCCTGAAAGGTGTTTCGGTGGAAACCGATGGGTTTTTATCATCAGAAACAGAATAAGCCCTCGACGTCTGAACAACTTTTTTTTGCAAAAAAACCTAAGCCGCGCGGTCACAATTTCACCAAAAATTTGACGATCTGCAATTCACTCAAAAATGCTGCCAAACTGTTGGAAACGATCCCCTGAAAGTATTTTCGGTGGAAACAGGTGGGTTTTTATCATCGGAAACAGAATTAGCTATCGACTTTTG
Source organism: Podarcis melisellensis (assembly GCF_964234715.1). Classification (NCBI taxonomy): domain Eukaryota; kingdom Metazoa; phylum Chordata; class Lepidosauria; order Squamata; family Lacertidae; genus Podarcis; species Podarcis melisellensis. The sequence goes on from NC_138537.1 coordinate 93,490,893, forward strand.
AACAACTTTTTTTTGCAAAAATCCCTAAGCCGCTCGGTCACAATTTCAGCAAAAAATTGATGTTCTGCAATTCTCTCAAAAATGCTGCCAAAGTGTTGCAAACGATCCCCTGAAAGTATTTTCGGTGGAAACAGGTGGGTTTTTATCATCGGAAACAGAATTAGCTATCGACGTCTGAACAACTTTTTTTTCAAAAAATCCCTAAGCCGCGCGGTCACAATTTCAGCAGATATCTGAGGTTCTGCAATTCACTCAAAAATGCTGCCAAAGTGTTGCAAACGATCCCCTGAAAGGTGTTTCGGTGGAAACAGATGGGTTTTTATCATCAGAAACAGAATACGCCCTCGACGTCTGAACAAAGTTTTTTTGCAAATAACCCTAAGTCGCGCGGTCACAATTTCAGCAAAAATTGGCGTTCTGCAATTCATTCAAAAATGCTGCCAAAGTGTTGCAAATGATCCCCTGAAAGTTTTTTCTCTGGAAACAGATGGGTTTTTATCATCGGAAACAGAATTAGCCATTGACGTCTGTACAACTTTTTTTTGAAAAAATCCCTAAGCCACGCGGTCACAATTTCAGCACAAATCTGACGATTTGCAATTCACTCAAAAATGCTGCCAAACTGTTGTAAGCAATCCCCTGAAAGGTTTTTCGGTGGATAAAGGTGGGTTTTTATCATCGGAAACAGAATAAGCCCTTGACATTTGAATTACTTTTTTTTGAAAAAATCCCTTTGCCGCGCGATCACAATTTCAGCAAAAAATTGATGTTCTGCAATTCTCTCAAAAATGCTGCCAAAGTGTTGCAAACGATCCCCTTAAAGTATTTTCGGTGGAAACAGGTGGGTTTTTATCATCGGAAACAGAATTAGCTATCGACTTCTGAACAACTTTTTTTTGCAAAAATCCCTAAGCCGCTCGGTCACAATTTCAGCAAAAAATTGATGTTCTGCAATTCTCTCAAAAATGCTGCCAAAGTGTTGCAAACGATCCCCTGAAAGGTGTTTCGGTGGAAACAGATGGGTTTTTATCATCAGAAACAGAATAAGCCCTCGAAGTCTGAACAACTTTTTTTTGCAAAAAACCCTAAGCCGCGCGGTCACAATTTCAGCAAAAAACTGACGTTCTGCAATTCTCTCAAAAATGCTGCCAAACTGTTGCAAACAATCCCCTGAAAGTTTTTTCGGTGGATACAGGTGGGTTTTTATCTTCGGAAACAGAATAAGCCCTCGACCTTTGATCAACTTTTTTTTGAAAAAATCCCTAAGCCGCGTGGTCACAATTTCAGCAAAAAACTGACGTTCTGCAATTCACTCAAAAATGCTGCCAAACTGTTGCAAACAATCCCCTGAAAGTTTTTTCGGTGGATACAGGTGGGTTTTTATCATCGGAAACAGAATTAGCTATCGACGTTTGAACAACTTTTTTTTGAAAAAGTCCCTAAGCCGCGTGGTCACAATTTCAGCAAAAATCAGACGCTCTGCAATTCAATCAAAAATGCTGCCAAAGTGTTGCAAACGATCCCCTGAAAGTTTTTTGGGTGGAAACAGATGGGTTTTTACCATCAGAAACAGAATAAGCCCTCGAACGTCTGAACAAAGTTTTTTTGCAAATAACCCTAAGCCGCGCGGTCACAATTTCAGCAAAAATTGGCGTTCTGCAATTCAGTCAAAAATGCTGCCAAAGTGTTGCAAATGATCCCCTGAAAGGTGTTTCGGTGGAAACAGATGGGTTTTTATCATCGGAAACAGAATAAGCACTGACGTCTGAACAACTTTTTTTTGCAAAAATCCCTAAGCCGCGCGGTCACAATTTCAGCAAAAAATTGATGTTCTGCAATTCTCTCAAAAATGCTGTCAAAGTGTTGCAAACGATCCCCTGAAAGGATTTTCGGTGGAAACAGGTGGGTTTTTATCATCGGAAACAGAATTAGCTATCGACGTCTGAACAACTTTTTTTTCAAAAAATCCCTAAGCCGCGCGGTCACAATTTCAGCAGATATCTGACGTTCTGCAATTCTCTCAAAAATGCTGCCAAAGTGTTGCAAACGATCCCCTGAAAGGTGTTTCGGTGGAAACAGATGGAATTTTATCATCAGAAACAGAATAAGCCCTCGACGTCTGAACAAAGTTTTTTTGCAAATGACCCTAAGCCGCGCGGTCACAATTTCAGCAAAAATTGGCGTTCTGCAATTCAGTCAAAAATGCTGCCAAAGTGTTGCAAACAATCCCCTGAAAGTTTTTTTTGTGGAAACAGATGGGTTTTTATCTTCGGAAACAGAATAAGCCCTCGACGTTTGATCAACTTTTTTTTGAAAAAATCCCGAAGCCGCGTGGTCACAATTTCAGCAAAAATCTGACGTTCTGCAATTCACTCAAAAATGCTGCCAAACTGTTGCAAACAATCCCCTGAAAGTTTTTTCGGTGGATACAGGTGGGTTTTTATCATCAGAAACAGAATTAGCTAGCGACGTCTGAACAGCTTTGTTTTCCAAAAAACCCTAAGCCGCGCGGTCACAATTTCTTCAAAATTCTGACGTTCTGCAATTCACTCAGATATGGTGCCAAACTGTTGCAAACTATCCCCTGAAAGGTGTTTCGGTGGAAACAGATGGGTTTTTATCATCAGAAACAGAATAAGCCCTCGACGTCTGAACAAAGTTTTTTTGCAAATAACCCTAAGCCGCGCGGTCACAATTTCAGCAAAAAATGGCGTTCTGCAATTCAGTCAAAAATGCTGCCAAAGTGTTGCAAATGATCCCCTGAAAGGTTTTTCTCTGGAAACAGATGGGTTTTTATCATCGGAAACAGAATTAGCCATTGACGTCTGAACAACTTTTTTTTGCAAAAAACCCTAAGCCGCGCGGTCACAATTTCACCAAAAATTTGACGTTCTGCAATTCAGTCAAAAATGCTGCCAAACTGTTGCAAACAATCCCATGAAAGTTTTTTTTGTGGAAACAGATGGGTTTTTATCATCGGAAACAGATATAAGCCTTGACGTCTGAACAACTTTTTTTTGCAAAAATCCCTAAGCCGCTCGGTCACAATTTCAGCAAAAAATTGATGTTCTGGAATTCTCTCAAAAATGTTGCCAAAGTGCTGAAAACGATCCCCTTAAAGTATTTTCGGTTGAAACAGGTGGGTTTTTATCATCGGAAACAGAATTAGCTATCGACGTCTGAACAACTTTTTTTTCAAAAAATCCCTAAGCCGCGCGGTCACAATTTTAGCAGATATCTGACGTTCTGCAATTCACTCAAAAATGCTGCCAAAGTGTTGCAAACGATCCCCTGAAAGGTGTTTCGGTGGAAACCGATGGGTTTTTATCATCAGTAACAGAATAAGCCCTCGACGTCTGAACAACTTTTTTTTGCAAAAAACCCTAAGCCGCGCGGTCCCAATTTCAGCAAAAAATTGATGTTCTGCAATTCTCTCAAAAATGTTGCCAAAGTGTTGCAAACGATCCCCTGAAAGTATTTTCGGTGGAAACAGGTGGGTTTTTATCATCGGAAACAGAATTAGCTATAGACGTCTGAACAACTTTTTTTTCAAAAAATCCCTAAGCCTCGCGGTCACAATTTTAGCAGATATCTGACGTTCTGCAATTCACTCAAAAATGCTGTCAAAGTGTTGCAAACGATCCCCTGAAAGGTGTTTCGGTGGAAACCGATGGGTTTTTATCATCAGAAACAGAATAAGCCCTCGACGTCTGAACAACTTTTTTTTGCAAAAAACCCTAAGCCGCGCGGTCACAATTTCACCAAAAATTTGACGATCTGCAATTCACTCAAAAATGCTGCCAAACTGTTGGAAACGATCCCCTGAAAGTATTTTCGGTGGAAACAGGTGGGTTTTTATCATCGGAAACAGAATTAGCTATCGACTTTTGAACAACTTTTTTTTGCAAAAATCCCTAAGCCGCTCGGTCACAATTTCAGCAAAAAATTGATGTTCTGCAATTCTCTCAAAAATGCTGCCAAAGTGTTGCAAACGATCCCCTGAAAGTATTTTCGGTGGAAACAGGTGGGTTTTTATCATCGGAAACAGAATTAGCTATCGACGTCTGAACAACTTTTTTTTCAAAAAATCCCTAAGCCGCGCGGTCACAATTTCAGCAGATATCTGAGATTCTGCAATTCACTCAAAAATGCTGCCAAAGTGTTGCAAACGATCCCCTGAAAGGTGTTTCGGTGGAAACAGATGGGTTTTTATCATCAGAAACAGAATACGCCCTCGACGTCTGAACAAAGTTTTTTTGCAAATAACCCTAAGTCGCGCGGTCACAATTTCAGCAAAAATTGGCGTTCTGCAATTCATTCAAAAATGCTGCCAAAGTGTTGCAAATGATCCCCTGAAAGTTTTTTCTCTGGAAACAGATGGGTTTTTATCATCGGAAACAGAATTAGCCATTGACGTCTGTACAACTTTTTTTTGAAAAAATCCCTAAGCCGCGCGGTCACAATTTCAGCACAAATCTGACGATTTGCAATTCACTCAAAAATGCTGCCAAACTGTTGTAAGCAATCCCCTGAAAGGTTTTTCGGTGGATAAAGGTGGGTTTTTATCATCGGAAACAGAATAAGCCCTTGACATTTGAATTACTTTTTTTTGAAAAAATCCCTTTGCCGCGCGATCACAATTTCAGCAAAAAATTGATGTTCTGCAATTCTCTCAAAAATGCTGCCAAAGTGTTGCAAACGATCCCCTTAAAGTATTTTCGGTGGAAACAGGTGGGTTTTTATCATCGGAAACAGAATTAGCTATCGACTTCTGAACAACTTTTTTTTGCAAAAATCCCTAAGCCGCTCGGTCACAATTTCAGCAAAAAATTGATGTTCTGCAATTCTCTCAAAAATGCTGCCAAAGTGTTGCAAACGATCCCCTGAAAGGTGTTTCGGTGGAAACAGATGGGTTTTTATCATCAGAAACAGAATAAGCCCTCGAAGTCTGAACAACTTTTTTTTGCAAAAAACCCTAAGCCGCGCGGTCACAATTTCAGCAAAAAACTGACGTTCTGCAATTCTCTCAAAAATGCTGCCAAACTGTTGCAAACAATCCCCTGAAAGTTTTTTCGGTGGATACAGGTGGGTTTTTATCTTCGGAAACAGAATAAGCCCTCGACCTTTGATCAACTTTTTTTTGAAAAAATCCCTAAGCCGCGTGGTCACAATTTCAGCAAAAAACTGACGTTCTGCAATTCACTCAAAAATGCTGCCAAACTGTTGCAAACAATCCCCTGAAAGTTTTTTCGGTGGATACAGGTGGGTTTTTATCATCGGAAACAGAATTAGCTATCGACGTTTGAACAACTTTTTTTTGAAAAAGTCCCTAAGCCGCGTGGTCACAATTTCAGCAAAAATCAGACGTTCTGCAATTCAATCAAAAATGCTGCCAAAGTGTTGCAAACGATCCCCTGAAAGTTTTTTGGGTGGAAACAGATGGGTTTTTACCATCAGAAACAGAATAAGCCCTCGACGTCTGAACAAAGTTTTTTTGCAAATAACCCTAAGCCGCGCGGTCACAATTTCAGCAAAAAATGGCGTTCTGCAATTCAGTCAAAAATGCTGCCAAACTGTTGCAAATGATCCCCTGAAAGGTTTTTCTCTGGAAACAGATGGGTTTTTATCATCGGAAACAGATGTAAGCCTTGACGTCTGAACAACTTTTTTTTGCAAAAATCCCTAAGCCGCTCGGTCACAATTTCAGCAAAAAATTGATGTTCTGTAATTCTCTCAAAAATGTTGCCAAAGTGCTGAAAACGATCCCCTTAAAGTATTTTCGGTTGAAACAGGTGGGTTTTTATCATCGGAAACAGAATTAGCTATCGACGTCTGAACAACTTTTTTTTCAAAAAATCCCTAAGCCGCGCGGTCACAATTTTAGCAGATATCTGACGTTCTGCAATTCACTCAAAAATGCTGCCAAAGTGTTGCAAACGATCCCCTGAAAGGTGTTTCGGTGGAAACCGATGGGTTTTTATCATCAGTAACAGAATAAGCCCTCGACGTCTGAACAACTTTTTTTTGCAAAAAACCCTAAGCCGCGCGGTCACAATTTCACCAAAAATTTGACGATCTGCAATTCACTCAAAAATGCTGCCAAACTGTTGGAAACGATCCCCTGAAAGTATTTTCGGTGGAAACAGGTGGGTTTTTATCATCGGAAACAGAATTAGCTATCGACTTCTGAACAACTTTTTTTTGCAAAAAACCCTAAGCCGCGCGGTCACAATTTCAGCAAAAAACTGACGTTCTGCAATTCTCTCAAAAATGCTGCCAAACTGTTGCAAACAATCCCCTGAAAGTTTTTTCGGTGGATACAGGTGGGTTTTTATCTTCGGAAACAGAATAAGCCCTCGACCTTTGATCAACTTTTTTTTGAAAAAATCCCTAAGCCGCGTGGTCACAATTTCAGCAAAAATCTGACGTTCTGCAATTCACTCAAAAATGCTGCCAAACTGTTGCAAACAATCCCCTGAAAGTTTTTTCGGTGGATACAGGTGGGTTTTTATCATCGGAAACAGAATTAGCTATCGACGTTTGAACAACTTTTTTTTGAAAAAGTCCCTAAGCTGCGTGGTCACAATTTCAGCAAAAATCAGACGTTCTGCAATTCAATCAAAAATGCTGCCAAAGTGTTGCAAACGATCCCCTGAAAGTTTTTTGTGTGGAAACAGATGGGTTTTTATCATCAGAAACAGAATAAGCCCTCGAACGTCTGAACAAAGTTTTTTTGCAAATAACCCTAAGCCGCGCGGTCACAATTTCAGCAAAAATTGGCGTTCTGCAATTCAGTTAAAAATGCTGCCAAAGTGTTGCAAATGATCCCCTGAAAGGTGTTTCGGTGGAAACAGATGGGTTTTTATCATCGGAAACAGAATTAGCTATCGACGTTTGAACAACTTTTTTTTGAAAAAGTCCCTAAGCCGCGTGGTCACAATTTCAGCAAAAATCAGACGTTCTGCAATTCAATCAAAAATGCTGCCAAAGTGTTGCAAACGATCCCCTGAAAGTTTTTTGGGTGGAAACAGATGGGTTTTTATCATCAGAAACAGAATAAGCCCTCGAACGTCTGAACAAAGTTTTTTTGCAAATAACCCTAAGCCGCGCGGTCACAATTTCAGCAAAAATTGGTGTTCTGCAATTCAGTTAAAAATGCTGCCAAAGTGTTGCAAATGATCCCCTGAAAGGTGTTTCGGTGGAAACAGATGGGTTTTTATCATCGGAAACAGAATAAGCACTGACGTCTGAACAACTTTTTTTTGCAAAAATCCCTAAGCCGCGCGGTCACAATTTCAGCAAAAAATTGATGTTCTGCAATTCTCTCAAAAATGCTGCCAAAGTGTTGCAAACGATCCCCTGAAAGTATTTTCGGTGGAAACAGGTGGGTTTTTATCATCGGAAACAGAATTAGCTATCGACGTCTGAACAACTTTTTTTTCAAAAAATCCCTAAGCCTCGCGGTCACAATTTCAGCAGATATCTGACGTTCTGCAATTCACTCAAAAATGCTGCCAAAGTGTTGCAAACGATCCCCTGAAAGGTGTTTCGGTGGAAACAGATGGGTTTTTATCATCAGAAACAGAATAAGCCCTCAACGTCTGAACAAAGTTTTTTTGCAAATAACCCTATGCCGCGCAGTCACAATTTCAGCAAAAATTGGCGTTCTGCAATTCAGTCAAAAATGCTGCCAAAGTGTTGCAAATGATCCCCTGAAAGTTTTTTCTCTGGAAACAGATGGGTTTTTATCATCGGAAACAGAATTAGCCATTGACGTCTGAACAACTTTTTTTTGCAAAAAATCCCTAAGCCGCGCGGTCACAATTTCAGCAGAAATCTGACGATTTGCAATTCACTCAAAAATGCTGCCAAACTGTTGCAAACGATCCCCTGAAAGGTGTTTCGGTGGAAACAGATGGGTTTTTATCATCGGAAACAGAATAACCCCTTGACATTTGAACTACTTTTTTTGAAAATATCCCTTAGCCGCGCGGTCACAATTTCAGCAAAAATTTGACGTTCTGCAATTCAGACAAAAATGCTGCCAAAGTGTTGCAAACGATCCCCTGAAAGTTTTTTTGGTGGAAACAGATGGGTTTTTATCATCGGAAACAGAATTAGCCATTGAGGTCTGAACAACTATTTTTTGCAAAAAACCCTAAGCCTCGCGGTCACAATTTCAGCGAAAAATTGACGTTCTGCAATTCACTCAAAAATGCTGACAAAGTGTTGCAAACCATCCCCTGAAAGGTTTTTCGGTGGAAACAGATGGGTTTTTATCATCGGAAACAGAATAAGCCCTCGACGTTTGAACAATTTTTTTTTTCCAAAAATCCCTAAACCGTGCGGTCACGATTTCAGCAAAAATCTGACGTTCTGCAATTCTCTCAAAAATGTTGCCAAAGTGTTGCAAACGATCCCCTGAAAGTATTTTCGGTGGAAACAGGTGGGTTTTTATCATCGGAAACAGAATTAGCTATAGACGTCTGAACAACTTTTTTTTCAAAAAATCCCTAAGCCGCACGGTCACAATTTTAGCAGATATCTGACGTTCTGCAATTCACTCAAAAATGCTGTCAAAGTGTTGCAAACGATCCCCTGAAAGGTGTTTCGGTGGAAACCGATGGGTTTTTATCATCAGAAACAGAATAAGCCCTCGACGTCTGAACAACTTTTTTTTGCAAAAAACCCTAAGCCGCGCGGTCACAATTTCACCAAAAATTTGACGATCTGCAATTCACTCAAAAATGCTGCCAAACTGTTGGAAACGATCCCCTGAAAGTATTTTCGGTGGAAACAGGTGGGTTTTTATCATCGGAAACAGAATTAGCTATCGACTTCTGAACAACTTTTTTTTGCAAAAAACCCTAAGCCGCGCGGTCACAATTTCAGCAAAAAACTGACGTTCTGCAATTCTCTCAAAAATGCTGCCAAACTGTTGCAAACAATCCCCTGAAAGTTTTTTCGGTGGATACAGGTGGGTTTTTATCTTCGGAAACAGAATAAGCCCTCGACCTTTGATCAACTTTTTTTTGAAAAAATCCCTAAGCCGCGTGGTCACAATTTCAGCAAAAATCTGACGTTCTGCAATTCACTCAAAAATGCTGCCAAACTGTTGCAAACAATCCCCTGAAAGTTTTTTCGGTGGATACAGGTGGGTTTTTATCATCGGAAACAGAATAAGCACTGACGTCTGAACAACTTTTTTTTGCAAAAATCCCTAAGCCGCGCGGTCCCAATTTCAGCAAAAAATTGATGTTCTGCAATTCTCTCAAAAATGCTGCCAAAGTGCTGCAAACGATCCCCTGAAAGTATTTTCGGTGGAAACAGGTGGGTTTTTATCATCGGAAACAGAATTAGCTATCGACGTCTGAACAACATTTTTTTCAAAAAATCCCTAAGCCTCGCGGTCAAAATTTCAGCAGATATCTGACGTTCTGCAATTCGCTCAAAAATGCTGCCAAAGTGTTGCAAACGATCCCCTGAAAGGTGTTTCGGTGGAAACAGATGGGTTTTTATCATCAGAAACAGAATAAGCCCTCGACGTCTGAACAAAGTTTTTTTGCAAATAACCCTAAGCCGCGCAGTCACAATTTCAGCAAAAATTGGCGTTCTGCAATTCAGTCAAAAATGCTGCCAAAGTGTTGCAAATGATCCCCTGAAAGTTTTTTCTCTGGAAACAGATGGGTTTTTATCATCGGAAACAGAATTAGCCATTGACGTCTGAACAACTTTTTTTTCAAAAAATCCCTAAGCCTCGCGGTCACAATTTCAGCAAAAATTTGACGTTCTGCAATTCAGACAAAAATGCTGCCAAAGTGTTGCAAACGATCCCCTGAAAGTTTTTTTGGTGGAAACAGATGGGTTTTTATCATCGGAAACAGAATTAGCCATTGAGGTCTGAACAACTTTTTTTTGCAAAAAAACCCAAGCCTCGCGGTCACAATTTCAGCGAAAAATTGACGTTCTGCAATTCACTCAAAAATGCTGACAAAGTGTTGCAAACCATCCCCTGAAAGGTTTTACGGTGGAAACAGATGGGTTTTTATCATCGGAAACAGAATAAGCCCTCGACGTTTGAACAATTTTTTTTTTCCAAAAATCCCTAAACCGTGCGGTCACGATTTCAGCAAAAATCTGACGTTCTGCAATTCTCTCAAAAATGCTGCCAAAGTGTTGCAAACAATCCCTTGAAAGTTTTTTCGGTGGAAACAGATGGGTTTTTATCATCGGAAACAGAATTAGCTATCGACGTCTGAACAACATTTTTTTCAAAAAATCCCTAAGCCGCGCGGTCACAATTTCAGCAAAAAATTGATGTTCTGCAATTCTCTCAAAAATGCTGCCAAACTGTTGCAAACAATCCCCTGAAAGTTTTTTCGGTGGATACAGGTGGGTTTTTATCTTCGGAAACAGAATAAGCCCTCGACATTTGATCAACTTTTTTTTGAAAATATCCCTTAGCCGCGCGGTCACAATTTCAGCAAAAATTTGACGTTCTGCAATTCAGACAAAAATGCTGCCAAAGTGTTGCAAACGATCCCCTGAAAGTTTTTTTGGTGGAAACAGATGGGTTTTTATCATCAGAAACAGAATAAGCCCTCGAACGTCTGAACAAAGTTTTTTTGCAAATAATCCTAAGCCGCGCGGTCACAATTTCAGCAAAAATTGGCGTTCTGCAATTCAGTTAAAAATGCTGCCAAAGTGTTGCAAATGATCCCCTGAAAGGTGTTTCGGTGGAAACAGATGGGTTTTTATCATCGGAAACAGAATAAGCACTGACGTCTGAACAACTTTTTTTTGCAAAAATCCCTAAGCCGCGCGGTCCCAATTTCAGCAAAAAATTGATGTTCTGCAATTCTCTCAAAAATGCTGCCAAAGTGTTGCAAACGATCCCCTGAAAGTATTTTCGGTGGAAACAGGTGGGTTTTTATCATCGGAAACAGAATTAGCTATCGACGTCTGAACAACTTTTTTTTCAAAAAATCCCTAAGCCTCGCGGTCACAATTTCAGCAGATATCTGACGTTCTGCAATTCACTCAAAAATGCTGCCAAAGTGTTGCAAACGATCCCCTGAAAGGTGTTTCGGTGGAAACAGATGGGTTTTTATCATCAGAAACAGAATAAGCCCTCGACGTCTGAACAAAGTTTTTTTGCAAATAACCCTAAGCCGCGCAGTCACAATTTCAGCAAAAATTGGCGTTCTGCAATTCAGTCAAAAATGCTGCCAAAGTGTTGCAAATGATCCCCTGAAAGTTTTTTCTCTGGAAACAGATGGGTTTTTATCATCGGAAACAGAATTAGCCATTGACGTCTGAACAACTTTTTTTTGCAAGAAATCCCTAAGCCGCCCGGTCACAATTTGAGCAGAAATCTGACGATTTGCAATTCACTCAAAAATGCTGCCAAACTGTTGCAAACGATCCCCTGAAAGTATTTTCGGTGGAAACAGATGGGTTTTTATCATCGGAAACAGAATTAGCTATCGACGTCTGAACAACTTTTTTTTCAAAAAATCCCTAAGCCTCGCGGTCACAATTTCAGCAAAAATTTGACGTTCTGCAATTCAGACAAAAATGCTGCCAAAGTGTTGCAAACGATCCCCTGAAAGTTTTTTTGGTGGAAACAGATGGGTTTTTATCATCGGAAACAGAATTAGCCATTGAGGTCTGAACAACTTTTTTTTGCAAAAAACCCTAAGCCTCGCGGTCACAATTTCAGCGAAAAATTGACGTTCTGCAATTCACTCAAAAATGCTGACAAAGTGTTGCAAACCATCCCCTGAAAGGTTTTTCGGTGGAAACAGATGGGTTTTTATCATCGGAAACAGAATAAGCCCTCGACGTTTGAACAATTTTTTTTTTCCAAAAATCCCTAAACCGTGCGGTCACGATTTCAGCAAAAATCTGACGTTCTGCAATTCAGTCAAAAATGCTGCCAAAGTGTTGCAAATGATCCCCTGAAAGGTGTTTCGGTGGAAACAGATGGGTTTTTATCTTCGGAAACAGAATAAGCCCTTGACATTTGATCAACTTTTTTTTGAAAAAATCCCTAAGCCGCGTGGTCACAATTTCAGCAAAAATCTGACGTTCTGCAATTCACTCAAAAATGCTGCCAAACTGTTGCAAACAATCCCCTGAAAGTTTTTTTGGTGGATACAGGTGGGTTTTTATCATCGGAAACAGAATTAGCTATCGACGTTTGAACAACTTTTTTTTGAAAAAGTCCCTAAGCCGCGTGGTCACAATTTCAGCAAAAATCAGACGTTCTGCAATTCGATCAAAAATGCTGCTAAAGTGTTGCAAACGATCCCCTGAAAGTTTTTTGGGTGGAAACAGATGGGTTTTTATCATCAGAAGCAGAATAAGCCCTCGAACGTCTGAACAAAGTTTTTTTGCAAATAACCCTAAGCCGCGCGGTCACAATTTCAGCAAAAATTGGCGTTCTGCAATTCAGTCAAAAATGCTGCCAAAGTGTTGCAAATGATCCCCTGAAAGGTGTTTCGGTGGAAACAGATGGGTTTTTATCATCGGAAACAGAATAAGCACTGACGTCTGAACAACTTTTTTTTGCAAAAATCCCTAAGCCGCTCGGTCACAATTTCAGCAAAAAATTGATGTTCTGCAATTCTCTCAAAAATGCTGCCAAAGTGTTGCAAACGATCCCCTTAAAGTATTTTCGGTGGAAACAGGTGGGTTTTTATCATCGGAAACAGAATTAGCTATCGACGTCTGAACAACTTTTTTTTCAAAAAATCCCTAAGACGCGCGATCACAATTTCAGCAGATATCTGAGGTTCTGCAATTCACTCAAAAATGCTGCCAAAGTGTTGCAAACGATCCCCTGAAAGGTGTTTCGGTGGAAACAGATGTGTTTTTATCATCAGAAACAGAATACGCCCTCGACGTCTGAACAAAGTTTTTTTGCAAATAACCCTAAGCCGCGCGGTCACAATTTCAGCAAAAATTGGCGTTCTGCAATTCAGTCAAAAATGCTGCCAAAGTGTTGCAAATGATCCCCTGAAAGTTTTTTTCTCTGGAAACAGATGGGTTTTTATCATCGGAAACAGAATTAGCCATTGACGTCTGTACAACTTTTTTTTGAAAAAATCCCTAAGCCGCGCGGTCACAATTTCAGCACAAATCTGACGATTTGCAATTCACTCAAAAATGCTGCCAAACTGTTGTAAGCAATCCCCTGAAAGGTTTTTCGGTGGATAAAGGTGGGTTTTTATCATCGGAAACAGAATAAGCCCTTGACATTTGAATTACTTTTTTTTGAAAAAATCCCTTAGCCGCGCGATCACAATTTCAGCAAAAAATTGATGTTCTGCAATTCTCTCAAAAATGCTGCCAAAGTGTTGCAAACGATCCCCTTAAAGTATTTTCGGTGGAAACAGGTGGGTTTTTATCATCGGAAACAGAATTAGCTATCGACGTCTGAACAACTTTTTTTTCAAAAAATCCCTAAGCCGCGCGGTCACAATTTTAGCAGATATCTGACGTTCTGCAATTCACTCAAAAATGCTGTCAAAGTGTTGCAAACGATCCCCTGAAAGGTGTATCGGTGGAAACCGATGGGTTTTTATCATCAGAAACAGAATAAGCCCTCGACGTCTGAACAACTTTTTTTTGCAAAAAACCCTAAGCCGCGCGGTCACAATTTCACCAAAAATTTGACGATCTGCAATTCACTCAAAAATGCTGCCAAACTTTTGGAAACGATCCCCTGAAAGTATTTTCGGTGGAAACAGGTGGGTTTTTATCATCGGAAACAGAATTAGCTATCGACTTCTGAACAACTTTTTTTTGCAAAAATCCCTAAGCCGCTCGGTCACAATTTCAGCAAAAAATTGATGTTCTGCAATTCTCTCAAAAATGCTGCCAAAGTGTTGCAAACGATCCCCTTAAAGTATTTTCGGTGGAAACAGGTGGGTTTTTATCATCGGAAACAGAATTAGCTATCGACGTCTGAACAACTTTTTTTTCAAAAAATCCCTAAGCCGCGCGGTCACAATTTTAGCAGATATCTGACGTTTTGCAATTCACTCAAAAATGCTGCCAAAGTGTTGCAAACGATCCCCTGAAAGGTGTTTCGGTGGAAACAGATGGGTTTTTATCATCAGAAACAGAATAAGCCCTCGACGTCTGCACAACTTTTTTTTGCAAAAAACCCTAAGCCGCGCGGTCACAATTTCAGCAAAAAACTGACGTTCTGCAATTCTCTCAAAAATGCTGCCAAACTGTTGCAAACAATCCCCTGAAAGTTTTTTCGGTGGATACAGGTGGGTTTTTATCTTCGGAAACTGAATAAGCCCTCGACCTTTGATCAACTTTTTTTTGAAAAAATCCCTAAGCCGCGTGGTCACAATTTCAGCAAAAAACTGACGTTCTGCAATTCACTCAAAAATGCTGCCAAACTGTTGCAAACAATCCCCTGAAAGTTTTTTCGGTGGATACAGGTGGGTTTTTATCATCGGAAACAGAATTAGCTATCGAACGTCTGAACAAAGTTTTTTTGCAAATAACCCTAAGCCGCGCGGTCACAATTTCAGCCAAAATTGGCGTTCTGCAATTCAGTCAAAAATGCTGCCAAAGTGTTGCAAATGATCCCCTGAAAGGTGTTTCGGTGGAAACAGATGGGTTTTTATCATCGGAAACAGAATAAGCACTGACGTCTGAACAACTTTTTTTTGCAAAAATCCCTAAGCCGCGCGGTCACAATTTCAGCAAAAAATTGATGTTCTGCAATTCTCTCAAAAATGCTGTCAAAGTGTTGCAAACGATCCCCTGAAAGGATTTTCGGTGGAAACAGGTGGGTTTTTATCATCGGAAACAGAATTAGCTATCGACGTCTGAACAACTTTTTTTTCAAAAAATCCCTAAGCCACGCGGTCACAATTTCAGCAGATATCTGACGTTCTGCAATTCACTCAAAAATGCTGCCAAAGTGTTGCAAACGATCCCCTGAAAGGTGTTTCGGTGGAAACAGATGGAATTTTATCATCAGAAACAGAATAAGCCCTCGACGTCTGAACAAAGTTTTTTTGCAAATAACCCTAAGCCGCGCGGTCACAATTTCAGCAAAAATTGGCGTTCTGCAATTCAGTCAAAAATGCTGCCAAAGTGTTGCAAATGATCCCCTGAAAGGTTTTTCTCTGGAAACAGATGGGTTTTTATCATCGGAAACAGAATTAGCCATTGACGTCTGAACAACTTTTTTTTGCAAAAAACCCTAAGCCGCGCGGTCACAATTTCACCAAAAATTTGACGTTCTGCAATTCACTCCAATTGCTGCCAAAGTGTTGCAAACAATCCCCTGAAAGTTTTTTTTGTGGAAACAGATGGGTTTTTATCTTCGGAAACAGAATAAGCCCTCGACGTTTGATCAACTTTTTTTTGAAAAAATCCCGAAGCCGCGTGGTCACAATTTCAGCAAAAATCTGACGTTCTGCAATTCACTCAAAAATGCTGCCAAACTGTTGCAAACAATCCCCTGAAAGTTTTTTCGGTGGATACAGGTGGGTTTTTATCATCAGAAACAGAATTAGCTAGCGACGTCTGAACAGCTTTGTTTTCAAAAAAACCCTAAGCCGCGCGGTCACAATTTCTTCAAAATTCTGACGTTCTGCAATTCACTCAGATATGGTGCCAAACTGTTGCAAACTATCCCCTGAAAGGTGTTTCGGTGGAAACAGATGGGTTTTTATCATCAGAAACAGAATAAGCCCTCGACGTCTGAACAAAGTTTTTTTGCAAATAACCCTAAGCCGCGCGGTCACAATTTCAGCAAAAAATGGCGTTCTGCAATTCAGTCAAAAATGCTGCCAAAGTGTTGCAAACGATCCCCTGAAAGGTTTTTCTCTGGAAACAGATGGGTTTTTATCATCGGAAACAGAATTAGCCATTGACGTCTGAACAACTTTTTTTTGCAAAAAACCCTAAGCCGCGCGGTCACAATTTCACCAAAAATTTGACGTTCTGCAATTCAGTAAAAAATGCTGCCAAAGTGTTGCAAACAATCCCATGAAAGTTTTTTTTGTGGAAACAGATGGGTTTTTATCATCGGAAACAGAAATAAGCCTTGACGTCTGAACAACATTTTTTTGCAAAAATCCCTAAGCCGCTCGGTCACAATTTCAGCAAAAAACTGATGTTCTGCAGTTCTCTCAAAAATGCTGCCAAAGTGTTGCAAACGATCCCCTGAAAGTATTTTCGGTGGAAACAGGTGGGTTTTTATCATCGGAAACAGAATTAGCTATCGACGTCTGAACAACTTTTTTTTCAAAAAATCCCTAAGCCGCGCGGTCACAATTTTAGCAGATATCTGACGTTCTGCAATTCACTCAAAAATGCTGCCAAAGTGTTGCAAACGATCCCCTGAAAGGTGTTTCGGTGGAAACCGATGGGTTTTTATCATCAGAAACAGAATAAGCCCTCGACGTCTGAACAACTTTTTTTTGCAAAAAGCCCTAAGCCGCGCGGTCACAATTTCAGCAAAAAACTGACGTTCTGCAATTCTCTCAAAAATGCTGCCAAACTGTTGCAAACAATCCCCTGAAAGTTTTTTCGGTGGATTCAGGTGGGTTTTTATCTTCGGAAACAGAATAAGCCCTCGACATTTGATCAACTTTTTTTTGAAAAAATCCCTAAGCCGCGCGGTCACAATTTCAGCAAAAATCTGACGTTCTGCAATGCACTCAAAAATGCTGCCAAAGTGTTGCAAACGATCCCCTGAAAGGTGTTTCGGTGGAAACAGATGGAATTTTATCATCAGAAACAGAATAAGCCCTCGACGTCTGAACAAAGTTTTTTTGCAAATAACCCTAAGCCGCGCGGTCACAATTTAAGCAAAAATTGGCGTTCTGCAATTCAGTCAAAAATGCTGCCAAAGTGTTGCAAATGATCCCCTGAAAGTTTTTTCTCTGGAAACAGATGGGTTTTTATCATCGGAAACAGAATTAGCCATTGACGTCTGAACAACTTTTTTTTGCAAAAAACCCTAAGCCGCGCGGTCACAATTTCACCAAAAATTTGACGTTCTGCAATTCACTCCAAAATGCTGCCAAAGTGTTGCAAACAATCCCCTGAAAGTTTTTTTTGTGGAAGCAGATGGGTTTTTATCTTCGGAAACAGAATAAGCCCTCGACGTTTGATCAACTTTTTTTTGAAAAAATCCCGAAGCCACGTGGTCACAATTTCAGCAAAAATCTGACGTTCTGCAATTCACTCAAAAATGCTGCCAAACTGTTGCAAACAATCCCCTGAAAGTTTTTTCGGTGGATACAGGTGGGTTTTTATCATCAGAAACAGAATTAGCTATCGACGTCTGAACAGCTTTGTTTTCAAAAAAACCCTAAGCCGCGCGGTCACAATTTCTTCAAAATTCTGACGTTCTGCAATTCACTCAGATATGGTGCCAAACTGTTGCAAACTATCCCCTGAAAGGTGTTTCGGTGGAAACAGATGGGTTTTTATCATCAGAAACAGAATAAGCCCTCGACGTCTGAACAAAGTTTTTTTGCAAATAACCCTAAGCCGCGCGGTCACAATTTCAGCAAAAAATGGCGTTCTGCAATTCAGTCAAAAATGCTGCCAAAGTGTTGCAAATGATCCCCTGAAAGGTTTTTCTCTGGAAACAGATGGGTTTTTATCATCGGAAACAGAATTAGCCATTGACGTCTGAACAACTTTTTTTTGCAAAAAACCCTAAGCCGCGCGGTCACAATTTCACCAAAAATTTGACGTTCTGCAATTCAGTCAAAAATGCTGCCAAACTGTTGCAAACAATCCCATGAAAGTTTTTTTTGTGGAAACAGATGGGTTTTTATCATCGGAAACAGAAATAAGCCTTGACGTCTGAACAACTTTTTTTTGCAAAAATCCCTAAGCCGCTCGGTCACAATTTCAGCAAAAAACTGATGTTCTGCAATTCTCTCAAAAATGCTGCCAAAGTGTTGCAAACGATCCCCTGAAAGTATTTTCGGTGGAAACAGGTGGGTTTTTATCATCGGAAACAGAATTAGCTATCGACGTCTGAACAACTCTTTTTTCAAAAAATCCCTAAGCCGCGCGGTCACAATTTTAGCAGATATCTGACGTTCTGCAATTCACTCAAAAATGCTGCCAAAGTGTTGCAAACGGTCCCCTGAAAGGTGTTTCGGTGGAAACCGATGGGTTTTTATCATCAGAAACAGAATAAGCCCTCGACGTCTGAACAACTTTTTTTTGCAAAAAGCCCTAAGCCGCGCGGTCACAATTTCAGCAAAAAACTGACGTTCTGCAATTCTCTCAAAAATGCTGCCAAACTGTTGCAAACAATCCCCTGAAAGTTTTTTCGGTGGATACAGGTGGGTTTTTATCTTCGGAAACAGAATAAGCCCTCGACATTTGATCAACTTTTTTTTGAAAAAATCCCTAAGCCGCGTGGTCACAATTTCAGCAAAAATCTGACGTTCTGCAATTCACTCAAAAATGCTGCCAAACTGTTGCAAACAATCCCCTGAAAGTTTTTTCGGTGGATACAGGTGGGTTTTTATCATCGGAAACAGAATGAGCTATCGACGTTTGAATAACTATTTTTTGAAAAAGTCCCTAAGCCGCGTGGTCACAATTTCAGCAAAAATCAGACGTTCTGCAATTCAATCAAAAATGCTGCCAAAGTGTTGCAAACGATCCCCTGAATTTTTTTTGGGTGGAAACAGATGGGTTTTTATCATCAGAAACAGAATAAGCCCTCGACGTCTGAACAACTTTTTTTTGCCAAAAACTCTAAGCCGCGCGGTCACAATTTCAGCAAAAAACTGACGTTCTGCAATTCTCTCAAAAATGCTGCCAAACTGTTGCAAACAATCCCCTGAAAGTTTTTTCGGTGGATACAGGTGGGTTTTTATCTTCGGAAACAGAATAAGCCCCCGACATTTGATCAACTTTTTTTTGAAAAAATCCCTAAGCCGCGTGGTCACAATTTCAGCAAAAATTGGCGTTCTGCAATTCAGTCAAAAATGCTGCCAAAGTGTTGCAAATGATCCCCTGAAAGGTGTTTCGGTGGAAACAGATGGGTTTTTATCATCGGAAACAGAATAAGCACTGACGTCTGAACAACTATTTTTTGCAAAAATCCCTAAGCCGCGCGGTGACAATTTCAGCAAAAAATTGATGTTCTGCAATTCTCTCAAAAATGCTGTCAAAGTGTTGCAAACTATCCCCTGAAAGGATTTTCGGTGGAAACAGTTGGGTTTTTATCATCGGAAACAGAATTAGCTATCGACGTCTGAACAACTTTTTTTTCAAAAAATCCCTAAGCCGCGCGGTCACAATTTCAGCAGATATCTGACGTTCTGCAATTCACTCAAAAATGCTGCCAAAGTGTTGCAAACGATCCCCTGAAAGGTGTTTCGGTGGAAACAGGTGGGTTTTTATCATCGGAAACAGAATTAGCTATCGACGTTTGAACAAAGTTTTTTTGCAAATAACCCTAAGCCGCGCGGTCACAATTTCAGCAAAAAATGTCGTTCTGCAATTCAGTCAAAAATGCTGCCAAAGTGTTGCAAATGATCCCCTGAAAGGTTTTTCTCTGGAAACAGATGGGTTTTTATCATCGGAGACAGAATTAGCCATTGACGTCTGAACAACTTTTTTTTGCAAAAAACCCTAAGCCGCGCTGTCAGAGCCACCTGTCTGGTCCCAGCTCACAAGAGACCCAACTCCAATCCGGTTTATTTACAGAAAGTCTTTATTGAAGATCATGGTTGCGTTTACATTCCATCTTTGTGACTCTACGTCTGTAACGTTAGACCGCTGAAGTACCCTCTGATTCCGTACCGCCTCGGCACCAATTTAAGAGGCTTGTGCTGGACCACCTCTTCCTCTCCTTCCTTTTCCGCAGGGTCTTTCTGCCCCCCTGGGTTCCCCCTCGCCGGGACTCGCCCGAGGCTGAATCCTCTGATGCCTCTGCCCCCCTCCTTCTCGCTTTGGGGCTGGGCTCCTCCCCAGGGCTCTCCTCACTTCCGCGCGCCTCTACATTTGAACTTGGCGCGCGTACGTTGCTTCTGACCTTTCTCTCGACCGCTACACTGCTCCCGGTGCTACTCTCCACCCCCTCCGGCTGAGCGTCCTGCTCCGATCTCCTCCCCCTGTCTCCTTCTTGCTCTGCTCCCTCTGACACACTGGTAACTCCACCCCCTTCACTCCGTTCCGGCTGAGAAGCCGGCTCCTGTGTCCAACTCCTACTGGGGCTTCTCCCTTCACTCCCCTGCTCCTCACTGCTTCCCCCTTGGCCTCCCTTTGGTCTGACCAGGGGGGCTCCCTTCTGGGAGTCCTCTGACTCACTGGACAGACTCATGGACGACCTTTGGTCATCGTCATCCTCCTCCTCATCTCTCTGGGATTCTTCCCCCTCGCTCTCTGTCTCCTCCCCCATCTGCTCTTCTCTCCCCGAAACCCTGACACGCGCGGTCACAATTTCACCAAAAATTTGACGTTCTGCAATTCAGTCAAAAATGCTGCCAAACTGTTGCAAACAATCCCATGAAAGTTTTTTTTGTGGAAACAGATGGGTTTTTATCATCGGAAACAGAAATAAGCCTTGACGTCTGAACAACTTTTTTTTTGCAAAAATCCCTAAGCCGCTCGGTCACATTTCAGCAAAAAATTGATGTTCTGCAATTCTCTCAAAAATGCTGCCAAAGTGTTGCAAACGATCCCCTTAAAGTATTTTCGGTGGAAACAGGTGGGTTTTTATCATCGCAAACAGAATTAGCTATCGACGTCTGAATAACTTTTTTTTCAAAAAATCCCTAAGACGCGCGGTCACAATTTTAGCAGATATCTGACGTTCTGCAATTCACTCAAAAATGCTGCCAAACTGTTGCAAACAATCCCCTGAAAGTTTTTTCGGTGGATACAGGTGGGTTTTTATCATTGGAAACAGAATTAGCTATCGACGTTTGAACAACTTTTTTTTGAAAAAGTCCCTAAGCCGCGTGGTCACAATTTCAGCAAAAATCAGACGTTCTGCAATTCAATCAAAAATGCTGCCAAAGTGTTGCAAACGATCCCCTGAAAGTTTTTTCGGTGGAAACAGATGGGTTTTTATCATCAGAAACAGAATAAGCCCTCGACGTCTGAACAAAGTTTTTTTGCAAATAACCCTAAGCCGCGCGGTCACAATTTTAGCAGATATCTGACGTTCTGCAATTCACTCAAAAATGCTGCCAAAGTGTTGCAAACGATCCCCTGAAAGGTGTTTCGGTGGAAACAGATGGGTTTTTATCATCAGAAACAGAATAAGCCCTCGACGTCTGAACAACTTTTTTTTGCAAAAAACCCTAAGCCGCTCGGTCACATTTCAGCAAAAAATTGATGTTCTGCAATTCTCTCAAAAATGCTGCCAAAGTGTTGCAAACGATCCCCTTAAAGTATTTTCGGTGGAAACAGGTGGGTTTTTATCATCGCAAACAGAATTAGCTATCGACGTCTGAATAACTTTTTTTTCAAAAAATCCCTAAGACGCGCGGTCACAATTTTAGCAGATATCTGACGTTCTGCAATTCACTCAAAAATGCTGCCAAACTGTTGCAAACAATCCCCTGAAAGTTTTTTCGGTGGATACAGGTGGGTTTTTATCATTGGAAACAGAATTAGCTATCGACGTTTGAACAACTTTTTTTTGAAAAAGTCCCTAAGCCGCGTGGTCACAATTTCAGCAAAAATCAGACGTTCTGCAATTCAATCAAAAATGCTGCCAAAGTGTTGCAAACGATCCCCTGAAAGTTTTTTCGGTGGAAACAGATGGGTTTTTATCATCAGAAACAGAATAAGCCCTCGACGTCTGAACAAAGTTTTTTTGCAAATAACCCTAAGCCGCGCGGTCACAATTTTAGCAGATATCTGACGTTCTGCAATTCACTCAAAAATGCTGCCAAAGTGTTGCAAACGATCCCCTGAAAGGTGTTTCGGTGGAAACAGATGGGTTTTTATCATCAGAAACAGAATAAGCCCTCGACGTCTGAACAACTTTTTTTTGCAAAAAACCCTAAGCCGCGCGATCACAATTTCAGCAAAAAACTGACGTTCTGCAATTCACTCAAAAATGCTGCCAAACTGTTGCAAACAATCCCCTGAAAGTTTTTTCGGTGGATACAGGGGGGTTTTTATCTTCGGAAACAGAATAAGCCCTCGACATTTGATCAACTTTTTTTTGAAAAAATCCGTAAGCCGCGTGGTCACAATTTCAGCAAAAATTGGCGTTCTGCAATTCAGTCAAAAATGCTGCCAAAGTGTTGCAAACGATCCCCTGAAAGTTTTTTGGGTGGAAACAGATGGGTTTTTATCATCAGAAACAGAATAAGCCCTCGAACGTCTGAAGAAAGTTTTTTTGCAAATAACCCTAAGCCGCGCGGTCACAATTTCAGCAAAAATTGGCGTTCTGCAATTCAGTCAAAAATGCTGCCAAAGTGTTGCAAACAATCCCCTGAAAGTTTTTTTTGTGGAAACAGATGGGATTTTATCTTCGGAAACAGAATAAGCACTGACGTCTGAACAACTTTTTTTTGCAAAAATCCCTAAGCCGCGCGGTCACAATTTCAGCAAAAAATTGATGTTCTGCAATTCTCTCAAAAATGCCGTCAAAGTGTTGCAAACGATCCCCTGAAAGTATTTTCGGTGGAAACAGGTGGGTTTTTATCATCGGAAACAGAATTAGCTATCGACGTCTGAACAGCTTTGTTTTCAAAAAAACCCTAAGCCGCGCGGTCACAATTTCTTCAAAATTCTGACGTTCTGCAATTCACTCAGATATGGTGCCAAACAGTTGCAAACGATCCCCTGAAAGGTGTTTCGGTGGAAACAGATGGGTTTTTATCATCAGAAACAGAATAAGCCCTCGACGTCTGAACAAAGTTTTTTTGCAAATAACCCTAAGCCGCGCGGTCACAATTTCAGCAAAAAATGGCGTTCTGCAATTCAGTCAAAAATGCTGCCAAAGTGTTGCAAATGATCCCCTGAAAGGTTTTTCTCTGGAAACAGATGCGTTTTTATCATCGGAAACAGAATTAGCCATTGACGTCTGAACAACTTTTTTTTGCAAAAAACCCTAAGCCGCGCGGTCACAATTTCAGCAAAAATCTGACGTTCTGCAATTCACTCAAAAATGCTGCCAAACTGTTGCAAACAATCCCCTGAAAGTTTTTCCGGTGGATACAGGTGGGTTTTTATCATCGGAAACAGAATTAGCTATCGATGTTTGAACAACTTTTTTTTGAAAAAGTCCCTAAGCCGCGTGGTCACAATTTCAGCAAAAATCAGACGTTCTGCAATTCAATCAAAAATGCTGCCAAAGTGTTGCAAACGATCCCCTGAAAGTTTTTTGGGTGGAAACAGATGGGTTTTTATCATCAGAAACAGAATAAGCCCTCGACGTCTGAACAAAGTTTTTTTGCAAATAACCCTAAGCCGCGCGGTCACAATTTTAGCAGATATCTGACGTTCTGCAATTCACTCAAAAATGCTGCCAAAGTGTTGCAAACGATCCCCTGAAAGGTGTTTCGGTGGAAAAAGATGGGTTTTTATCATCAGAAACAGAATAAGCCCTCGACGTCTGAACAACTTTTTTTTGCAAAAAACCCTAAGCCGCGCGATCACAATTTCAGCAAAAATTGGCGTTCTGCAATTCAGTCAAAAATGCTGCCAAAGTGTTGCAAACGATCCCCTGAAAGTTTTTTGGGTGGAAACAGATGGGTTTTTATCATCAGAAACAGAATAAGCCCTCGAACGTCTGAAGAAAGTTTTTTTGCAAATAACCCTAAGCCGCGCGGTCACAATTTCAGCAAAAATTGGCGTTCTGCAATTCAGTCAAAAATGCTGCCAAAGTGTTGCAAACAATCCCCTGAAAGTTTTTTTTGTGGAAACAGATGGGATTTTATCTTCGGAAACAGAATAAGCACTGACGTCTGAACAACTTTTTTTTGCAAAAATCCCTAAGCCGCGCGGTCACAATTTCAGCAAAAAATTGATGTTCTGCAATTCTCTCAAAAATGCCGTCAAAGTGTTGCAAACGATCCCCTGAAAGTATTTTCGGTGGAAACAGGTGGGTTTTTATCATCGGAAACAGAATTAGCTATCGACGTCTGAACAGCTTTGTTTTCAAAAAAACCCTAAGCCGCGCGGTCACAATTTCTTCAAAATTCTGACGTTCTGCAATTCACTCAGATATGGTGCCAAACTGTTGCAAACGATCCCCTGAAAGGTGTTTCGGTGGAAACAGATGGGTTTTTATCATCAGAAACAGAATAAGCCCTCAACGTCTGAACAAAGTTTTTTTGCAAATAACCCTAAGCCGCGCGGTCACAATTTCAGCAAAAAATGGCGTTCTGCAATTCAGTCAAAAATGCTGCCAAAGTGTTGCAAATGATCCCCTGAAAGGTTTTTCTCTGGAAACAGATGCGTTTTTATCATCGGAAACAGAATTAGCCATTGACGTCTGAACAACTTTTTTTTGCAAAAAACCCTAAGCCGCGCGGTCACAATTTCAGCAAAAATCTGACGTTCTGCAATTCACTCAAAAATGCTGCCAAACTGTTGCAAACAATCCCCTGAAAGTTTTTCCGGTGGATACAGGTGGGTTTTTATCATCGGAAACAGAATTAGCTATCGATGTTTGAACAACTTTTTTTTGAAAAAGTCCCTAAGCCGCGTGGTCACAATTTCAGCAAAAATCAGACGTTCTGCAATTCAATCAAAAATGCTGCCAAAGTGTTGCAAACGATCCCCTGAAAGTTTTTTGGGTGGAAACAGATGGGTTTTTATCATCAGAAACAGAATAAGCCCTCGACGTCTGAACAAAGTTTTTTTGCAAATAACCCTAAGCCGCGCGGTCACAATTTTAGCAGATATCTGACGTTCTGCAATTCACTCAAAAATGCTGCCAAAGTGTTGCAAACGATCCCCTGAAAGGTGTTTCGGTGGAAAAAGATGGGTTTTTATCATCAGAAACAGAATAAGCCCTCGACGTCTGAACAACTTTTTTTTGCAAAAAACCCTAAGCCGCGCGATCACAATTTCAGCAAAAAACTGACGTTCTGCAATTCTCTCAAAAATGCTGCCAAACTGTTGCAAACAATCCCCTGAAAGTTTTTTCGGTGGATACAGGTGGGTTTTTATCTTCGGAAACAGAATAAGCCCTCGACATTTGATCAACTTTTTTTTGAAAAAATCCGTAAGCCGCGTGGTCACAATTTCAGCAAAAGTTGGCGTTCTGCAATTCAGTCAAAAATGCTGCCAAAGTGTTGCAAACGATCCCCTGAAAGTTTTTTGGGTGGAAACAGATGGGTTTTTATCATCAGAAACAGAATAAGCCCTCGAACGTCTGAACAAAGTTTTTTTGCAAATAACCCTAAGCCGCGCGGTCACAATTTCAGCAAAAATTGGCGTTCTGCAATTCAGTCAAAAATGCTGCCAAAGTGTTGCAAACAATCCCCTGAAAGTTTTTTTTGTGGAAACAGATGGGTTTTTATCTTCGGAAACAGAATAAGCACTGACGTCTGAACAACTTTTTTTTGCAAAAATCCCTAAGCCGCGCGGTCACAATTTCAGCAAAAAATTGATGTTCTGCAATTCTCTCAAAAATGCCGTCAAAGTGTTGCAAACGATCCCCTGAAAGTATTTTCGGTGGAAACAGGTGGGTTTTTATCATCGGAAACAGAATAAGCCCTCGACGTCTGAACAAAGTTTTTTTGCAAATAACCCTAAGCCGCGCGGTCACAATTTCAGCAAAAAATGGCGTTCTGCAATTCAGTCAAAAATGCTGCCAAAGTGTTGCAAATGATCCCCTGAAAGGTTTTTCTCTGGAAACAGATGCGTTTTTATCATCGGAAACAGAATTAGCCATTGACGTCTGAACAACTTTTTTTTGCAAAAAACCCTAAGCCGCGCGGTCACAATTTCAGCAAAAATCTGACGTTCTGCAATTCACTCAAAAATGCTGCCAAACTGTTGCAAACAATCCCCTGAAAGTTTTTCCGGTGGATACAGGTGGGTTTTTATCATCGGAAACAGAATTAGCTATCGATGTTTGAACAACTTTTTTTTGAAAAAGTCCCTAAGCCGCGTGGTCACAATTTCAGCAAAAATCAGACGTTCTGCAATTCAATCAAAAATGCTGCCAAAGTGTTGCAAACGATCCCCTGAAAGTTTTTTGGGTGGAAACAGATGGGTTTTTATCATCAGAAACAGAATAAGCCCTCGACGTCTGAACAAAGTTTTTTTGCAAATAACCCTAAGCCGCGCGGTCACAATTTTAGCAGATATCTGACGTTCTGCAATTCACTCAAAAATGCTGCCAAAGTGTTGCAAACGATCCCCTGAAAGGTGTTTCGGTGGAAAAAGATGGGTTTTTATCATCAGAAACAGAATAAGCCCTCGACGTCTGAACAACTTTTTTTTGCAAAAAACCCTAAGCCGCGCGATCACAATTTCAGCAAAAATTGGCGTTCTGCAATTCAGTCAAAAATGCTGCCAAAGTGTTGCAAACGATCCCCTGAAAGTTTTTTGGGTGGAAACAGATGGGTTTTTATCATCAGAAACAGAATAAGCCCTCGAACGTCTGAAGAAAGTTTTTTTGCAAATAACCCTAAGCCGCGCGGTCACAATTTCAGCAAAAATTGGCGTTCTGCAATTCAGTCAAAAATGCTGCCAAAGTGTTGCAAACAATCCCCTGAAAGTTTTTTTTGTGGAAACAGATGGGTTTTTATCTTCGGAAACAGAATAAGCACTGACGTCTGAACAACTTTTTTTTGCAAAAATCCCTAAGCCGCGCGGTCACAATTTCAGCAAAAAATTGATGTTCTGCAATTCTCTCAAAAATGCCGTCAAAGTGTTGCAAACGATCCCCTGAAAGTATTTTCGGTGGAAACAGGTGGGTTTTTATCATCGGAAACAGAATAAGCCCTCGACGTCTGAACAAAGTTTTTTTGCAAATAACCCTAAGCCGCGCGGTCACAATTTCAGCAAAAAATGGCGTTCTGCAATTCAGTCAAAAATGCTGCCAAAGTGTTGCAAATGATCCCCTGAAAGGTGTTTCTCTGGAAACAGATGCGTTTTTATCATCGGAAACAGAATTAGCCATTGACGTCTGAACAACTTTTTTTTGCAAAACACCCTAAGCCGCGCGGTCACAATTTCAGCAAAAATCTGACGTTCTGCAATTCACTCAAAAATGCTGCCAAACTGTTGCAAACAATCCCCTGAAAGTTTTTTCGGTGGATACAGGTGGGTTTTTATCATCAGAAACAGAATTAGCTATCGACGTCTGAACAGCTTTGTTTTCAAAAAAACCCTAAGCCGCGCGGTCACAATTTCTTCAAAATTCTGACGTTCTGCAATTCACTCAGATATGGTGCCAAACTGTTGCAAACGATCCCCTGAAAGGTGTTTCGGTGGAAACAGATGGGTTTTTATCATCAGAAACAGAATAAGCCCTCGACGTCTGAACAAAGTTTTTTTGCAAATAACCCTAAGCCGCGCGGTCACAATTTCAGCAAAAAATGGCGTTCTGCTATTCAGTCAAAAATGCTGCCAAAGTGTTGCAAATGATCCCCTGAAAGGTTTTTCTCTGGAAACAGATGGGTTTTTATCATCGGAAACAGAATTAGCCATTGACGTCTGAACAACTTTTTTTTGCAAAAAACCCTAAGCCGCGCGGTCACAATTTCACCAAAAATTTGACGTTCTGCAATTCAGTCAAAAATGCTGCCAAACTGTTGCAAACAATACCATGAAAGTTTTTTTTGTGGAAACAGATGGGTTTTTATCATCGGAAACAGAAATAAGCCTTGACGTCTGAACAACTTTTTTTTGCAAAAATCCCTAAGCCGCTCGGTCACAATTTCAGCAAAAAATTGATGTTCTGCAATTCTCTCAAAAATGCTGTCAAAGTGTTGCAAACGATCCCCTTAAAGTATTTTCGGTGGAAACAGGTGGGTTTTTATCTTCGGAAACAGAATTAGCTATCGACGTCTGAACAACTTTTTTTTCAAAAAATCCCTAAGACGCGCGGTCACAATTTTAGCAGATATCTGACGTTCTGCAATTCACTCAAAAATGCTGCCAAACTGTTGCAAACAATCCCCTGAAAGTTTTTTCGGTGGATACAGGTGGGTTTTTATCATCGGAAACAGAATTAGCTATCGACGTTTGAACAACTTTTTTTTGAAAAAGTCCCTAAGCCGCGTGGTCACAATTTCAGCAAAAATCAGACGTTCTGCAATTCAATCAAAAATGCTGCCAAAGTGTTGCAAACGATCCCCTGAAAGTTTTTTCGGTGGAAACAGATGGGTTTTTATCATCAGAAACAGAATAAGCCCTCGACGTCTGAACAAAGTTTTTTTGCAAATAACCCTAAGCCGCGCGGTCACAATTTTAGCAGATATCTGACGTTCTGCAATTCACTCAAAAATGCTGCCAAAGTGTTGCAAACGATCCCCTGAAAGGTGTTTCGGTGGAAACAGATGGGTTTTTATCATCAGAAACAGAATAAGCCCTCGACGTCTGAACAACTTTTTTTTGCAAAAAACCCTAAGCCGCGCAGTCACAATTTCAGCAAAAAACTGACGTTCTGCAATTCTCTCAAAAATGCTGCCAAACTGTTGCAAACGATCCCCTGAAAGTTTTTTGGGTGGAAACAGATGGGTTTTTATCATCAGAAACAGAATAAGCCCTCGAACGTCTGAACAAAGTTTTTTTGCAAATAACCCTAAGCCGCGCGGTCACAATTTCAGCAAAAATTGGCGTTCTGCAATTCAGTCAAAAATGCTGCCAAAGTGTTGCAAATGATCCCCTTAAAGTATTTTCGGTGGAAACAGGTGGGTTTTTATCATCGGAAACAGAATTAGCTATCGACGTCTGAACAACTTTTTTTTCAAAAAATCCCTAAGCCGCGCGGTCACAATTTTAGCAGATATCTGACGTTCTGCAATTCACTCAAAAATGCTGCCAAAGTGTTGCAAACGATCCCCTGAAAGTTTTTTGGGTGGAAACAGATGGGTTTTTATCATCAGAAACAGAATAAGCCCTCGAACGTCTGAACAAAGTTTTTTTGCAAATAACCCTAAGCCTCGCGGTCACAATTTCAGCAAAAATTGGCGTTCTGCAATTCAGTCAAAAATGCTGCCAAAGTGTTGCAAATGATCCCCTGAAAGGTGTTTCGGTGGAAACAGATGGGTTTTTATCATCAGAAACAGAATAAGCACTGACGTCTGAACAACTTTTTTTTGCAAAAATCCCTAAGCCGCTCGGTCACAATTTCAGCAAAAAATTGATGTTCTGCAATTCTCTCAAAAATGCTGCCAAAGTGTTGCAAACGATACCCTTAAAGTATTTTCGGTGGAAACAGGTGGGTTTTTATCATCGGAAACAGAATTAGCTATCGAGGTCTGAACAACTTTTTTTTGCAAATAACCCTAAGCCGCGCGGTCACAATTTCAGCAAAAATTTGGCGTTCTGCAATTCAGTCAAAAATGCTGCCAAAGTGTTGCAAACGATCCCCTGAAAGTTTTTTGGGTGGAAACAGATGGATTTTTATCATCGGAAACAGAATAAGCGCTGACGTCTGAACTACTTGCGCGGTCACGATTTGAGCAAAAATCTGACGTTCTGCAATTCACTCAGAAATGCTGCCAAACTGTCGCAAATGTTCCCCTGAAAGTTTTTTCGGTGGAAACAGATGGGATTTTATCATCGGAAACAGAATTAGCCATCCACGTCTGAACAACTTTTTTTTGCAAAAATCCCTAAGCCGCGCGGTCACAATTTCAGCAGATATCTGACGTTCTGCAATTCACTCAAAAATGCTGCCAAAGTGTTGCAAACGATCCCCTGAAAGGTGTTTCGGTGGAAACAGATGGGTTTTTATCATCAGAAACAGAATAAGCCCTCGACGTCTGAACAAAGTTTTTTTGCAAATAACCCTAAGCCGCGCAGTCACAATTTCAGCAAAAATTGGCGTTCTGCAATTCAGTCAAAAATGCTGCCAAAGTGTTGCAAATGATCCCCTGAAAGGTGTTCCGGTGGAAACAGATGGGTTTTTATCATTGGAAACAGAATAAGCACTGACGTCTGAACAACTTTTTTTTGCAAAAATCCCTAAGCCGCTCGGTCACAATTTCAGCAAAAAATTGATGTTCTGCAATTCTCTCAAAAATGCTGCCAAAGTGTTGCAAACGATCCCCTTAAAGTATTTTCGGTGGAAACAGGTGGGTTTTTATCATCGGAAACAGAATTAGCTATCGACGTCTGAACAACTTTTTTTTCAAAAAATCCCTAAGCCGCGCGGTCACAATTTTAGCAGATATCTGACGTTCTGCAATTCACTCAAAAATGCTGCCAAAGTGTTGCAAACGATCCCCTGAAAGTTTTTTGGGTGGAAACAGATGGGTTTTTATCATCAGAAACAGAATAAGCCCTCGAACGTCTGAACAAAGTTTTTTTGCAAATAACCCTAAGCCGCGCGGTCACAATTTCAGCAAAAATTGGCGTTCTGCAATTCAGTCAAAAATGCTGCCAAAGTGTTGCAAATGATCCCCTGAAAGGTGTTTCGGTGGAAACAGATGGGTTTTTATCATTGGAAACAGAATAAGCACTGACGTCTGAACAACTTTTTTTTGCAAAAATCCCTAAACCGCGCGGTCACGATTTCAGCAAAAAACTGACGTTCTGCAATTCTCTCAAAAATGCTGCCAAAGTGTTGCAAACGATCCCCTTAAAGTATTTTCGGTGGAAACAGGTGGGTTTTTATCATCGGAAACAGAATTAGCTATCGAGGTCTGAACAACTTTTTTTTCAAAAAATCCCTAAGCCGCGCGGTCACAATTTTAGCAGATATCTGACGTTCTGCAATTCACTCAAAAATGCTGCCAAAGTTTTGCAAACGATCCCCTGAAAGGTGTTTCGGTGGAAACAGATGGGTTTTTATCTTCGGAAACAGAATAAGCCCTCGACGTCTGAACAACTTTTTTTTGCAAAAAACCCTAAGCCACGCGGTCACAATTACAGCAAAAAACTGACGTTCTGCAATTCTCTCAAAAATGCTGCCAAACTGTTGTAAACAATCCCCTGAAAGTTTTTTCGGTGGATACAGGTGGGTTTTTATCTTTGGAAACAGAATAAGCCCTCGACGTTTGAACAAAGTTTTTTTGCAAATAACCCTAAGCCGCGCGGTCATAATTTCAGCAAAAATTTGGCGTTCTGCAATTCAGTCAAAAATGCTGCCAAAGTGTTGCAAACGATCCCCTGAAAGTTTTTTGGGTGGAAACAGATGGATTTTTATCATCGGAAACAGAATAAGCGCTGACGTCTGAACTACTTGCGCGGTCACGATTTGAGCAAAAATCTGACGTTCTGCAATTCACTCAGAAATGCTGCCAAACTGTCGCAAATGTTCCCCTGAAAGTTTTTTCGGTGGAAACAGATGGGATTTTATCATCGGAAACAGAATTAGCCATCCACGTCTGAACAACTTTTTTTTGCAAAAATCCCTAAGCCGCGCGGTCACAATTTCAGCAAAAATCTGACGTTCTGCAATTCACTCAAAAAAGCTTCCAAACTGTTGCATACGATCCCCTGAAAGTTTTTTCGATGTAAACAGATGGGTTTTTATCATCGGAAACAGAATAAGCCCTCGACGTTTGAACAACTTTTTTTTGCAAAAAACCCTAAGCCGCGTGGTCACAATTTCAGCAAAAATTTGACGTTCTGCAATTCAGTCAAAAATGCTGCCAAAGTGTTGCAAACGATCCCTGAAAGTTTTTTCGGTGGAAACAGATGGGTTTTTATCATCGGAAACAAAATAAGCCCTGACGTCTGAACAACTTTTTTTTGCACAAATCCCTAAGCCGCGCGGTCACAATTTCAGCAAAAATCTGACGTTCTGCAACTCACTCAAAAATGCTGACAAAGTGTTGCAAACGATCCCCTGAAAGTACTTTCGGTGGAAACAGGTGGGTTTTTATCATCGGAAACAGAATTGGTCATTGACATCTGAACAACTTTTTTTGCAAAAAAAACTCAAGCCGTGCGGTCACAATTTCACCAAAAATTTGACGTTCTGCAATTCACTCAAAAATGCTGCCAAACTGTTGCAAACATTCCCCTGAAAGTTTTTTTGGAGAGACTGTCAGTTTTGCAGACTTGGCTATTGTGTATCGGAGTTTGCATTTATCTGAGTGTGTCTGACTTGAAACTTTGAAACATCATTTGCAACACCAGTGTGCACTGGTAGACACAATGTGGCTGCCAACATTGACTCTGCTTAATATCTGCTATTGAAGGTTCCTGGATATAAAATTTGATTTTAATTTTAATAGAATTGGATTCTTCCCTAAAGACATTTTATGCTCCCTCTAGAGGATTGGGGGTTTATAACAGCGACATCACTTTACTTTCTCTTTCCCTTCCTCCGGCTTTGGATTTTTCTCTCGCTTCCGTTTTCCCATGGGAACAACTCAGCTTGACCTTGACTCATAGATAACACTGGAATGAGTGGCACAAGAAGAAGGGGAAGAGCTAGACAAACAACTATAACAACTTTAACCTCAGCCTTGCAGACACGTAGATCATCTGTACCGACCTTGCCTTCAGAGGAAGAAGCAGCCTCACTGCCACAGGCAAGGGAGGGAGAAACTGAGCAACTACAACTAGAGGACATGGCCTCAGGAACATCTACTTCTATCTTAGAGAAGATTTTTGAAAAATTGGAGTCTTTGGAAAAGAAGGTTGATGAGCAAACAGCTAAAATTGATCAGAACACAGAAAGTTTAAATAGATTAACAGGACAAGTAGCACAGAACGTACAAGCAATTGGAGAGTTGAAGGAGGCCACAGTAGAGAATCGGAAATTGGCTGAGGACACTAGTCAAAAGCTTGAAAATTTAGAACAAGAGGTAAGACCACTCGGCAAACAAGTAAGTGAACACCAGACCTATCTTTCTATGATAGAACTGCGGAATCGGGAGAGTAACCTTAGGATCAGATCGATACCAGAGGCAGAAGAAAGCAACTTAGCTGAGTTCCTGACTAAAGAATTCTCCAAATTTTGGAATTTGGAGGGAAAGGATTTTAAAATTGTTTCAGCTTTTAGGCTTGGAAGACTTGCAAGGAAGGAGAAGCCCAGAGATTGTTTGATAACATTGAGATCAAAGGAGGAAAGGGACAAGATTTTGGGCCTACACTACGGGAAGTCATTGGACATTCTGGACAGAAGAATTGAAATTTAGAAAGATATTCCTAAACAGCTGTTGGACCTTAGATCCGCCTACTCTGAACTAACTAGACTACTAAGGTGCAACTCAATTGTTTTTAGGTGGGAAGTTCCCCAAGGACTTTCCTTTACCTTCAGAGGGAAGAAAGTTAAAATTAGAACACTGGAAGAGAGAGATAAATTTTTGTCTACATACGAAGAGGACCTTCAAAAAGGAATTGATTCCCCTTTTGGGCCTGGAGCACTGGCGGTACCTGCACCTTTGAAACCCGAAGATCCACCGAACAAAGCACCACCCCCAGAAAAATAACCAGATCTATTCAGGATGTCTCTGCAACTTTTGAGCTGGAATATTAATGGCTGTAACATTCCGGAAAAAAGGGGGAAAATATTTCACATATTGAAAAAAGAACAGTTGGACATTATTTGCCTGCAAGAAACACACGTGACTAGGCTCCACAGAAAAGTGTTAATAAACAAAAGACTTGGTCAAGAATTTATTTCTTCGGACAAAGTAAAGAAAAGAGGGGTGGTGATATACGCAAAAGAGAGCCTGTCACCTAAATTCTTATTCAAAGATGAACATGGAAGAATTTTGGCAATTGAGATACAACATCAAGGAGAGAAGCTTCTGATATTAGGAATTTATGCACCAAATGAAGGGAAATCGGAATTTTACAAGAAGTTGCATGAGACCATGCTGGATTATCTGGACTATGACAACATCATCATGATGGGAGATATGAATGGGGTTGTTTCAACCAACATGGATAAGTCACAAAATCAAAATGTCACAAAAGACGGCAGACTACCAAAAACCTTTTTTGAAATGACAGACAATATGGATTTGATTGACATCTGGAGGACAAAGAACCCCTTGGGAAGAGAGGGAACATTCTTCCCTGAAGCCCAGCTGACTTGGACAAGAATCGACCAAATTTGGATATCTAGAGGTCTGGCACCTAAGGCTAGAAAGGTGGAAATCTGCCCAAAGACCTGCTCCGACCATAATGCAATAAAGATGGACATGACACTGCTACCAACCGGCTCTTTTAGATGGAAAATGAATGACAACTTATTTAGAGATCAGGAAATCATTAAGAAGGCCCAAAAAGCTTTGAAGGACTATTTTGAGATAAATATGAACACCACTGTGGAAAAAAGAACCATCTGGGACGCAAGTAAAGCTGTGATGAGAGGGTTCCTGATACAACAGGATGCTGTAAAGAAAAGGACACAAAATGAGAAGAAAGACAAGATTTTGGACAAAATAAAAGAACTAGAGAAGAAGTTAAGATTAAATCCGAAATCACAGGCGACTCTGAGAGAAATTAAACTTCATCAAGCACAATATTCTAAACTGATAAACCAGGAAATAGAGTGGAAGGTTAAATTAATGAAACAAAAAACGTTTGAGTCGGCGAATAAATGCGGAAAACTGCTAGCCTGGCAGTTGAAGAGAAGACAAAAATTAAATACAGTTACAAATTTGGAAATTGAAGGAAGGAACATTCAGAACCCTGTGGATATTAGAAAGTCTTTCCAGAGATATTTTTAAAAACTATATACTCAAGGGCCGCAAGATGAGGTAGAGATTAAGCAATTTTTGGGGAAAAAATGGATTACCAAAACTCTCACAAGAACATAGAACAATCCTGAACTCTAGAATAACACGACAAGAGATTGAACAAGCCATTCAGAACATGCAACTGGGCAAATCTCCAAGGCCAGATGGGCTGACCTCCAAGTACTATAAGACACTAAAAGACTACTTGATACAACCATTCATGGAGGTTAGCAATGAAATTTTGGAGGGGAAGAAGGTGCCGGAGTCGTGGAAGGAAGCTTTTATCACTTTGATATCAAAATCGGAAGCTGAAAAGACACAACTTAGGAATTATCGTCCCATTTCTCTCTTGAATGTGGATTACAAAATATTTGCAGACATTTTGGCAAGTAGATTTAAAAAAGTTCTAAATGAAGTAATCCACAAGGACCAGGCAGGCTTTCTCCCAGGTAGACATTTGTTTGCTAATACAAGGAACATTATTGATATCTTGGAACTTTTGCAAACAGATATAAATACAAAAGCAGTCTTAATTTTTATAGACGCGGAGAAGGCCTTTGACAACATTTCCTGGAAATTTATGAAGGGCAATTTAAAAGAAATGGAGGTGGGACTGGGTTTTGAGAATGGGATTGAGGCGATATACTCAGAGCAAAAAGCTAAATTGATAGTTAACAATGTGGTTACCAAAGAGTTTAAAATTGAAAAAGGAACACGACAAGGCTGCCCCATCTCCCCTTTGCTATTTATTTCTGTTCTGGAGGTGCTCCTGAACATGATTAGAGGGGACCGGTTGGTGAAAGGAATTCAGGTCGGAGCGAAACAATATAAACTTAAAGCCTTTGCAGATGACCTAGTTTTGACCCTGCAGGAGCCAGAATCTAGTACGAAAAGAGTACTACAATTGATTCAAGACTTTGGTCGGGTGGCGGGATTCAAACTAAACAAACAGAAAACTAAGGTATTGGAAAAGAACTTGACAGATACAGAGTCAGAACGGTTTCAGAGAGAGACAGAACTAAATGTGGTTAAAAAAGTAAAGTACCTAGGGGTAAATATAACAGCAAAAAATCTGAGTCTATTTAAGGATAATTATGAAAATGTTGGTCAGAAATTAAGAGAGACTTAGACAGTTGGACCAAATTGAAACTTTCTTTGTTAGGCCAAATTGCTGCAATCAAGATGAATGTATTGCCAAAAATGCTGTTTTTATTTCAAACACTACAGATCGTGGACAAGACGGAGTGCTTCCGGAAATGGCAGAGAGATATCTCTAAGTTTGTCTGGCAGGGCAAAAAGCCCAGAATTAAGTATAAGATATTAACTGATGCAAAAGATAGAGGGGGCTTTGCCCTGCCGGACTTAAAGTTGTATTATGAGGCCGCAGCTTTTTGCTGGCTAAAAGATTGGCTACTTCTGGAAGACACTGATGTATTGGATTTGGAAGGTTTCAACAATGCATTTGGATGGCATGCATACTTATGGTATGACAAGGTTAAGATCAATAAGGCATTTAAGAACCATATTGTCAGAAAAGCAGTGTTCAATGTCTGGACAAAATATAAAGACTTATTGGAAAATAAAACTCCAAGGTGGCTCTCACCTATGGAAGCTAAGGCCCGAAAAACACCCAATATGGAGGCCAATTGGCCAAAATATTGGGAGATACTAGAAAAAGATGGAGACAATTGGAAATTGCAGAGTTTGGAGAAATTGAAGGATAAAGTGCGAGACTGGTTACATTACACTCAGATTAAAGAAATTTTTTAAAATGACAAGAAGTTAGGGTTCCAGGGGGAGAAATCGAAATTGGAAACAGAACTGTTAGAACCAAAGACTAAGGTACTTTCTAGAATGTATAACTTGCTGCTAAAATGGAACACTCAAGATGAAACGGTTAAATCCGCTATGATAAGGTGGGCGCAGGACATTGGGTATAACATCATGTTTGAGGACTGGGAAAGGTTGTGGACTACTGGGTTGAACTTTACTGCATGTAATGCTCTGAAAGAAAATATAATGAAAATGATTTATAGATGGTACATGACCCCAGTCAAATTGGCAAAAATATACCACCTGTCTGATAATAAATGTTGGAAGTGTAAAGAAAGTGAAGGAACATTCTTTCACCTCTGGTGGACATGTTCTAAAGTGAAGGCCTTCTGGGAAATGATATATAATGAATTGAAAAAGGTATTTAAGTATACCTTCACTAAGAAACCAGAGGCCTTTCTCCTGGGCAATGTCGGCCAAGGGGTGGCAAAGAAGGACCGAACCTTTTTTATGTATGCAACAACAGCAGCAAGGATACTCCTAGCGAAGCACTGGAAAACTCAAGATTTCCCCACACTGGAAGACTGGCAGATGCAACTGATAGACTATATGGAACTGGCCGAGATGACAGGCAGAATTCGAGACCTGGGAGAAGAGAGGATGGAAGAAGACTGGAAGAAATTTAAGATTTATTTACAAAAATATTGTAATTTGGCTGAATGTTAAGCAGGTTGCTAAATCATAAACAATCGGGCACCACTAAATTAGATAGAATTAGGAAGACAAGTGAGATTGAGAAAATGTGAACCATTTGGAGAACTATTAGATTATAAATTAAGATTGTGGGACATAAAATGCAAATAAGATGATAAATTGCTGGAAAATTCATTTTTTATGATGAAAATGGGAGCGGGAGATGAGAGGAAGTCCAGAGAAGTTGTGAAAATATGTTATGACAGATATTGTATTGTGACAGATATTGTATTCATATTGAAAAACCTTAATAAATATTATATATATAAAAAAATGAACAACTTTTTTTTTTGCAAAAAAACCCTAAGCCGCGCGGTCACAGTTTCACCAAAAATTTGACGTTCTGCAATTCACGCAAAAATGCTGCCAAACTGTTGCAAACAATCCCGTGAAAGGTTTTTTGGTGGATATAGGTGGGTTTTTATCATCGGAAACAGAATTAGCTATCAACGTCTGAACAACTTTTTTTTGAAAAAATCCCTAAACCGCGCGGTCACGATTTCAGCGAAAAACTGACGTTCTGCAATTCTCTCAAAAATGCTGCCAAAGTGTTGCAAACGATCCCCTGAAAAGTTTTTCAG
Organism: Podarcis melisellensis; assembly: GCF_964234715.1. Taxonomy (NCBI): domain Eukaryota; kingdom Metazoa; phylum Chordata; class Lepidosauria; order Squamata; family Lacertidae; genus Podarcis; species Podarcis melisellensis. Next base: position 93,528,817 of record NC_138537.1, read on the forward strand.
TGGAAACAGATGGGTTTTTATCATCGGAAACAGAATAAGCCCTCGACTTTTGAACAATTTGTTTTTGCAAAAATACCTAAATCGCGCTGTCACGATTTCAGCAAAAATTTGACGTTCTGCAATTCACTCAAAAATTCAGCCAAAGTGTTGCAAACGATCCCCTGAAAGTATTTTCGGTGGAAACAGATGCGATTTTATCATTGGAAACAGAATTAGCTATCGACGTCTGAACAACTTTTAAAAAAACAAATCCTTAAGCCGCGCGGTCACAATTTCAGCAAAAATCTGACGTTCTGCAACTCACTCAAAATGCTGACAAAGTGTTGCAAACCATCCCCTGAAAAGTTTTTCAGTGGAAACAGATGGGTTTTTATCATCGGAATCAGAATAAGCCCTCGACTTTTGAACAATTTGTTTTTGCAAAAATACCTAAATCGCGCTGTCACGATTTCAGCAAAAATTTGACGTTCTGCAATTCACTCAAAAATTCAGCCAAAGTGTTGCAAACCATCCCCTGAAAGTATTTTCGGTGGAAACAGATGCGATTTTATCATCGGAAACAGAATTAGCTATCAACGTCTGAACAACTTTAAAAAAAAAAATCCTTAAGCCGCGCGGTCACAATTGCAGCAAAAATCTGACGTTCTGCAATTCACTCAAAAATGCTGCCAAAGTGTTGCGAACGATCCCCTGAAATTTTTTGGGTGGAAACAGATGGGTTTTTATCATCGGAACAGAATAAGCCCTCGACCTCTAAACAACTTTTGTTTTGCAAAAATCCCTAAGCCGCGCGGTCACAATTTCAGCAAAACACTGAAGTTCTGCAACTCACTCAAAAATGCTGACAAAGTGTTGCAAACCATCCCCTGGAAGGTTTTTCGGTGGAAACAGATGGGATTTTATCATCGGAAACAGAATTAGCCATTGACATCTGAACAACTTTTTTTAAAAAAAATCCCTAAGCCGCGCGGTCACAATTTCAGGAGAAATCTGACGTTCTGCAATTCACTCAGAAATGCTGCCAAAGTGTTGCGAACGATGCCCTGAAAAGTTTTTCAGTGGAAACAGCTGGGTTTTTATCATCGGAAACAGAATAATCCCTCAACGTCTGAAAAACTTTTTTTGAAAAAATCCCTAAACCGCGCGGTCACGATTTCAGCAAAAAACTGACGTTCTGCAATTCTCTCAAAAATGCTGCCAAACTGTTGCAAACGATCCCCTGAAAGTTTTTTCGGTGGAAACAGATGCGATTTTATCATCGGAAACAGAATTAGCTATCGACGTCTGAACAATTTTTTTTTGCAAAAATCCCTAAGCCGCGCGGTCACAATTTCAGCAAAACACTGAAGTTCTGCAATTCAGTCAAAAATGCTGCCAAAGTGTTGCAAACCATCCCCTGTAAGTTTTTTTGGTGGAAACAGATGGGTTTTTATCATCGGAAACAGAATTAGCCATTGACGTCTGAACAACTTTTTTTTGCAAAAAACCCTACGCCGCGCGGTCACAATTTCAGCAAAAATCTGACGTTCTGCAACTCACTCAAAAATGCTGACAAAGTGTTGCAAACGATCCCCTGAAAGTTTTTTTGGTGGAAACAGATGGGTTTTTATCATCGGAAACAGGTTAAGCCCTCGACGTCTGAACAACTTTTTTTTGCAAAGAACCCTGAGCCGCGCGGTCACAATTTCAGCAAAAAACTGACTGTGATGGGACAATGAGCTACTTGTGCGTAAAAGGGTTGGTCCCTCAGAGTTTGCTCAGCATAGCAAAGCTCTGCCTTGAGCGGAGCCCTTTGACATGGCTCCGTCAGTCGCTGGTAGAATCCGACAGTGGGCGCCTGCGGAAACGCTTCCAGCATAAAAGCTGCTTAACGGAAACACGTCTCCTGGATTCCCTGCGTGACAGTTTCCGGCGAGGGGTGGGGGTTCCTAAAGGGGGCCTTGATACCTCTTCGCTGTTCTCACTGGAAGTGTCCCAGAGCCTCTCCTCCGATTCCCTTCCCCTTGGAGCTCCTGCTCCCCCCCTACCGGTTCCCTCTTCTGCTGCAGATTCTCTCCTATTCTCCTGGAGCCCTTCCGCCACCTGTTCTTCCAATGGCAATTTCCTGACATCCACCTCCCCCCCAGGCCCCCCTCCTCCCGCCTCCTCTCCTGCAGGCGGTGAGGCTGGAAAGCCTCGGAAGGAGCTCTCCTCGTCATCAGAGCATTCAAACACTTCTATCCACTGCCTTCCGTCTCCTTCCCCTTCTTCCTCTTCTTCGTCTGAGTATGCTGCTTCCTCAACCCCTGACTCTGGGAACCCTTCAAACACCCCTTCCTCATCGGTGGTTCCGAAGTGTTCCCTCCTAAATCGCGCCACAGGCTGCGGTTTTCTTGGGAAACGCCGATGGAACGTTTCTATTAAAACCTCGTCATGGACCTCTTCTGCTGGCACCCACGTGTTTTCTGACTCTTCCTCCCCCTCCCATTCTACCAAGTATTCCACCTGATTCCCCTTCCACCTGGAATCAATGATTCCTGCCACTTCCATGTTGCGTTCTCTCTCTTCTATGACGGGTGTTTGGGTGACCTCCCTCTCACGTTCCCCCCACTCCCGTCCCTCTCGGTACGGCGACAGTAATGATCTGTGAAATACTGGGTGCAGTTTCATGTGACTGGGCAATCTGAGTTTAAATGCTACTGGGTTAACCTGTTGTATGACCTCAAAGGGTCCCAACCGTTTGGGTCTCAATTTCTTACACCCTCCCTTGAACGGCAGCCCTTGGGTGGATAGCCACACCCGGTCTCCCACCCTTATGGTTTCACCTTCCCTTCTATTTCTGTCTGCTTGCTTCTTATATTCTTCCTTGGCTTTCTCCAAGTTGAGTTGGAGCTGCTGATGGATTGCTTCCATCTCTTCCACAAAATGTTCCGCCGCCGGTACACTCCAGCTCTCCCCTCCTTCTCCTGGAAATGCTCGGGAGTGACACCCATAATTGGCCAGAAAAGAACTCATCCCTGTGGACACGTTCTCCGCGTTGTTGTAGGCAAATTCTGCCAGAGGTAACTTATCTACCCAATCATTTTCTCTGTCTTTTACATAGCACCTCAGGTATTTTTGCAAAACCCCGTTTGCCCTTTCTGCCTGCCCATTTGTTTCTGGGTGTCTGGCGGTGGAAAAACTTACCTCCACGTGCAGCAAGCTCATTAGCTTCCTCCAGAACCTGGAAGTAAATTGTTTCCCTCGGTCACTCACAACCCTCAAGAGGGCGCCATGCAACCTGAAAATATGCTTTAAAAACAACCTTGCAGTTTCTTCCGCTGTGACTGCGTGTGAACAAGCTATAAAATGGCACATCTTAGTTAGTAGATCTACTACCACCATGACAGCTGTTTTCCCTTTGGATTTCGGTAGATCTGTCATAAAATCTATGGATACCATCTCCCATGGCCTTTCTGGTGTGGGTAAGGGTTCTAATAACCCCGCTGGCGCCAACCTCTCTCCTTTAGCTCTCTGGCACCTGTCGCACCCCCGGACATACTCCCGCACATCTTCCCTCACCTTGGGCCACCAAAACTCCCTGGTAACCAACCACATGGTCTTGTGCAGCCCGAAGTGCCCCGCCGTGGGGCTATCGTGTAACTGTTTGAGCACTCGCCCTCTTAGTTCCCCATCTGGTATGTAGAGTGCCCCTTTGTAATACAGCTTTCCATTCTTTTCCTCAAAACCCCCTGTGTTCTCCCCTGTTTCCCTGAGTTCCCTAAGCTTTTCTTGGGCATATTCATCGTTCTCAGTACCCTCTACCAGTTCTCTTTGCCCCACCAATGCTGCCCCACAAACCCAGTGGTCCTCAGGGATGATGTGTCTTTCTTCCGCCACTCCCTCCCCCTCCAAGTACTCAGGTTTTCGGGAGAGAGCGTCCGCTCTGACATTCTCTGCGCCTGGCACGTAGCGAATTTCAAAATTGAACTTGGAGAACTCTTGCGCCCATCTCACTTGTCTCTGGTTCAGTACTCGGGCTGTTCTCCAGTATTCTAGATTTTTGTGGTCTGTCCGCACTTGGACCTTGTGTTGCGCCCCAATCAGCAGGTGTCGCCATCTCTTGAATGCTTCATGGATGGCGAGTAATTCTCTGTCGTACACGGTATAATTCCTCTCTGATTTGTTCAACTTCCTCGAGAAAAAGGCACACGGTCTCCATTCTGACGTATCCTTTCCTGGCTGTAGGAGTACGGCGCCCACCGCTCTGTCTGACGCGACGGTCTCCACTCTCATCGGCTGTTGCAGATCCACGTGTAAGAGTTGTTCTTCCGAAGCAAACACCCTCTTTAAACTTACGAACGCTCGCTGCGCTTCTTCCGTCCAGACAAATTTCTTCTTACTGCTGAGGCAATCCGTGATGGGGGCTGTTAAGTGGGCAAAGTTCTTGATGAACTTCCGATAGAAGTTTCCGAACCCCAAAAACCTTTGCACATCTTTCTTAGTCTTCGGTGTTTTCCATTCCAGTACCGCTTGCACCTTGCTAGGATCCATGGCCAACCCCTTGTCTGACAACTGGTACCCCAGGAATTCCACTTCTCTGGTGTGAAACTGACACTTCTCCAGTTTCACCCACAGCTGGTTTTCTTGCAGTCTGCTCAGTACCTCTCGTACATCTCGCACATGCTGCTCTTCATCCTCTGAGTACACTAGTACATCATCTAAGAACGCAGCGCAGTTCTTGTAAAGCAATGGCCCTAGGACGTGATTCATGAACGATTGAAAAACGGCCGACCCCCCCCCCGGAGGCCGAAGGGCATAACGAGATGTTCAAAGGCCCCTAAAGGGGTGAACATAGTGGTTTTCCACTCATCTCCCTTTCTCATACGTATTAAATTGTACGCCCCTCTTAGGTCCAGCTTGGTAAAAATTTCCCTTTTTCTCACCCGGGTCAGAATGTCATCGATTCTGGGCATAGGGAAAGCCACTGGTTCGGACACTGCGTTCAGGGCCCAGAAGTCCACGACCAGTCTCGGTTTATCTGCATTTTTTTTGTCCACAAAGAACACTGGGCTACCCCCCACCGCCCGTGACTCTCTGATGAACCCACGCTTGAGGTTCTTGTCAATAAACTCCCTTAACTCCTGCATCTCCCTGTCTGACATTGCATATACCTTGCCCACTGGCAATTGTGCTCCTGGGAGTAAGTTGATTTGGCAGTCAAAGGGTCTGTGCGGGGGTAGTTTATTTGCTTCCCTTTCGCTGAAGACGTCAGCCAAATCGGCGTATTGTCGTGGTACCCTTCCTTGGTCTGTAACTTCTATCTTTGCTAACGTGGCCTGGGTACCTACTTGGCTCCCCCTTTCCGTGCAATGTGCCAGACAATGCGCTGACCCAAAGGAAACCACTCTCTGGTGCCATCCCACGAGCGGATCATGCAGCGCTAGCCAGCTCATCCCCAAAATAATGGGCGCTCCCCCCAAGGTGGCTATATTAAACACTATTAGTTCCGTGTGTCGTGCCACCCTCATCGTCATGGGAACAGTCTGCTGGTTAACTTCTCCTCCCAACAGCGCCCTCCCATCAATCGTGGTCACCTGCAGCGGGTTATTTAAGGGGATGGTTTGTATCTGGTGTGCGCTGCAAACTCCTTACTCATAAAGTTGCAGGAGCTGCCTGAGTCCAATAGCGCCTTAACCTTTAGCGGGTGTCCGTTTGCCAGTTCTAGCAATACCTCTATTACTAGCGCTGGTCTTGGTGGTTCCGGCGTGGGCACATTCACTGTTCCTTGGCCTGGCTGCTGTGCCCCGATGCTTGCAGCCAGGCATTGGCTTTTACTGGCTCCTGGGCTCCCTCCGCCTCCTCCCCAACAGCTCCCGCCATTCCTTGCCATTCCTTTCTTTGTGGACAAACTCTGGCAAAGTGACCTGGCTGTTGGCAGAGAAAACATTTCTTGGCGCCTTTCCCCTCCTTCTTCTGCCCTTCACTGGGGTTTGAAACTGCGCGCACGCGCGCTGTTCCAATTTCCATCGGCTCTGCTGGCGGGGAAGTCTGCTCTGGAATCTCGGGAATGTGGAAATCTCCTCCCGCTTCTCCAAGGCTCTAGCCTCCTGCCGTGCTCCTATGGCCAGCGCGGATTTAGTCAGCTGGTCCATAGACTCCGCCCTGGGCGCCCGGGAAAGTTCGTCTTTTACTGCTGGAGATAATCCTTCTTCGAACAGCATTTGTATCGGTTCCGCCGACAAATCCCAACTTAATTTATGAATCAACATGGTGAACTCAGTCCAGTACTCACGGACAGATCGGCTCCCTTGCTTACACGCCATTAGCTGTCTGCGCGCCACTCCCTGCTCAATCTCACTGGAGAACATCAGATCCATGGCGTGAAAAAACTTCCTTGTGTCCTTTAGGGCTTCGTTATTGGCTGCATTCAGGGGTCTCACCCAGTCTCTCGCCCCCCTTTCTAGATGGCCAATCACAAACGCCACCTTTGATTCCTCATCAGGAAAGTCATCAAACTGCAGATTAAGGGCATATTGCATTTCTGTCCTAAAGGCTTGATAGTTCCTGGGATCACCCCCAAATTTCTGCACCAGTCCTGGCACCTTCCTTGAGACTTGGGTGGCCTTTCCCTTCTCTGCATCTTGAGCCCTCCTCTCCTCAAGCCTAGCCGTTTGCATGGCTAACTGAACCTCCAACATCCTGTACCTTTCTTCCAGGCTTGGAACGGCTGCAGCTGCTCCCCCATCTCTGGCTCCGGCTGGGTTGCTCATGATGCCTCTCCTTGCACAAGCGCTTTCAGGGACTGTCGGATTGCTGTGATGGGACAATGAGCTACTTGTGCATAAAAGGGTTGGTCCCTCAGAGTTTGCTCAGCGTAGCAAAGCTCTGCCTTGAGCGGAGCCTTTGACATGGCTCCGTCAGTCGCTGGTAGAATCCGACAGTGGGCGCCTGCGGAAACGCTTCCAGCATAAAAGCTGCTTAACGGAAACACGTCTCCTGGATTCCCTGCGTGACAGTTTCCGGCGAGGGGTGGGGGTTCCTAAATGGGGCCTTGATACCTCTTCGCTGTTCTCACTGGATGTGTCCCAAAGCCTCTCCTCCGATTCCCTTCCCCTTGGAGCTCCTGCTCCCCCCCTACTGGTTCCCTCTTCTGCTGCAGAGTCTCTCCTATTCTCCTGGAGCCCTTCCGCCACCTGTTCTTCCGATGGCAATTTCCTGACACTGACGTTCTGCAATTCTCTCAAAAATGCTGCCAAACTGTTGCAAACAATCCCCTGAAATGGTTTTCAGTGCATACAGGTGGGTTTTTATCATCGGAAACAGAATAAGCCCTGACGTTTGAACAACTTTTTTTTGCAAAAATCCCTCAGCCGCGCGGTCACAATTTCAGCAAAAATCTGACGTTCTGCAATTCACTCAAAAATGCTGACAAAGTGTTGCAAACGATCCCCTGAAAGTTTTTTCGGTGGAAACAGATGGGTTTTTATCATCGGAAACAGAATTAGCCATCGACGTCCGAACAACTTTTTTTTGCAAAAATCCCTAAGCCGCTCGGTCACAATTGCAGCAAAAATCTGACGTTCTGCATTTCACTCAAAAATGCTGCCAAAGTGTTGCAAACGATCCCTGAAAGTTTTTTTGGTGGATACAGGTGGGTTTTTATCATCGGAAACAGAATAAGCCCTGACGTCTGAACAACTTTTTTTTGCAAAAATCCCTCAGCCGCGCGGTCACAATTTCAGCAAAAATCTGACGTTCTGCAATTCACTCAAAAATGCTGCCAAACTGTTGCAAACGATCCCCTGAAAGTTTTTTCGGTGGAAACAGATGGGTTTTTTCATCGGAAACAGAATAAGCCCTGACGTCTGAACAACTTTTTTTTGCAAAAATCCCTCAGCCGCGCGGTCACAATTTCAGCAAAAATCTGACGTTCTGCAATTCACTCAAAAATGCTGCCAAACTGTTGCAAACGATGCCCTGAAAGTTTTTTCGGTGGAAACAGATGGGTTTTTATCATCGGAAACAGAATAAGCCCTGACGTCTGAACAACTTTTTTTTGCAAAAATCCCTAAGCCGCTCGGTCACAATTGCAACAAAAATCTGACGTTCTGCAATTCACTCAAAAATGCTGCCAAACTGTTGCAAACGATCCCCTGAAAGTTTTTTCGGTGGAAACAGATGGGTTTTTTCATCGGAAACAGAATAAGCCCTGACGTCTGAACAACTTTTTTTTGCAAAAATCCCTCAGCCGCGCGGTCACAATTTCAGCAAAAATCTGACGTTCTGCAATTCACTCAAAAATGCTGCCAAACTGTTGCAAACGATGCCCTGAAAGTTTTTTCGGTGGAAACAGATGGGTTTTTATCATCGGAAACAGAATAAGCCCTGACGTCTGAACAACTTTTTTTTGCAAAAATCCCTCAGCCGCGCGGTCACAATTTCAGCAAAAATCTGACGTTCTGCAATTCACTCAAAAATGCTGCCAAACTGTTGCAAACGATCCCCTGAAAGTTTTTTCGGTGGAAACAGATGGGTTTTTTCATCGGAAACAGAATAAGCCCTGACGTCTGAACAACTTTTTTTTGCAAAAATCCCTCAGCCGCGCGGTCACAATTTCAGCAAAAATCTGACGTTCTGCAATTCACTCAAAAATGCTGCCAAACTGTTGCAAACGATGCCCTGAAAGTTTTTTCGGTGGAAACAGATGGGTTTTTATCATCGGAAACAGAATAAGCCCTGACGTCTGAACAACTTTTTTTTGCAAAAATCCCTAAGCCGCTCGGTCACAATTGCAACAAAAATCTGACGTTCTGCATTTCACTCAAAAATTGCGCCAAACTGTTGCAAACGATCCCCTGAAAGTTTTTTCGGTGGAAACAGATGGATTTCAGCAACCTTCTGTTTGAACCGCCAAACCTCTCAGGGGAGCATTTGCAACCGTTTGGCAACAATTTTTAGTGAATGGCCGAAAGTCAGATTTTGGATGAAATTTTTTCTCAAAAAAAAATAATATTCTGCCGATTAAGTTGTCGAGGGCTGATTTCTTTCCTGTAATAAAAAGCCTTCTTATTCGACCGCCAAACCTCTAAGGGGAGCAATTGCAACCGTTTGGCACCATTTTTGAGTGAATGGCCGAAAGTCAGATTTTTGATCAAATTGTGACCCCGGGGCTTAGGGATTTTTTGAAAAAAATCTTTTTCTGCTGGTTAAATTGTCGAGGGCTGATTTCTTTTTCTGTGATAAAAAGCCTTCTGTTTCGACCGCCAAACCTCTCAGGGGAGCATTTGCAACCGTATGGCAGCATTTTTGAGTAAATGAGCGAAAGTCAGATTTTTCATCGATTTGTTACTCCGGGGCTTAGGGATTTTTTCCCCCCAAAAAATTCTGCCTGTTAAGTTGTTGAGAGCTGTTTTTTTCCCCTGTGATAAAAAGCCTTCTGTTTCGACCGCCAAACCTCTCAGGGGAGCATTTGCAACCGTTTGGCAACATTTTTGAGTGAATGGCCGAAAGTCAGATTTTGATGAAATTGTGACCCCGGGCTTAGGGATTTTTTTAAAAAAAAAAATAAAATCTGCAGCTTAAGTTGTTGAGGGCTGATTTCTTTTCCCGTGAAAACAACCGTTTGGCACCATTTTTGAGTGAATGACCGAAAGTCAGATTTTTGATGAAATTGTGGCCCCGGGGCTTAGAGATTTTTTCAAAAAAAAAATTTCTGCCGGTTTAGTTGTTGAGAGCTGATTTCTTTTCCTTGGATAAAAAGCCTTCTGTTTCGACCGCCAAACCTCTCAGGGGAGCATTTGCAAACGTTTGGCACCATTTTTGAGTGAATGGCCGAAAGTCAGATTTTTCATCAAATTGTGACTCCGGGGCTTAGGGATTTTTTCAAAAAAATCTTTTTCTGCCGGTTAAGTTGTCGAGGGCTGATTTCTTCTCCTGAGATAAAAAGCCTTCTGTTTCGACCGCCAAACCTCTCAGGGGAGCATTCATTGACCTAAAGGCAGCATTCAATAGTATCCCCAGGAGCATCCTCTGGGAAAAACTCACCCCCTGGGGCATCGACAGAAGGCTTCTCTGGCTAATAATCAAACTCCATGAGAACTCAGCGGCTAGAGTGAGACTCTCCCCGGAGGGTGATCTCGCCAATTCAATTCCCATTAACAGAGGTGTCCGACAGGGTTGTATATTGGCTCCATTCCTGTTCAATTTGTTCATAAGCGACATGAGGACTCCCCTAATAGAGGCTCAAAAAAGGATTCATGCACCCCGCCTAGCACTTTATCGCTGCCCTTTGTTACTATATGCGGATGACTCTGTCATCCTTTCTTTTTCTAGAGTAGGTCTCAGGAGGGCCTTAAAATTTTTTGGATCATATTGTAACGCAAATTCCCTTACAATTAATTATGGAAAATCTAAGATCCTAATTTTCTCAAAGAGCCGGAAACTCCATAATTGGAAAATTGATGGGAGAGTCATCGAACAAGTCTATAAATTCCAATATTTGGGAGTTTGGTTACAACATAACCTTAGATGGAAGGCCCATGTAGCCTATGTTACAAATAGAGCCAAAGCTATCTCCTTGGCGATCTTGCGATTCTTCTTCACTGATGGGGCCCTTCATATCCCATCAGCATTGAAGGTCTTCAAGGCCAAGGTGATTCCGACAATTGCTTATGCCATCTCAATTTGGGGGACTTTTGTCAACCTATCTCACCTAGAGGTTATCCAAAATCAGTTTTTAAGAGGGATATTGAAACTGCCCAACTGTGTAAGTAATACAGCATTACACATGGAACTTAACACAGTATCCCTGGAAAACGCTCTGTGGAAGCACATACTTTGTCACTGGTTATCTCTATGGCACAATCTCCCAAACTTGTACTTGATACAATGTATGTGGAGAGATGATTTCCAGAGCCCATGCGTAAAAAAATTACAGCTGAAAATTACGGCAATGGGAATCTCCCCATCCAAATTACTAGAGCAGGACATAGTTCCAGCTAAAAGAACAGTAGCCTGTAAACTAGAGGAGATGGACTTGCAGCAGAAAATGGTCTTGGGCAATGGTACCTGCTCACCTCTAAACCTTGGTTTATTACCTCTTTTAAGGCTCCCAAACTATTTGAATTCCTTAACTTCTTCGGCTCATAGATATGCCTTTGTAAAGGCAAGATTCAACACCTTCCCATCGAACGTGCTGAGAAATAGATTCTCCAATGGACAGATATCGCTCTTATATGATTGTAATTGTGGGGCACCGGAATCGTTGCATCACATAATTCTTGATTGTGCTTTTCACTTATCGGCCAGGAGCAAGTTTCTTGCTCAATATCTAAAGGGAAGTGCCGATGATACGACTGAAGCCAAACTGAGATATCTATTAAATGATGATGACCCCCTAAGATCACTCATGGTTGCCAGATTCTTGATCAGCGTCCTATCCCTAAAGAAGAGAAATGGACTCCTGTGTGGCTCGGATAATCCCTTTAAACCATGATCTATGTTTTAGGATGTAATTAGGTGATATCACCATTGATGCCTTCTATTAATTTATGAGGAGAGGGCGATGTTTATGTTACAAATTTATTGTAATGTATGATGTTGGTCTTTTGTTTTTGTTTTGCTTTGGTTCTTGTCTGCTTTTTGTAAGTTTTGGTGGTTTTAAATTTGGAGGTTCAAGTACATTATGGTGGTATGGGAAACTGTCGTGTGACGGGCCAATGGCCGTAATAAAGAACAATCCAATCCAATCCTCTCAGGGGAGCATTTGCAACCGTTTGGCACCATTTTTGAGTGAATGGCCGAAAGTCAGATTTTTGATCAAATTGTGACCCCGGGGCTGAGGGATTTTTTCAAAAGAATCTTTTTCTGCCGGTTAAGTTGTCGAGGGATGATTTCTTTTCCTGAGATAAAAAGCCTTCTTTTTCGACCGCCAACCTCTCAGGGGAGCATTTTCATCCGTTTGGCACCATTTTTGAGTGAATGGCCAAAAGTCAGATTTTTCATCAAATTGTGACCCTGGGGCTTAGGGATATTTTCAAAAAAAAAATTCTGCAGCTTAAGTTGTCAAGGGCTGATTTCTTTTCCTGTGATAAAAAGCCTTCTGTTTCGACCGCCAAACCTCTCAGGGGAGCATTTGCATCCATTTGGCACCATTTTTGAGTGGTGGATTAGTAGTAAAATAGCTTTAAAGTAGTAGTAAAGTAGTAGTAACATTGTAGTAAAGTAATAGTAAAATGATAGTAAAACAGTAGTGAAGTAGTAGTAAAGCAGTAGTAAAATGGCAGTAAAGTAGTAGTAAAGCGGCAGTAAAGCAGTAGTAAAGTAGTAGTAAAACAGTATTAAAGTAGTAGTAAGAATGACCTTGGAAGTGTTCATTGTACAAAAAGGCGCCATGTTGGTAGCCTCAATCACAGAGGTTTTTCCAATTGTTTCCATATAAAGTAGTGGGGCGGGGGGAAAGGCTTCTCAGTGTTTGTATGTTGATCCCTGTTTACACTATTATGTTAAAAAGTAGACCAGAATTTAGTGGCGTTGGATATTTTGGGTCCCAAAATGTCCCCGCCAGCAGTGGCTGCATGAAATCCTTTAGTCAGAACTGAGCGATGGGCAACACACTGTCGTGAGTCAGGAGCTGTGTGAGGAGCCCGTAATCAAAACTGAGGTGAGGACAAAAGCATACCCTCCAACATTTCTCTGATGAAAATAGGGGTGCCCTGTTCTGTAACAACAATTTTACTACAGTGGTACCTCAGGTTAAGTACTTAATTCGTTCCGGAGGTCCGTTCTTAAACTGAAACTGTTCTTAACCTGAAGTACCACTTTAGCTAATGGGGCCTCCTGCTGTCGCCGCGCCGCCGGATCACGATTTCTGTTCTCATCCTGAAGCAAATTTCTTAACCTGAAGCACTATTTCTGGGTTAGCGGAGTCTGTAACCTGAAGCATCTGTAACCTGAAGCACCTGTAACCTGAAGCATATGTAACCCGAGGTACCACTGTATTTATACCACATCCATCTGCCTGGGTTGCTCTAGCCATTCTGGGCGGCTTCCAAAACATATAAAAAGGTAATAAAACAGTAAACATTAAAAAACTTCCCTATGTTGTTGTTGTTTAGTCGTTTAGTCGTGTCCGACTCTTCGTGACCCCATGGACCAGAGCACGCCAGGCACCTCTGTCCTCCACTACCTCCCGCAGTTTGGTCAAACTCATGCTGGTAACCTCGAAAACACTATCCAACCATCTCATCCTCTGTCGCCCCCTTCTCCTTGTGCCCTCCATCTTTCCCAGCATCAGTGTCTTCTCCAGGGAGTCTTCTCTTCTCATGAGGTGGCCAAAGTACAGGAGCCTCAGCTTCACGATCTGTCCTTCCAGTGAGCACTCAGGGCTGATTTCCTTAAGAATGGATGCGTTTGATCTTCTTGCAGTCCATGGGACTCTAAAGAGTCTCCTCCAGCACCGTAATTCAAAAGCATCAATTCTTCGGCGATCAGCCTTCTTTATGGTCCAGCTCTCACTTCCATACATCACTACTGGGAAAACCATGGCTTTAACTATACGGACCTTTGTTGGCAAGGTGACGTCTCTACTTCTCAAGATGCTGTCTAGGCCTTTCATTGCCCTTCTCCCAAGAAGCAGGCGTCTTTTAATTTCGTGGCTGCTGTCACCATCTGCAGTGATCAGGGAGCCCAAGAAAGTAAAATCTCTCACTGCCTCCATTTCTTCCCCTTCTATTTGCCAGGAGGTGATGGGACCAGTGGCCATGATCTTCGTTTTTTTGATGTTGAGCTTCAGACCATATTTTGCGCTCTCCTCTTTCACCCTCATTAAAAGGTTCTTTAATTCCTCCTCACTTTCAGCCATCAAGGTTGTGTCATCTGCATATCTGAGGTTGTTGATATTTCTTCCGGCAATCTTAATTCCAGTTTGGGATTCATCCAGCCCAGCCTTTCGCATGATGCATTCTGCATATAAATTAAATAAGGAGGGAGACAAAATACAGCCTTGTTGTACTCCTTTTCCAATTTTGAACCAATCAGTTGTTCCATATCCAGTTCTAACTGTAGCTTCTTGTCCCACATAGAGATTTCTCAGGAGACAGATGAGGTGATCAGGTACTCCCATTTCTTTAAGAACTTGCCATAGTTTGCTGTGGTCGACACAGTCAAAGGCTTTTGCATAGTCAATGAAGCAGAAGTAGATGTCTTTCTGGAACTCTCTAGCTTTCTCCATAATCCAGCGCATGTTTGCAATTTGGTCTCTGGTTCCTCTGCCTCTTCTAAATCCAGCTTGCACTTCTGGGAGTTCTCGATCCACATACTGCTTGAGCCTTCCTTGTAGAATTTTAAGCATAACCTTGCTAGCGTGTGAAATGAGTGCAATTGTGCGGTAGTTGGAGCATTCTTTGGCACTGCCCTTCTTTGGGATTGGGATGTAGACTGATCTTCTCCAATCTTCTGGCCACTGCTGAGTTTTCCAAACTTGCTGGCATATTGAGTGTAGCACCTTAACAGCATCATCTTTTACAATTTTAAATAGTTCAGCTGGAATACCATCACTTCCACTGGCCTTGTTATTTGCAGTGCTTTCTAAGGCCCATTTGACTTCACTCTCCAGGATGTCTGGCTCAAGGTCAGCAACCACACTACCTGGGGTGTACGAGACATCCATATCTTTCTGGTATAATTCCTCTGTGTATTCTTGCCACCTCTTCTTGATGTCTTCTGCTTCTGTTAGGTCCTTACCACTTTTGTCCTTTCTTATGGTAATCTTTGTACGAAATGTTCTGGTTAAGAATTTTGCTTCAGGATGAGAATATAAATTGTGCAGCAGTAGCGGGAGGCCCCGTTAGCTAAAGTGGTACCTCAGGTTAAGAACAGTTTCAGGCTAAAAACGGACCTGTAGAATGAATTAAGTTCTTAACCCGAGGTACCACTGTACCATCTTTCTATATTACTGTACACAAGGCGGTTCACAAGATGAAACAACAAAGATCTCACACACCACACAATCTGATCCAATACAAAAATGCCATAATAAAAAAAACTTTAAAATAAACAACATATATCTAAAAAAATGTAATATTAAATAATCCATTAGACTATAATAGCACACAATAAAATTAAATATCAGCAAACATTAAACAGAAATTCACTCTTAACAATTACAATAAATAATTTCCAAACTAGAATCCATAAAAATAACAGCAAGTGCATAAAATAATGCAATACAAATTGAGAAGCAAAGACACACAACTTATATAATTATTTTTTTTAAAATACCCCTGACCTCCTCTTCTCTCTTTCCAGCTACTTCTGCTGGTCCTAAAGTCATGGTGTGGGAAGGCTCCTAGGGCTGGAGGGTGGCGTAAGGCAGGTGGGAAAAGCCATCGCCTGATGAACAGCGCCAAGTCTCTCTCCCCTCACAGTGCTTCCGCTAAAAACAGCCGCTTCCTTATCGAGGCTCCACAGATTGCCATTTCTTCCAGTTTAGTGGTAAACATCACGTTTTCCGGGGGGAGGGGGGGGAATACCGTATTTTTCGCTCTATAAGACACACCAGACCACATGACGCACCTAGTTTTTGGAGGAGGAAAACAACAACAACAACAAAAATCTGAATCTCAGAAGCCAGAACAGCAAGAGGGATCGCTACGCAGTGAAAGCAGCAATCCCTCTTGCTGCTCTGGCTTCTGGGATAGCTGCGCAGCCTGCATTCGCTCCATAAGATGCACACACATTTCCCCTTACTTTTTAGGAGGGGGAAAAGTGAGTCTTATAGAGCAAAAAATACGGTAATCCATAGGGCAAATGCAAAACCGCTCAGACCTGTGCCTAGAAAGTACGAGGCAAGTGGAAAACCTCTTGAGTCCCTGCTTTCCATGCATGTATAACACAGAGAAGCATCCCAGATATCATTGAATCCAGTGGGACGATGTTGGTTCACCTGGCTACATCGTCCACACGATAGTGCATTAAATATGGGGCTGGTGCTGGGAGAGCTGAAAATAACGTAACACTCAGCGCCAAAGGAGACGGCTTATCTATAATTTTTTCTTTAGTGACAGCATGAATCATGAGATGGGATGCTGTTAAATTGAGTAAGGGGGGAATGCAGGTTTTACGGCCGTTATTTTCAGGGGTGGACTAAATGACTCTTGGGGTCCCTTTCTACGATTCTTTTATATATATATATATATATATATGGGTTATTCCTGATGTATATTTTGATTTAGGAGGCTTAGTTTGGTCAGAATCGTGTATACACGTCCAGAGTTAATGCTAAATACATTGCTTCTGGTAAATGAGCCATCGTAGCCGCTAGAGGGTCGTCAACATTTGTGCCCTGGGCTTTTTAAACCATGTACACTCTGAAACCAAAGGGACACATGGGTTGCCAGGTGTGAATTTTCCCCTAGCACTCCCACCCCACTATAGAGAAGTTCAGACACAGGGTAGAGCCCTTGTCACATGACACTTGGTTCACGTTGTCATGTACCCATTCTCACTATTCCTGTGCGGATGTAGGCTTTTGGTTTTACTGAGACTGGAACAAGATGCTACCACAAATATTTGGTCTGACTATTAGCTCTACCCCATACTGCCTACCATCCCTTTGGACTTGTGCCCCCATTCCACTTCAGTGGCTGTAATAATAATAATTAATAATAATAATAATAATAATAATAATAATAATAATAATAATAATAATTTATTTATACTTGGCCCATCTGGTTCAGCTTCCAACAGAATATTAAAAACACAATAAAACACCAAATATTAAAAGCTTCCCTAAACAGGGCTGCCTTCAGATATCTTCTAAAAGTCATATAGTTGTCTATTTCCTTGACATCTGATGGGAGGGCGTTCCACAGGGTGGGTGCCACTACAGAGAAGGCCCTCTGTCTGGTTCCCTGTAACCTCACTTCTCACAATGAGGGAACCGCCAGAAGGTCCTCGGCGCTGGACCTCAGTGTCTGGGCAGTATGATGAGGGTGGAGATGCTCCTTCAGGTATACTGGGCCAAGACCGTTTAGGGCTTTAAAGGTCAGCACCAATACTTTGAACTGGTGGCTGTAGGAAAGCTGCAGGATTTATAACATGCCAAACCTAATTCGCATTTTATAAAATGTCCATTTGCATATGAGCAGTATATCTCACTTTTAGCCACAACGGCTGATCATCTTATCACAGGCATAAATTTAAGTTGGATGTTACAATCCTACTTAAGAACCACCCAGCTCTACTTGAATTTTATCACACAGCCAGTTTTGACAGGTGATGGATAGTGAAGTAAGCAAGCTGAACCAATTGTTGCCCTGATATTTTCAATTCCTATTTGGCCCAAGTTCCAAGATTAATGGCCATATGTAATGTAGCACGATCAATAACAGTGCTTATGAAGGATTTGAAAATTAAATGATCTGAAATTTGAAGTTAGTCAAGCTTCATACTTCCATTCTGCCAAACACTTATCCACAAAGTAAGTTTTATTTTCTTTAGCAAACAAATTAAATACCGCCACTCAGCTCAGTCAGCTGAACTCTATTAAATATTCTGGATAGATCTGGTTGGCATCAAAGATGACAAAAATCCTTGGGTTCCAGGTGCTGTCTACACAGCTGTCATATAAATTCACAAAGCTCCCATCTTTTGAAGGTGGTCTCACGTATTTGGAGTCCCCATTGACATAGTCCCCCGTCAATACACGAGCGAGAAACATCACTTTATGCTTCCAAAACATCTGAAGTTGCAGGTCAACTCCATGAATCTGTAATGTGCTGCCATGCTTCAAGTCATCTTTGCAGAAGCGGCTGGAATATAAAGCATCCCTTGCAAAATACGTCCCTACAGAAAAAGAAAAGTGCTTGAGCATAGTCCAGAAATACAGTCATCCTGAAGCCTGAGGGTGGAACCACACATGATCAAAGACATGGGATTGCTGCCAAAAATGGCAACCGTGTCAAATCCCCACTTCTAGGGATGCGGGTGGCGCTGTGGGTTAAACCACAGAGCCTAGGACTTGCCATTCAGAAGGTCGGCGGTTTAAATCGCCGTAACGGGGTGAGCTCCCGTTGCTCGGTCCCTGCTCCTGCCAACCTAGCAGTTCGAAAGCACGTCAAAGTGCATTTAGATAAATAGGTACCACTCCAGCGGGAAGGTAAACGGCGTTTCCGTGCGCTGCTCTGGTTCGCCAGAAGCAGCTTAGTCATGCTGGCCACATGACCCGGAAGCTGTACGCCGCCTCCCTTGGCCAATAAAGCGAGGGAGCGCCGCAACCCCAGAGTCGGTCATGACTGGACCTAATGGTCAGGGGTCCCTTTACCTTTACCTATCTAAGACAGGGGTCAGCAAACTTTTTCAGCAGGGGTCCGGTCTACTGTCCCTCAGACCTTGTGGGGGGCTGGACTATATTTGGGGGGGGGGGAATGATGCAAGAGCACCACGAGCCCTGTGTCTTGCAAGCGGCAGGGGCTGGCGGCGGTGGCAGGACAATGAGCAGTGCTCAAAAGGGTTCCGGAGAGGGGCTGATTAAAATGGCAGCCGCTTGAGCGCTGCTGCTGCTGGTGGTACCAACAAAGCCCAGCCCCCTTCCTCCTCTAGGCAGGGTGGAGAGAAGCCAGGAGGAGGGAGGGAGGAGGCGCCGCCACTGTGTGAGGGAAAGAACGCGCGCACTGGCGATCCACGCGGCAATTCCCAGACTGTCCATGGGCCGGATCCAGAAGGCAATTGGGCCTGATCCGGCCCGTGGCCCTTAGTTTGCCTACCCATGGCCTAAAACATGCATCAATGGAAACACACGATAAAATATAGTGGTGCCCCGCAAGACGAACGCCTCGCAAGATGGAAAACCCGCTAGACGAAAGGGTTTTCCGTTTTGGAGGCGCTTCGCAATACGAATTTCCCTATGGGCTTGCTTTGCAAGACGAAAATGTCTTGTGAGTTCCTGCGGATTTTTTCCCCTTCCCCCCCTTTTTTCTAAGCAGCTAAGCCGCTTATCAGCTGATCCGCTAAGCTGATAAGCCGCTAAAAGCCGCTAAACCGCTAATAGCGCTAATCCGCTAAGCTGTCAATGGGCTTGCTTCGCAAGACGAAAAAACCGCTATACGAAGAGCCTCACGGAACGGATTAATTTCGTCTTGCGAGGCACCACTGTATAATGGCACACACTTCCTGACCTGCACCACTGGATAGCAGCCGGAGGTGGAAGCAGTATATGCACCACCTGCTCTGCGATTGGTTGCTGGGACTATGTGGAAAGCTTCCAGAGAAATCCAGATCATGGTGCGCCAATTCCAGTCCTTGCTTACTTTTCCTTGGAACCTCACTCACTCAAGGACTAGTGGGTGTGCTTGGGAACTTGTTGGTGATTTGCCGCGGGTCTAATTTCTGGGATTAGCTCTGATTTATGGCTCTCAATTCTGACCCTTAGCAAGACTTTTTTTCAGATTAATTAAGGGATGCTCACAAGGGCAGCATGGAACTACTTTGCAGTAAAACATTTCACTAGGAGAAAGCTGCAAGAACATAATGTGTATGCAGACCCATAAAAGACATCTCATGCAGCCCCTTGCCTTTTCCATATACAGCAGCATGCATGCCGTTGATTCTCCAGTCAAAGTTATGAATGCAGATGGCTTCTACGAATTCACTGCTGGTGCCATGAAACAACATATGTTCATTAATGAAGGAGACACCTCTCTTCTTCTTTAGCTGAGCTTTTTTCCTGTCAAAAGGACAAAATAACAAACCATTTGTAATGGAAATACGCTACTAGAATAAAAATGTGGGCAAAGCAAAAGCCAAGGTCGGAAAGCCATTGCCATCTCACAGTTGAAGAGGTGGTAAATTCCTTTTTAAAATAGACTGCAGACTGCAGGTAGGAGACTGCACTTGTGAACACAGGGAGAGGCCTAGGCCAGATCACCGATAAACTAGTCTTCTACTTGCAGAAATGTTTTGTGGCTTTTATTAGTTGTACACAAGGTAACATTTCAAAAATAATATTCTCCATACACCAGCTGCATGAACCAATACAGTCCTTTCTACCACACAATCGCACACATTAGAAATTTGATATTTTATAAATCAGAGCCCTAAATAAATTTTAAAAAACAACACTGGGATATCACTATAATTCATCATGCAAAAACCATTAACAGATGTACTGCTAGCAAATATTGTTGATGCTGACCTATAAAATACTTTCGGCGCAACCATTGGAGACCAATGAATTTCCTGTTGTGGGGTTCTTGGCTGAGAAATCATTACGCAAAACAAATAGCAGATCTTTGCTTAATGTATTTCTGTAAGTGTCTGCATACAGCTAGGAAACTAATTATAAAAAAGGTGATTAAAAAGGCCCCAAAACGGCAATTTCTAAAACATTTTACGGGCATATAAGCAGACACTTGCCCAGCTGCCTGTGGTGAGACATGTTTATAGATAACCAGGCAGGGATGTTGTTGTTTTCCTCTGGCAGGTAGGCTACTTAAGTTATGCTGGTCTAATTGAAAGGATGAGTAAATCATACTGGTTTCGACAAGGTTTCTGCTGCCAGAGCACTTTATGAATTAGCACATTAATGACATGGATATATTTTGGCATGGAAATACAAAACAGATCAAGGGAAAATCATGATGAGTCAATGTTATGTAAAAAGATCATGCAAAGAACATTTCACGTGGCATTTCTGTGATGAAGAAAACGTGCAGACTGGTCCAGTTTTTTTCAACTCCTGCAACCTTCTTTTTTTAATTCTGGAATATTTATTAAAGTTTTCAATAATAATACAATAAAAATAAAAAAAAATAACAAAAATAACAAAAATAACAAAAATAAAAATTTTTCATTAGCTTATTTCCCAGACCTCCTCATACCTCCCTTTTTTTGTATTCCAATTCAAATTGTTAGTTCTGCAAATCCTTATCAATAAATTTTAACCTATTTCTAAACCTTTTTTTCCCCATATTCTCTTAAAGCATTACAGCTGGAAACCACTTAATTTCTATCCGACATCATTCTAGCATTTATTAATTTTGCAATATTTCTGTAAATAGTCTTTAAATTTCTTCCAATCTTCTTCCGCCGACTCTTCTCCCTGGTCTCGGATTCTGCCAGTCATTTCTGCCAAGCCCATATAGTCCATCACCTTCATCTGCCATTCTTCCAGAGTGGGTAGATCCTGTGTCTTCCAGTACTTTGCAATGAGTATTCTTGCTGCTGTTGTAGCATACATAAAGAAAGTTCTATCCTTCTTTGACACCAATTGGCCGACCATGCCCAGGAGAAAGGCCTCTGGTTTCTTCAGGAAGGTATATTTAAATACCTTTTTCATTTCATTATAAATCATTTCCCAGAAAGCCTTAATCCTTGGGCACGTCCACCAAAGGTGAAAGAATGTACCTTCATTTTCTTTGCATTTCCAACATTTATTATCGGGCAAATGATAAATTTTTGCAAGCTTAACTGGGTCAACTCCTGCAACCTTCAACAACAATATTTGGGGACTTTGAATTGAAATGTGACATTTGAGCAGGCCAATTCAAGTCAGTTAAACCTAAATAATTGAATTTGTTTGTTATTATGCGATGGATTTTTGTGTTTTTATACTGTAAACTGCCCTCTGATCCTCAGATGAAGAGTGGGAAAGAATTTTTAAAACAACAACAACCAAAACTTGTAGAGTCAACTGTCAGGACCACAATAACAATGCTGTCTTTTAATTAAAACATTACCAGGGTGAGCTAGTAGGAGATATGGCTTGACACTGGCCATTTATGTAGTTTGGGGCTCAGTGCACAATGTATTAAAAGAGAAAAGAATGAAAGACATGCACTGCAAGGCAGATAAAGACAGGTCTGATTAAGAATGAACAAAAGGAAACATGAATTTTAAGTTTGAAATTAAGTCAATGTAAATACTGAAATGATCTGTCTTTAAAAGAAATGCTATTTAGCACAAAAACGACTTTAAAAATAGTCTCACCTGCAAAAGAATTCCCACAAGTCCAGATTCTGAATTCTCTGAATTCTTCTAATCCGATTACTATCCATTGTTTTCCCAAACTGGCTAGCAACCTCCTTATATTCATTTGTCAGCTTATGCAAAGTAATTAGCTGAAGGAGAGAGAAACACGGAACTTTACCCAGATGCATTAAGTCCTTTGCTTCTAACCTTTTCAAAATAACCTACTAAGGTCTTACCTGGTATGGCTCTTCTGAATTTACATTCTCCCAGTGTGAAGGCATGGGGATAGACTGATTTTCACAGATGAAACTTTAAGCACAAAAGGAGTAGTCAGTACACTGTCACATCCCCCACTCAAGACAGAAATACTACAAAAAAGGGCAAAATGTACCGTATTTTTCGCTCTATTGGACACAGTTTTTCCCCTCCAAAAACTGAGGGGAAATGAGTGTGCGTCCTATGGAGCAAATGCAGGCATGTGCCATAGCCGCGCGGAACCCCTCCGGCAGGGAGAGGCTGCACGGGGCTATGGCTTCTTTAGCCTTGCGCAGCCTCTCCCAGCAGGGAGAGATTGCGCAGGGCTAAAGAGGAAGCCAAAGCAGCGAGCGGGATCCATCCCGCTGGCTGCATTGGCTTGTTCCATAGCCGCGCGGAACCCCTTTGGCAGGGAGAGGCTGCACGGGGCTATGGCTTCTTTAGCTCCATGCAGCCTCTCCCGGCAGGGAGGTTTTTTTTATTTAAAAAAATAGATTTTTTTATTTTTTTAAAAAAGATTTTTTAAATTGATTTCTCCATCTAAAAATTAGGTGTGCCCTATGGTCCGGTGCACCCTATGGTGTGAAAAATACAGTACATTTACAAAAATGTAGAGGATTGGAAAGAGTTTTAGTTTCCTCTTTGAATTTTGTTTTTGAACAATAAGCTCAGAATAAAAAGAAAATAATCAGTCAATCAGGTGCTTTAATGATTTGCTGAATTAGAAGCTTAAGGTTTTAGATGTGCCTATTTAGTTATGTTTTCTCCAATTTTCCTACAAGGGGCAGAGGTTACTTAACTTATTCCCGCTTCTTTGTCCTAGGGAGAACCCAGAACACTAAGAAAATGTAAGAGGTCACCTGAAGAGGAAATGATCTTAGATTATTTTTTAAAATCAGTTCTGGAAAGGTTAGGAACACAGGAAGCTGCCTTAAACCTAGCGATACCACTGGCCCATCTAGTTCAGTGCTGATGAAGACTGCTGGTGGTTCTCCAGGATTTCAGACTGGGGTATTTTGCCTGCAGACATCAGGCTTTGGTCATGGCACCTTTTGCATACAAAGCAGAGATCTATGGCCAGAAACCAAAGACTTGCAGCTCTTTCCCTTGAAGTAATTAAGTCTGATTCACCTACCCATTCCTTTTTCCTTATTGAATATCTTACTTGTTTAGATGATCAAGAAGTTAATCAAAGGAGGAAGAGAGATGAAAACAAGGAAATAGATAATGTACTCTGCACAGCTTCTATTCAATGAGGCTTGAACAAAATAACTTTTGCTCAATGGACTGCAAGAGAGCGCATTCAAAACTGAATGTTTTCAGGGATGCAAAGTTAAAAAGAAAAAAAGAGAAATGAAGTAAATATAGGGCTGGTGTATAAATTGCATCAGCTACAGTGGTACCTTGGGTTACAGACACTTCAGGTTACAGACTCCGCTAACCCAGAAATAGTACCTCGTGTTAAGAACTTTGCTTCAGGATGAGAACAGAAATTGTGCTCTGGCGGCGCGGCAGCAGCAGGAGGCCCCATTAGCTAAAGTGGTGCTTCAGGTTAAGAACAGTTTCAGGTTAAGAACGGACCTCCGGAACAAATTAAGTACTTAACCCGAGGTACCACTGTATTGCAAAATAGCTACGATAATTTGTTTCCACAATGTCTGAGGTGCACCAAGTGATGAACTGTGAATATAGTTTCATCTGTCTTTTGCATTTTAATATACTCAAGGTGGGGGGGGGGGGAGACTATCAGCATGAACCTAAAACAGGCTTCCTCAACCTCAGCCCACCAGATGTTGAGACTACAATTCCCATCATCTCGGACCACTGGTCCTGCTAGCTAGGGCTCATGAGAATTGTAGGCCAAAAACATCTGGAGAGCCGAGGTTGAGGAAGCCTGACCTAACAGGACACTAAAACATTTTAAAGAAAAAAATAACTGTGTCACAAGGACAATGTGAGTGACTGTTACCTGAAGGCAGTGATAGAAAATGGAGCTCTTTTTATGGGACGTTCTTTTCCAGTTGTTTGGTTAGTTTGTTTCATCCCTGTGTAAAAAACCAGAGTTAGCCAAAATCTAAATCAGCCTGCCACACGCTGGTGCCCTCCAGATCAGGAGTAATGAGAGTTTTAGTCCCAATACTTGGAGAGCACCAGGTTGGGAAAAGCTGGTCTAGAAAATGGACAGACAGAATTTTGCCGAGCACTTTTTTCAGTGTTCTTTCATGGGAATTTCAGTTAACAGCACATAAAAGTGCACCAATGATCGGTTCACAAGCTAATCAAAATCTATTGTAGGTAAATTGATTTGATATGTTCAAATATGGCTCTTGCCCTTTCTTACAAGCTTTAAGGAAACACAAACTGGGGGCGGGGGGACAACTTTCCCTTTTGTTAGTATCCTGCTCTCACTCCTGATTCACACTACATTTATACTGAGTTACTGCATTCTATCCTATCTTGTCTTCAAGACCTCTGGGCAGGACACATAGGGCAGCTCACAGAATAAGCCATACCAAATGCTAAGGTAAAAGGTAAAGGTACCCCTGACCATTAGGTCCAGTCGTGGCCGACTCTGGGGTTGCGGCGCTCATCTCGCTTTATTGGCCGAGGCAGCCGGCGTACAGCTTCCAGGTCGTGTGGCCAGCATGACTAAGCTGCTTCTGGCGAACCAGAGCAGCGCACGGAAACCCCGTTTACCTTCCCGCTGGAGCGGTACCTATTTATCTACTTGCACTTTGACGTGCTTTTGAACTGCTAGGTTGGCAGGAGCAGGGACCAAGCAACGGGAGCTCACCCCGTCGCGGGGATTCGAACTGCTGACCTTCTGATCAGCAAGTCCTAGGCTCTGTGGTTTAACCCGCAGCACTACCTGTGTCCCAATGCTAAGGTACTGTGAACTTAATAAGGGTGTAAGAATAAGTTAAACTTGTGTTTTAAAATGTCGTAAACCACCGATAATGTGATAAAAATCAATCAAGTAAGTCTCCCAGGCAGTAACCCATACAAATGTGCTTCTCTTCAACATAGTCACTTCATCATATGCCTTACTACAAGTAAAAGTTCTCTGTTAATTATTCACCCACGCAATGAGAAAACTTCCCAATTACAACATAGGGTATTTCCCCTGGCTTATAAACGTCTTATACCTTCTCAGTAAATAGATATACATACCTGAAAAGTCCAGCACATAGTCGAATTTTGCAGTTGTAAAAGAAATGGAACCTTGTGGATTAATTTTGAACATCCCTTCAATGTCTTCACTGCTAAGTGAACATTGGCTAGATGAATCAGTCTTCAAAACAAATGAAAAGCAGACTTTTAAAGGTTATAAAAAGTGACCCAATAATCATTAGCACATAAACAGCATTTTAGAGTGAATTTTAGAAGAATTTAGGAGAATAGATGCAGAGGTCCCTCAGTAGTTTTAATACTTTCAGCTACAAGATTTTATAAATGTTGGAAGTACAGAAGAACTGCCAAAGTTCTCATTTAAATTTTAGAACATTCTTTGTTTGAGATTTTGCATTCACGGCATCTTACACCTAATAAACCCAGCATAATGAATTCTGCAAAAGCTGTAGGCAGGCGTCTCCTTCAACCTTTATTATTAATCGGAACAATGTCCTTGTTTTGAACTGCAATACTACACACAACTGGACGAGAGTAAGCACCACTGAAGTCAAAGGAATTGATTTATCCACTATTACAAAATCTGTTATTGCAAGTAACTGGCATTCTGCAAAATTTCCTACAACAAAAGAATTGATAAAGCAAGCATGGCAATAAGCAAAGCTATCTAAATTAAGTGAAGGCAAGAGTAAACAATATAATGTAAAAGGTTGCTAAGAAGAAGAAGAGTTTGGATTTGATATCCTGCTTTATCACTACCCGAAGGAGTCTCAAAGCGGCTAACAGTCTCCTTTCCCTTCCTTCCCCACAACAAACACTGTGAGATGAGTGGGGCTGAGAGACTTCAGAGAAGTGTGGCTGGCCCAAGGTCACCCAGCAGCTGCATGTGGAGGAGCAGAGATGTGAAGAACTGGCAATCAGTTATCTGATTTTTGTAAACCAAAATATGGTATTGAAACTAACGCGTAAAACTCTTTTCCAATTGTGCATATATTTGTATAAAAGTTGAACCCTCTGATACTTCCAGCAGAGCACGTTGTTGTCCATTCGTGTATTTTAATATAAAATTTATAAAACATACGACGATTTGCAAGAGATTCTTAGCCTCACTTTTCCATCTGTGAAATGAAAACCACAACCTACTTTGCAGAGTGCGAGGACAGGAAAACAGAATGTTGAACAGGGTGGGCTATCTACAGAAATGACTACCTCAAACATATGCCACTTGCCACATTCAGCCAAGTAAAACCAACCCCACTGGGTATCCGACGTGTCCATTTCTTCGAGGGGGTCTGCCATATCATGAGAGAGCTCATCTGCTCCCTGAGACATCTCTTGAAACGGTCCAGACATTTCCTGAAAGAATCAGAGCAGTCGCAGGAGTGAAATTTCTGGTCACAAGAAGCTTGCAATTCCTGGGGTGGGGGTGGGAGAGAAAACATTTCCAAAGTTTAAAACCGATGCAGAGTTCTTACAGATCCTCATACAGGACTGGAATCCCAGGGGAAAGCCCTTTGATGACACTCCTGGTGGTGTCCTGTCAAAATCTGCCTCCCAACACCTTGTTCTGCAACTTCACTTGCAAACATCCATGGGGGCGCATCCTGGGAGGAACAAGGGGTCCCCAAGTCAACCGCAGTGGCGTAGCGTAGGGGGGTGCAGGGGGGCCCGGCCGCACTGGGAGCAACATCTGGGGGTTAGGGAAATCCATGGGTTAGGGGGCGCAAATCCACGGGTTAGGGGGCGCAAATCCACGGGTTAGGGGGCACAAATCCACGGGTTAGGGGGCGCAAATCCATGGGTTAGGGGGCGCAAATCCATGGGTTAGGGGGCACAAATCCACGGGCTAGGGGGCGCAAATCCACGGGTTAGGGGGCGCAAATCCACGGGTTAGGGGGCACAAATCCATGGGTTAGAGGGCGCAAATCCATGGGTTAGAGGGCGCAAATCCACGGGTTAGAGGGCGCAAATCCACGGGTTAGGGGGCGCAAATCCACGGGTTAGGGGGCACAAATCCACGGGTTAGGGGGCGCAAATCCACGGGTTAGGGGGCACAAATCCACGGGTTAGGGGGCACAAATCCATGGGTTAGGGGGCGCAAATTACTTGCCTTGCCCCGGGTGCTGATAATCCACGCTACGCCACTGGTCAACCGGGAAGCATTGGAGCCAGCTCTTGGGGGGGGGTCCCTTTGCTTCCCCCCACCCCAAATAAAATATTTGAAGGGGGCCGGATTCCCTTCCAAAAGTTATGGGGCATTGGGTGTGATCGATCAGGCTTACCTGCCCCCTCAATACTTCATATTCAAGTTGCCCCCCCCCTGCTCGGAAGGCGCCTCTTCGGCGCTAAACCCCGAGCCCCCCCAGCGCAGCCAGCCTCTCCAGCGCTATCCGGGGCCGCGCCCCCCCCCCCGCTGCTCTGGCCTTTTCAGCGGCGGCGGCGGTGCCCAAGAGCATGTGCAGAGTGCGGGTTCCTCCCTCGCCCAGGGAGCCGGGGAGGCGCCGTGAGGAAAGAGGCCGCGGCGGGAGGGCAGAACGGGATCCCCACCGGCTTCTCCTCACGCCGAAGCGGCGGGGATAAAGGGGGCCGTTTGTTTACATGCGACGCAGAAGAGCCACCTGGCGGCCGCTCCTCCTTCGCCCCCTCAGGCGGAGCTTCCCTTCTTCAGGCAGGGGGCGGGGAGGGGGCGTGGCTTGCCCCGCCTGACGGACGGGCGGACGCACGCCCCGCCCCGCCCCCGCTTCCGCCCTCTCGTGCCCGCCCCTTCCGCCCCGCCTCTCACCTGTCAGAGCCAGAGCTGTCAGCTGACAGATTTGAAAAGAAGGGACCAGAAGCCTCGAAAAGAAGGGATCAGCAGCCAAAATAAGGGATTTTGGCTTAGTAAAGATATTTATTAAAGTTTTCAATATTAATGCAATAAAAATCAAAAAGAAAAAATAACAAAAATACAAAAAATAAAAATAATTAAAAACACACAAAGTTTCCATTACTTATTTTCCATTAACTTATTTCCCAGACCTCCTCGTACCTCCCTTTTTTGTATTCCAATTCAGATTGTTAGTTCAGCAAATCCTTATCAATAAATTTTAACCTGTTTCTAGACCTTTTTCCCCCGTATTCTCTTAACACATTACAGCTGGAAACCACTTAATTTCTATCCAAGATCGTCTAACATTCATTAATTTTGCAATATTTCTGTAGATAGTCTTTGAATTTCTTTTTGGCTTAGTTTATGCACTGATGGAGCCAGGCTGCTTTGGCTGCCACTGACTGTTTTGCAGGGGGTTGGACTAGATGAGCCTCAGGTTCTACAGCTCCCACCAAAGAGAAAACTGATGAAGGACGTGGAGATGGCAAAGCTTGCAGGCAGTATTAGAAACCAGGAAGAGGACCTCTTTAATAAAGAATGGGGAAAGTTTATCATTTAGTGGAAAAGCTGTTGTCAAGAGTTACATTCGTTGGTAGGATTGACAGAAAACTTGTAGAAAAAAAATTGAACTATGGATGGACAAATGATTTATAAAAATATGAGTTATGAAAGGGATGCAGAGGGGGAAATCGCTACATTAAGATGCTGCACTGGTTGGAGGGGATGCTAAGCAGCACGTCGGGGCTGCCGTCGTCCTGGTGCGAGGAGTTCCATTGGCCCTTCCCCGCCCAATGGAGGGAGGGAGAGAGACTCTCGCCCATGCCACCCGTGAGCCCGGCATGAGGCGGTTGCGGCACCACGGTGGCCTCTGAAGTGCCACCCTTCTGCGTCCCTCCCCATCCCCTCCCTGAGGCTCCCGCCACCTCCGGCTTCCCCTGGCAGCATGGCGGAAGTCTCGCAAGAGAGGGGCTGCCTGCCGGCCCGTTGCCACCCATCTCCTCACGGCGTGCGCCTGACGAGGAAAAGGGAGAGACGGAGACGTGGCAACTCATGCACGCTCTCTCACGGCGGAGGAGCCCGAGCCGCTGCTTCCCTCCCGAGCCGGGCGAGCATGAAACCCGGGAAATTTAAGGGACATCATCAATAAGGAACAGCAGTGGGACACAGCGCTGGGATAAGGGAGTTTCCCACCAAATAAGGGACGGTTGACAGCTATGGTCAGAGCCCGCAAAGCCACCTGCGAGGAAATGCGAGCTCGCTTTTGCGCTTTTTCAGGCGCTCCGGAGCCGCCGCCACCACCCGTTGCTTTTCCTGCTGTGCCTTCGAAGGGCACCGCCGCCTGCATGCTGCCTCCGCTCCACACACCGGGCCCATCACGTGCTGCTGCTACCTAAGGCCCAGGCAGCAGGACCGTTTCCCGCGCCAGTCACGGTTCTGAAGCAGCGCATTGCGCTTTTATGCTTTTCTCTCTCTCCCCCCTGGCAGCATCTGGTCGATCGTTTGCAGCGCGAAGCAGGCCGTGCGGCAGCTGCCGCCAGCAGAGGAGAAGGGCAGGCCTGGTGCCAGGGGGAGAGTGGGAAAGGCTGCAATCCCGAGAATGCTGCAGGCACAGGGGAGCAGAAAGCACTTTCTCGGGCCGCCACTCCGCCGCACCATGTGCAACAGGTCTCTGAATGAAACAGGCAGTGCCGGGTTTACGTATAAGCTAAACAAGCTATAGCTTAGGGGCCCCCCAAAAAAATTCAAAGGGGAAAAAACCTGGATGTACATTTCTAAAATATAAGAAAAAAACAAATAAAACAAAACCTACATACAGCAACAGTGTGTTGTGTTGTGTAGGCTCCTATGATGTAAGTCATTTGCCCTGCCTGCTAGACGGCTCCCTAAAATATCACTGATTTGCTCATTTCTATATATAGGGTGCCTACATTCTGCATGTGCAAATGGCTTTAGATACTTATTAGTTCCATAAATTACCACATCACTGATTTGCTCATTTCTATATATAGGGACGCAGGTGGCGCTGTGGGTTAAACCACAGAGCCTAGGACTTGCCTATCAGTAGGTCGGCGGTTCGAATCCCCGCGACGGGGTGAGCTCCCGTTGCTCGGTCCCTGCTCCTGCCAACCTAGCAGTTCGAAAGCACACCAGTGCAAGTAGATAAATAGGTACCGCTCCGGCGGGAAGGTAAACGGCGTTTCTGTGCGCTGCTCTGGTTCACAAGAAGTGGCTTAGTCATGTTGGCCACATGACCTGGAAGCTGTACGCCGACTCCCTCGGCCAATAAAGCGAGATGAGTGCTGCAACCCCAGTCAGGACTGGACCTAACGGTCAGGGGTCCCTTTACCTTATATATAGGGTGCCTACATTCTGCATAAATTACCATAAATTACCATATATTCCATATATAGCATACACAGCGACAATTTGTTGTGGACAAAGGACAGCTGGACCTATCAAGGGCCCCGTTACCTTCAGTAGCCTAGGGCCTCAGCAAACCTAAATCCGGCCCTGCCAAAGGGAACTCCCGCCCGCTTCTCTTTCACCCGGTGGGGGGGGGGGAACGAGGCACGTGGGAAACCAAAGCGGGGATTTTCTTCACGCGTTAAGGGCGAACCTTGAGCAAGCGCGAGCCTTTATTCTGCCAAAACCGTAACTTTTTGCTTTAAACAAAGGTGGCCGGCGGGGGGGCTCCGGTATTTACCCTGCGCCCGCCGCCCCCCCCCCCCGCCGGCTCAGGTCCGGAACCATTAACTCTCCCCCGCCCCTTGGCCGGAGCGGCTGGCGCGCCGCGTGACGTCATCTCCGCGCGCGGCGGCGGAGGAAGAAGCCGGCCGGCCGGCGGTTGGCTTGGGGGAGGGGCGAGCGAATGGCCAGGATGAGGCCGGCCGCGTTCGGCTTAACCGTCGTCCGGCAGTGAGTACGGCGCCCCTCACGCGGCCTTGGCTCGGGCGGGCGGGTGGGAGGGAGAGAGCCTCTCGGGAACCTCAGGGAGGGCCGGATTTACATATATGCTAAACATGCTAATTACGGGGGGGGGGGGAACGGACGGGACTGGATGTACATTTCCAAAATATAAGATAAAAAGCAAATAAAAGCTACCCGCAGCAACAGTGTTTTGGGTTGTGTAGGCTCCCATTCTGCATGTGCAAAGGGCTTTAGATACCTATGAGGTCCATAAATTAATATTTTAATGTATTTTAATCTTGTTTTTAAGATGTATTCATTCAACTTGTTTTTATTATTGCTTGTTAGCCGCCCTGAGCCTGGCCTTGGCTGGGGAGGGCGGGGTATAAATAAAAATTACTATTATTATTATTATTATTATTAATTACCATATAGCATATATTCAAGACAAAAAACAGTGACAATTTGTTGTTGACAAAGGACAGCTGGACATACAAAGGGCCCCATTACCTTCAGTAGCTTAGGGCCTCATCAAACCAAAATCCAGCCCTGATTACTGCTAACGAGGACATGAGATTTCGAATTTCCAAACCCAGGTGTAAATTTTACTACAGACGTCCTACTGGTTTAAACTCATGTTGTGGACGCCAAATAACAAAAACAAGAATCTTTTTTATTTTGTTTTAAATAGGATTCTTATTACCTTAATTAAGTTTATTAATTTCCTACATTTTAATTAATTTATGAACAGGTTTGAAAGCCATCTTTATGGTAACCGGCATACCGTAAAAACCCGATATTAACAGATACACTCACACACCATATATTTCTGCCCAAGGAGGTCCAATGAGGCCTGCTCCAGATTTTAATTAAGTTTTAATGGAAACCTAGTGTCTATACAAAATCCATAAAATACATACATGGCTTTGCAACGATCATGTAATGTTTACATCAAAATGCTCCACAGAAATACTTGCAGGTTTTCCAAATATAAAAAATTCAGTCATTGTGATACCTAGGAAAATGTTGGTTTTAGTTACTAATCGTATTTTTAGCTGCAATGCTTTTTAAGCATGGAGGATCGTCAGAATCTGTTCATTTATATGCCACTTTTCCACAAAATGGTGCCCTATGTGGCTCACACATGTAAAATGAAAAACTAATTCAAAAAACATACAAGAAACAATTGGAAATAATATCAATTTTTTTTTAAAAAAAACCAGACATTTGTTGGCAACCATCTGTCTTACGAGACAGTGGATTGTGCTAGCTGCACCAAAGTGACCTCCCCAGGGAAATAATTCATATGCTGCTTTGAGATCTGTTAAAGAGAGGCAGAATAAATCTAAAAATAGCTTGCAGTATGTTCCTCAGCCGAGGAATGAGCCTGGCTTCCTCCCAGGTTCCCTGTCGAAATGTCCATGCAGCAAATTAAGTATTGACTTGGTTATGAGCCTTGCCCTTATTCCCTTGCTTCAGGTGGGTTGTCTGCTATTATATGAATGTTCATGCATTTATAAATTCACTTGTTATCTTTTTTAAAAAAATGCTTTGGGGAGTGCATGCATGTACGTGTGTTTGTGTGTTGACTGGTGCCTGGGGTTGGCAATACAGTGGTATCTCGGGTTACATACGCTTCAGGTTACATACGCTTCAGGTTACAGACTCCACTAACTCAGAAATAGTGCTTCAGGTTAAGAACTTTGCTTCAGGATGAGAACAGAAATTGTGCTTCAGTGGCGCGGCGGCAGCAGGAGGCCCCATTAGCTAAAGTGGTGCTTCAGGTTAAGAACAGTTACAGGTTAAGTACGGACATCCAGAATGAATTAAGTACTTAACTCAAGGTACCACTGTAGATGGTATGTATGCACAGTCCGCTTCAGCCACAATCTGCTGAACCATATTTTTTTCCAATTTGACCAGTAAGGAAAATAAACACCTGAATTTTACGAGGAGGCGACTTCCAGCATGGCTGTCTACCCCTTCCCTTTCTCTCTACCCTCCTCCTCTGTGTTATGTAAGTTGTCTCCATAAATAAGAATTCTTTTTTTGAAAATATTTTCTCTCTTTCAGTGGGGAAACAAGATACAACAAAGAGAAGATTCTCCAAGGTGTGTGTCTCTTTTGTTGCAGCAAGAGTAATAAGTCATGCTTCATAACAAGTCACAATTGCCTTTAGCTTCAGTTCTGCACTCTCATTAAACACTGAAATATTTTGGCAAATATTTTTGGCTTTGTCTTGTAGTCAAATGATTATTTATGTTGAGTGTATTGTTTTAAAATAATACCCCAAGCCTTTTCAGCTTGGAGAAACACAGAGGCACCCGTTGGTACATACACTTTCTTAAACAGCTGATAAACGCCCATAGAAGCTTGCTTCTGTGCACACAGAGCCCTAATTAGATTGGGCATGTTTTTTTGAAAAAGCAGGGCAGAAACATTTTTCCGTTCAGTATCCTGAGAACAGACTAAGTCCATCACCGAGTGGTCTCAGATATTATTTATCTGTGTGTTGCCCTGCATTTTTTCAAACATCAGGTGAAGATTTGCAAGATGAATAATAATAATAATAATAATAATAAAAATTATTATTTATACCTCGCCCATCTGGCTGGGTTTCCACAGCTACTCTGGGCAGCTTGCAACTGAATATTAAAAACAATACAGCATCAGACATTAAAAACTTCTCTAAACAGGGCCGCCATCAGTTGTCTTTTAAAAGTAAAATACAGTAGTTGTTTATTGCCTTGACATCTGCTGGGAGGGCGTTCCACAGGGCAGGGGCCACTACCAAGAAGGCCCTCTGCCTGGTTCCCTGTAACCTCACTTCTTGCAGCAAGGAAACCGCCAGAAGGCCCTCGGTGCTGGACCTCAGTGTCCGGGCTGAACGATGGGGGTGGAGACTCTCCTTCAGGTATATAGGACCGAGGCCATTGAGGGCTTTACAGGTCAGCACCAACACTTTGAATTGTGCTCAGAAACGTACTGGGAGCCAATGCAGATCTTTCATTTGTAATAAATGTTGGAGTTGCAACGTTATTCTGTGTGCAGCTAAACGGTTAATTCTGTTAATGTTAAAGTCAACTGAAGGGGTAGAAGTGTTGCTTAAAACCTAAATGGCATGGTGTTTGCTGAGATAGCACATGCTCTGATTGGCTGTGCAGTTCTGAGGAAGTTTTCTTCCGTATGTTTGGTTGAAAGTCTCCCTGCTGTGCAAGAAAGATAAAAACTCTTCTGTTCCTTCTCAAATTATACACTATTTTTGTTTAGTATCCTCAGTAGATTGTTAACAGGATTTATATTCTCTAGATTCTGTTCACTTTAAGTGCCTTTGCTGACACGGCTCAGTAGTACCTTGAAATCTGGTCATCTTTCTGTGTGACAACTTCTTTATCAGTCAAGGCTTCATAGGAACAAATTTAATAACTATTGGATACCTCCAGCAGTGTAACTGCTGTGGGTCAGTGGTTAGAGCACAAGAAAGACTAGATTGGGGTGACCCAATTTCAAATTTTCAAAACCAGAAACTTGCCTTCCTGGGAGAATTGCAGTTCTACCTGGGCAAGCAGAATGAGACAGATGTGTTCATTCTGTACAGAGCTATTTTTAAGCAATTAAACCCTTTCAAATTAGCAGAGTAGGCAAAAATCAATAAGAATTTTTTCCTCTGTGGAATTCAGAAAGGCCGCAGGAGAGGGGGAAGAGGCAGACATTTATGGAATTTTCAGAAGCATACATGAATTCTACCATGCCATTCACGTATATGCTACTTTTGAGAGGAATATAACAAAAACAAAAGCTAGGTCTCTGCTCCGACAAGATTGCATCTGAGTTTGGAACATGTGAATTGGGATTGGGATTGGGAAAAGACAAGGGCTATGGAATGAATCTAGTACAATTTTGATTTTTCTCTGTCTACAAACTAAGGGGTCAAGCCAAAGATTTCATGGGTGGGGTTTTTGCATATTAAAGGATTCTCAATAATTTCAGTGGAGGGACCTGATACATGCACAAATTGTCTGTATATAAGTTGATGATTGGTAAAACTTGCTTTCCTTAATAATTTGGCCTATTTTTATTTTGACTCCTATAGGCCAAGGTGTAGATGAGCCCCTCTCAGAGACTGGCTTCAGACAAGCTAATGCAGCTGGCCTGTATCTCAGTAACATAAAATTTACTCATGTCTTCACAAGTGATCTGCTTCGGGCAAAGCAGGTAAGCTTGTATAGGATGCATTTGGGAATATGCAAGATCAGACGTTCGGTAATTTCAGTTAATTTTTTGGGAGGCATCTACCGTATATACTTGAGTATAAGCCGCCCCAATTATAAGCCGAATTTTAGCACAAAAAACCGGGAAAACTTATTGACTTGAGTATAAGCTGGGCTGCTTTTGGGCTGTTTGTCCCTCCGCCGCCGACAGCGGCAAAAGCGGAGGAGGAGGAGCCCACAAGAGCAGGCATAGGAGGCGCGGTTGCAAGAGGTGGGCAGCGGCGGCAGGACCAGCGGCGAGAAAGGACTCCTTTCGGGCCACACGTCCCTCCGCTGCCAGCCTCACTCGAGTATAAGCCGTGGGGGTCTTTTTCAGCATAAAAAATGTGCTGAAGATGTTGGCTTGCACTTGAATATATACGGTAATTCTGTGTGAATATGAGAGATTTTATTGTCCAAGTGCCTCTCAGGTTTATCACAGCAGGCGTCCAGGTACCCTTATCTTCTCCTTCAGTCCAGATGCTACTCACTGACTTGCCACTCAAAAAAGATGGAGTGGTGATGGTAGGCACAATATTATGTTCTCACCTGTGTCTGATCAGATGCACAGTGATCAGTCCCATTGATTTTCCATGGTCGTCACAACATTGATGAGGGCGCATGAGAGCAGTTTTATAGTTGGCTCTGCAAAGCAAGAAAAGTCTCTGTAGGAGTGTTGGTGCATAAGCATCTACTCTTTGGTTTTCATTTCTTTCTACAGCAGAGTTCCTTTTACAGAAAAGCTTTCCTGCACCTTTTACTTCTTTATAGCATCAACAGTATTCCAGCTATCTCTTGGTGAAATTCCCATTACAGGAATAAACACCATTTGGTTCTGTTTCTCAGAGTCTTTATTATTTACAGAAACTTTACACTGGCCATTAAGAAAGAAAACAAATAAAGCAGCAGCATCTTTTTCTCTTTCTAGCCATCTGGCCAGAGACCTAATGCTGACTCATTCACATACTCATTTTCACTGACCCAGACTTATTTAACCGCATAATATTAATAATAATAATAATAATAATAATAATAATAATAATAATAATAATAATAATAATAATAATAATTTATTTATACCCCGCCCATCTGGCTGGGCTTCCCCAGCCACTCTGGGTGGCTTCCAAAAAATATATTAAAATACTGTACAACATCAAACATTAAAAGCCTCCCTAAACAGGGCCGCCTTCAGATGTTTTTTAAAAGTCTGGTAGCTGTTGTTCTCTTTGACATCTGGTGGGAGGGCATTCCACAGGGAGGGTGCCACTACCGAGAAGGCCCTCTGCCTGGTTCCCTGTAACTTGCCCTGATAAGGACACCTGTTGCTGAGGAAATTTCCCATTGCCTAGCAACTTGTTCAAGACCATTTACAAGTTTCTTCTAGAGTATTCCAACAAGGAGCCCCGGCCATTCCACATGTTTCTGGGCAGTCTAAGGGGGCGCTGCCGCTGACAGTCTCAGTCTCCCTAGAGAATAAACAGTCTATGACAATGGGCTTGCCATCAACCTCCCTAATCATATATTGATTCCCACTAGCCCACTCCATGGCAAAAAAAACCAGGTTCAATCATATGTGCTGTGCCTCTGATGTATTGAGACACCCCTGGTTCTCATGGAGGGAGGGCACTGAAGTCCCATGTTGGCACACTAGAGGAGGTCTCAGCATGAATGTTGAAGTTCCCCAGCACCACAGAAGAGGGAGCCTCCGTCCAACACCATATCAGAGACAGTCGTCACCAGCTTGGCCAGGGTGGCTGTTGGGTTGCATCATGAGCAGTATGCCGGCAGCAACCCTATTCTCTCTCAAGTCATCAAATAATGAATGATTCTTATTCTAGATGAGCCTGCCATTCCGTAACCACCGCCACCTGATCAGTAAGGGGAGGTTGGCGTACATCCCGAAATTCTGCCAGAGATACCGTATTTTTCGCCCTATAGTACGCACCGTCTCATAAGGCGCACCTAGTTTTTTGGGGGGGAAATAAAGGGAAAAAATTATTTCCCCCCCCAGGCGCGGGGCTGGGGCGGGGGAGGCCCGCCCGAGCTTCCCCCGACCCCAGCCCCCAAACAGGCAGCTCTCTGCAAGCTGTGGGAGCCCAGCGCTGGCTCCCGCTGCTTGCTGAGAGGTCCGCGAAGCCTGGATGCGCTGAGCTCAGCGCGCGCAGGCTTCAGCATGCAGGCAACTCTCCGCAAGCAGCGGGAGCGCTCCTGCTGCTTGTGGAGAGGTCCGTGAAGCCTGGACGCGCTGATCTCAGCACGCGCAGGCTTCAGCACGCAGGCAACTCTCCGCAAGCAGCGAGAGCGCTCCCGCTGCTTGCGGAGAGGTCCGTGAAGCCTGGACGCGCTGATCTCAGCACGCGCAGGCTTCAGCACGCAGGCAACTCTCCGCAAGCAGCGAGAGCGCTCCCGCTGCTTGCGGAGAGGTCCGTGAAGCCTGGACGCGCTGATCTCAGCACGCGCAGGCTTCAGCACGCAGGCAACTCTCCGCAAGCAGCGAGAGCGCTCCCGCTGCTTGCGGAGAGGTCCGTGAAGCCTGGACGCGCTGATCTCAGCACGCGCAGGCTTCAGCACGCAGGCAACTCTCCTCAAGCAGCGAGAGCGCTCCAGCTGCTTGCGGAGAGGTCCGTGAAGCCTGGACGCGCTGATCTCAGCACGCGCAGGCTTCAGCACGCAGGCAACTCTCCGCAAGCAGCGAGAGCGCTCCCGCTGCTTGCGGAGAGGTCCGCGAAGCCTGGAGAGTGAGAGGGGTCGGTGTGCACCGACCCCTCTCGCTCTCCAGGCTTCACCGAAAGCCTGCATTCGCCCCATAGGACACACACACATTTCCCCTTCATTTTTGGAGGGGAAAAAGTGTGTCCTATAGGGTGAAAAATACGGTAGAAGAAGAAGAAGAAGAGTTTGGATTTGATATCCCGCCTTTCACTCCCCTTCAGGAGTCTCAAAGCGGCTAACAATCTCCTTCCCTTCCTCCCCCACAACAAACACTCTGTGAGGTGAGTGGGGCTGAGAGACTTCAAAGAAGTGTGACTGGCCCAAGGTCACCCAGCAGCTGCATGTGGAGGAGCGGAGACGCGAACCCGGTTCCCCAAATTACATGACTACCGCTCTTAACCAGTTTCAGGTGCTTATGAACCCAGTCTCCCTACTTCCCCACCCCGCATCAACATGTTTATGCAGAAACTTCAGCTGTAGCTTACTTCAGTGTTCAGGGCTGTATGGGAACTCTGAAGATTTTTGCCTGCTTGTTACTTCCAATTTCTACAGTGCCACCACCACTGCTTTTAAGTATCTGGTTGTGATGCTTCCACTGCTTCCGCAGTCCATCCAAGATCTGCTGAAACCATTGCAGCCACCAGTGGCAAACAGTAGTCTCTCAGTATCTCTCAGTTGGGCATCAGAGACTCTTAATCTCAGGGTCATGGGGTTTGAGCTCCACTTTAGGCAACATATTCCTGCATTTCAGGAGGTTGGACTAGATGACTCTTGCGGTCCCTTCCAACTCTATGATTCTGTGATATCTGTCTTGCTTGGTTTGAACTTCAAGTTTTAAGCCCTTTATCTTTCATAGTATTTGTGTGTTTTTTTAAGCATGACGTGCCTGTTTAATGTTTCAGACAACAGCCGCAATTCTAAAGAAGAGTAAGTTCTGCAAAGATGTTGCTGTAAAATATGATGCAAGACTCCGAGAGCGGGTAAGAACAGAAATTCTTATTTCTACTGTTACATTTCTTTCAGCATATGTGATTCTGTAACGTACGTCATGTTTAGCATCTGAGTCGGAGTCTTGATGCACTGGGCTCCCAGTTCATGCATAGGATGCCTTTGTCTCTGTCTATGTCAGAATTCATGTGTGCAAAGTGGCTATAGATAGGATGAGAATATGTATGGCAGTGTACCAATTTTTGGGCGAAGATAATTTGGAGGTAGTTTTAATAGCCTTTGAATTGTTTTCTGCAACTAAAAAAACTATGATAAACTAAAAAATTATGCCATGAAATGTATTTTATTTCTGTTTATTATTTGTGTTTACTTCTATTTGATCTAAAGGCCCACCCAAAAGAACAACCTAAGGCAGGACCTCCCCCCTCCCCACAATTAGGCAATCCACATCCACCAAATTTATCTCAATTAAGTGCCAGAAGTAACCCCCAATAATGTCAAAATGAAGGAACCCGTATGCAGTCAGTAATTAGGTAGCCTGCCATCACTCCACAGCACAGAGACCACTAAAATCAAACTAAGGACCTTCATGCCCTGGGAAAAGCAAAGGAAGGATGGAGAGAACAAAAGCCCCCTTGAAAGCAGAAGAGGAGGAAGCCGAGTCGCCAAGCGATATGAATTAAGTCTGCTTTTGTCTTCTCTGTTATGCAACATGGGCCTGATTCATATTTCCCCTGTTGGGCGGCTCTGTTGGCAGTTCCTACATTGCTTACCACTTCTCTGTTTTTAAGGGGAGTTAGCGGGGCATGCAGAAGATGACAGCAGGGGATAGAACCATTTCCTCAGCATGCGCCTTTGTACAGTGATTCCCTAAGTGCTGGTCTCTGCAGGACAGAACCTGGTGTGTGTGTCTGTGTGTTTAAAGAAGCCTAGTATATCTTTATGGACATGGGAAAAACCTGGTAGAAACTGGCATTTACTGGATTTTCAGGCCCACTATAGGAACATGGGTGGCTCTGTGGGCTAAACCTCAGAGCCTAGGACTTGCCGATTAGAAGGTCGGCAGTTTGAATCCCCGCAATGGGGTGAGCTCCCGTTGCTCGGTCCCTGCTCCTGCCCACCTAGCAGTTCGAAAGCATGTCAGAGTGCAAGCAGATAAATAGGTACCGCTCCGGCAGGAAGGTAAACGGCATTTCCATGCGCTGCTCTGGTTCGCCAGAAGCGGCTTAGTCATGCTGGCCACATGATCCGGAAGCTGTACGCCGGCTCCCTCGGCCAATAAAGCGAGATGAGCGCCACAACCCCAGAGTCGGTCACGACTGGACCTAATGGTCAGGCGTCCCTTTACCTTTACTATATTGGATGCTTCGCAGAAGAGTTTTCCTAGCCAGAAGACTTTTATTGTAAATCACCTTGGCAGGGCTCTCTCCCCAAGGAATGCCTTCTAGCATTGTCAACACTTGATTTGCATCACCATCACCTAATACAGCCCTATTACTATTTTTCACAGAAATATGGAGCGGCAGAAGGGAGGCCTCTTAGTGATCTCAGGACAATGGCAAAAGCTGCAGGGGAGCAGTGTCCGTCTTTTACACCTCCTGGAGGAGAAACACTTGAAGAAGTAAGCACTACTTTTCGTAGTGATTTGTTGTCCAGTATACCTGGCTGTCGTGCAAAAACTTTTCTATACGGTGTCAGTAGCATATACCTTCATACTGCAAGTCTAGCCTTTATCTCACCAGAACTATTATTTAGTGGAATTTGCCTAATGCCACAGAGTGGTAGCATCTCTGAAGGGTCTCTAGTTGCCATTCAGAGAAGTTGGTCTGGTTCAGAAATGTACTTAGCCTCAAAGAATGTGGCAAAAGTATAACATATACAGTGGTACCTCGCAAGACGAAATTAATTCGTTCTGTGAGTTTTTTCGTCTTGCAAATTTTTCGTCTTGTGAAGCACGGATTCACCCTGGGTATTAACGGCTTTAAGAAAAAGGAAACAAACTTGCAAGACGTTTTCGTCTTGCGAAGCAACTCAAAAAACGAAAATCTCTTTCGTCTTGCGAGTTTTTTGTCTTACGAGGCATTCGTCTTGCGAGGTACCACTGCACCAAAATGCTTAGGAAGATGAGCTCTATCATATACAGAAAGTCACCCCACAAGGTCCCTTTTATGGTTTGCGTGCATGTTTTTCGCTCTTTTGTATGCAAGTCAATACAGTCGTACCTTGGAAGTTGAACAGTATTCGTTTCGGAAGTCCGTTTGACTTCCATAAACGTTCGGAAACCAAAGCGCGGCTTCTGATTGGCTGCAGGAAGTAACCGCAGAGCAATACAACATGTGCCACAACTAGAAAGCAACTTAAGATTGCATGTGGCTGGCACTGTGTGTTGCAGTGCAACCAGCCACCCTGAAAGAAAAGTTCGCTTGTTTTTTAAGTTAACTTTTAAAAAGAAGGAAGGAGGGACAGGTGATACAGGGCCTGGCACAAAAGAAGCAAACAGTGCCCCTTAATAAGGTAAAGCGTTTTTGAAATAATTTGCAACCACTTTACTCTGTCCTTCCCCCTTGCATTAGGTAAAAGCACGTGGCAAGGATTTTTTTGAACACCTTTGCTGTCTTGTTGCCCAAGAAGCACGTCCAGAAAATAAAGCTGAAGAAGAGACAGAAGGAAGTAGCACAGAAATGGCAGGCGGAAGTTCTACCAGCTCATTGACCAACCACCATAGCAGACTGGAATTTAATTCCGACCGAGGTGCTGAAATACTGGATGCCAACATACTGGTTGTGAGTCATGGGGCATTCATGAGAAGCTGGGTGGGCTATTTCATTTCCGACCTGGCGTGCACTTTGCCAAGCGCTTTGTCAAAGACTGAGCTATCTTCTGTGAGTCCCAATACTGGAATTAGTCGGTTCGATATAACCCTAGAGATGAGAGAGGACAGTAAACCTAAAATCCACTGCGTCTTTCTTAATAGAGATGATCATTTAGGTGAGAAGATGATGGCCGCAAACATGGAGCTCTGAAACATTAAAATCACAAAGCTTATGTATGCAGTCTGTAAAAGCATATTTTCTTTGAAAGTATTGTAGTGGACGAGTCTGTTGGAAGGCAAAGGTCTTCTTACTCAGGAGGAAAAAAATGGAGTTGATTCAGTTTGGAATGTTTGTAGGAACTGCATGCCATACAGCCCAGTATTGCATAAATGGAAAGCAGCACTTGGCTACTCATATACGCGGCTGAAATAACCTTAACGTTTTAGCAAGTGCTGCAGTATTAACTGAAAACGTTCTATACGGTTACCCCATGTATTTACCGGAGGATTATTTGTCAGTGGTGGGTCTTCTGCAAAGCAAGATTCACCCTCCGGAGCCATTTTGACCCCATTCTAAACATGGCTGCTTGTTTCAATATGCATGAAGGAGCATGAGCAAACATGGAGCGGGGGCCTCGTATTTCCTCCCACCGCCCTGCTCTTATTTCTGCTGCATGAAGACTTAAAATGGCTAAACCTGGATACATGTGGTTCACAGCAGCTTGTTCAGATGCGTAGCCCAGTTCTACAGAGAGCTGTGCCATTCTGATGCCCTTGAGCATGCATTTTTCCTCTGCTGTGTGAACGTTTAATTTGTATAAATAAGTCAATGATTGGATTTCATTTTATTTGGTACTAACTCACTTTAAGACGTTCACGCCCTGGCCTTTTGTCAGAAAGGCTCTCAGAATGGCCAAAATCAGTATTGAGACAGTCCTTGTCTTCGGGCTCAGAATCTAAAAAGGCACGATACACGAGGAAAAAGTAAGGGGAGGGAAGAGGGAAAAGAAAGCTCCAGCACAAGTTCCTCTTGTCTGGAAGAACAACAACAACAACTGCCCAGTGTTGGCAGAAGAACAGCAACTCCTGCCCAGTGTCGGAGACGTTCTGGTTGCCTTGCCTTTGATAAAGAGCAGCTCCCCTGCCCCAAATTGCTTCCTTCCAGGAGCAGAGTTGGTGACAGTGCAGTGCCCTCATGTGTTTTTGGAATCTGATGGTTATGTAATGTGATCTTGACATGT
The DNA here is from genome assembly GCF_964234715.1 of Podarcis melisellensis. Classification (NCBI taxonomy): domain Eukaryota; kingdom Metazoa; phylum Chordata; class Lepidosauria; order Squamata; family Lacertidae; genus Podarcis; species Podarcis melisellensis. The sequence goes on from NC_138537.1 coordinate 93,571,867, forward strand.
TGCTTGTCACAACTAACATTAGGTGAAGTTGCAGGCTGCAGAGATTAGGTGGGTGTATTATACACCAAGGATTAACTGGAGATCTCTAGGGCCAGTTGCCAACCCAAGAGCACAAGAGCATTAGTGCACTTTTTGAAAACAGACCAGTGCCACACCCAATCCACTGCAAGCGCCTCAATTCCCCCCCAAATTTAGTGTCCCAGGACCAGTCATGGTTCATTCTGGGTGCTTCCAACCAGTCACTGCTGCCTCCGAAGTTCTGTTCTGAGACAGAGAAGCTGGGAGAAGTTTAGGCAATGCTAACTCAGATCCAAGGTGGTAAACAGTGGAAGGGGTAGGTGAGCAGAAAGCAGGTTTGTCGCTTGCTTTGGTTTAAAGCAGGGGCAGGGAGCCATGAAAAGACCTTTTGGCGGCCGGGCTGGGCGAAAAGGACTTCCTTTCTCTTAGCACAGTACAGAGAAGCTCAAGTGCCCCCTATGCCATGTCCTGTCTACCCCACCAGCCCCAATCGACACCAGCCACCAGGGCCTACACACAGTGGAGAGAATACACCCTCTTTCCTCTGCAAGCAGTTGTCTTGGATAGTTCACACCAGTGGACCCAGCAAATTTCCCCCAATGTTGCATCTTAGTGTAGAGCACCTGACACATAATGTTATATCCTTTAGGCCCCTTTTCTCTATTTCTGCTTTCTCAGATGATAGCAAAGGTATTTACATGACTACCTCCTATCAGTGAGGGGGGTGGGGAGAAGTTTAGTGAAGCACTTCATTGCTCTTCCAGTGGCCCAGATACAAACAGCTCATTTATTAAGCGAAATAAAGTTTGAAATAAGAGTTGCCATCTCTTTTCCCTAAGCAGGTTTCTCCATCTTTTATGGGTTTGCCAACTTCTGCTGGCTACCACTGCTTTTCTAGCTGTAGCAACGAATGCATTTTTGAAAAAAGATGGAAGAAGTTATGAATTAGGGTTGCAGCTAACCACAGCGCATTATACGATACCAAAACATATCAGTGTTGTCTAAATGATTCGCCTGTTAAGTGCTCAGTTGACATGGAAAGCATTTAACACAACATGTTAAACCCAAAGATTTTTGTTAATTAAATCAAAATAGCGCTGTCCCATTGATTGACAGCAGTCAGTAATGCCTCATTGAGAGGGCATCATTCCAACTGCATGGCACGCCCCCACCTCGAAGAGCAAATGAAAATCTGAATTAGATTTATCTGACTTAAAATTGGCATGTCTCAGATATCCCCTTCCTAGTAAAGGAGCATGCATTTTGCCCTATACTGGGAGATAAAAATCAGGCTTCTCATCTTAAGGGAGATGTAGAAATGTCCTCTTTCAGTCTTTTTTGATATAACCAGTGTGTTTCAGGAGATATGTGTGTTAAATTTCAGTTTGCCGTGTGGGCTGCACATTCTGGTCTACACAGCAGGTCCCCTTCTAGGGAGAGGTCCGAAAAGTGTTCCACTTTTGGACTACATGTGTACCAAATTTCAGCCCTCCCGCTCACGTGGAAATACCATAATTTCAGTATGTCCATTTGCATGGATGAGACCCACAGAAATAGTAATCAAGTCTAAGGAATTTTACATGCACACATACACACTGCTTGCCAACCCCCTGCCATTCCCCGCCCCCCCATATCAACTCCCTAGAAATTACCCTTCCCACCCCCATGCAACTAGGAAGCTCATTATTCACCCAACCATTCGCCTTCTGAAGCCGATTCTTCTCTTCTACACTCCTACTTTGCACCTTCTCCTTTTGTGCAGCCCCCCTGCACACAAACAATGCCCACACATTGCAGCTAAGCGCCTTTTTCACCTTCCACCCAAATACGAAGCCTGCATCCCTCCCTTCAGCCCCACTTCCCCCTTTTTTGTAACTCCCTTTGCACTGCCTTTTTCCTTGCATTTCTCAACTCTTTTACACACATCCACTCCTCTAGTGTGCAGCCCCCTTTTCACACACCATTGGCACCTGCACTCCCTCTCCCCTCCCTCCTCCTTGCTCTCCCTTGCACACAGACCACCTCCAGTTCTGTGCCTCCCCCTCTCCTCTATTCTGCAGTCCCCTTGGCACATGCACTCCAAGCTGATGTGTGTTACTGTATCTTTAAGTTGAATAGACTCTGAAGGCTGTCAGCTCAATCTGAGAATGTTAAGTTCAACTGATGAATATTGTACATGTATGGATGTTTGCTTGTTAATAAAGTATCTGTTCTACTTTGAATCTGGAACTTCCTGTTGTAGGTGACACACGGTACCAGGAGTGAAATGCATGGTTGTGGGAAGGTATTATGGACTATTTGAGGGCTGTGCATCCTTTATCTCTCTCACATGATGCCGCTGAGCCATGGAGGAGGGAGAAGTTTAAACAACAACAACAACAATCTTTATTACGGTCCAGAGACCCAACAAATCGTTACAAAGCAATACACAATTCATACAGCCTACCTCCAGGTTAAACAAGCATTTTGTTCAGAATAGAGGGATCATTGGTTCTTGCAACCACCGATAAAAACTTGGCCACTGCTAATGTTCTAGCATTTGTCCGGTCTTCCAATAGGAACCTGACATAGCCTCTGATTTTCCCGGGAAAGGTACCAGCAAGGGTAGTATCAGTTCAGCCCTGGCTTGCTCGTATTTTGCACAGTGCAAGAAAATATGTTTTATGGAATCAATGTCTTGAGCACACGAGCAAAGTCTGTCCTGGTAGGGAACTCCTCTCAACCTGCCATCCAACATTGCAGAAGGAAAGACGTTTAGTCTGGCTTTGATGAAAAGCCTTCAATAGTTTGGTACTGTCAGGTTTTTAATGTAAGATGTTAACTTAAAGACATACCCATATTGAACTCCTACTGCCAGCGGACTACAGACTGCGTGTGATCGAGATCGCAAGTCACTGTGTGCATTATCCCATAATCTTTTGCTTTAACATCTTTTGGGCGCCTTCATAACCCAGGTAATACAGTTGGCGGGGGGGGGGTGACAGACCAATAGAGGTGGCTTTTTTAGCCATGGTTTTCTGCCATTTGCTGACAAATTCCTCATTGGTCAGCTCTCCCCCCCTTCAGTGTTTCTCATTTTTCACTGTTCACCCAACAACAGACGTTTGAGTAAAGTGGAGTAGAGCGATCAACCAGTTTTAAAAAGGAGAAATGGCAGAGATGGGTACAACACAGAAAGTTAATTAATACAACAGAACCCAGCTCCCTTCTCAGGGTCCTCAAACCTTGCTTTAAACTGCCATCACCGCTTGCTCACTCTACTCAGACCTCTGCCACTGTTTAAGATTATCACTTTTCCCCTCCCAGTTTTCTCCGTTCCTGCTGTTATTTAAAACCGCTATTCCCCTCCCCCCCCCCCGCATCAGTGTCTCTCCCTTCTCATTCCCATGACATGCTCACAGGTTGCATTCTCTGTTACTCCCTTATGTCATCATGACTTTGTGCAAATCCGGGATTGCGATGCAGCGCCACAAATCCTCCAATAGGGGCTGCCTGATGACAGCATTACATTTTTATGTATATAGGATGGAAAATCATTAGGACTAGTTATAGGCTGCCGTTGTAGGATCAATACTAACTAGAGATGGGAAGGCCTGGGGGGGAAATGTGGGGGGGGGGACCCGTCCCATCCCTGTTTTTTTCCCCGGAAAAATTGAAAAAAAGTGTGAAAAATATTCCAACTATATCAAACTTTTTTTAAAAAAAATTCCAGAAAAAAAGGGCTTTGGGAAAAACTGGGGGAAAAGCTTGGGTTCCCCCCAATTTTTCTGGGTTTTTTTTCCAGGCCTTCTCATCTCTAGTACTAACCTCCCATCTCTTGTGGGGGCGCAATTAGTGCCAGCACCGTCCGTTAAGAGTTTGGGTGTAATCTTCGACACCTCCCTTTCCATGGAGGTGCAGCTTGCAGCTATAACAAAGGGCATTTTTTCAACTCCGCCAAGCTAAGCAGTTGGCTTCTTACCTCTCTCGCCCTGACCTAGCCACTGTGATCCACGCGACGGTCACCTCCAGACTGGGTTATTGTAACTCGCTCTACGTGGGGCTGCCCTTGAGACTGACCCAGAAACTCCAGCGAGTGCAGAATGCCGCGGCGAGACTCCTTACGGGGTCCTCGCTGCGGGATCACATTCACCCGGTGCTATACCAGCTGCACTGACTCCCGGTGGAGTACAGGATCAGGTTTAAGGTGCTGGTTTTAACCTTTAAAGCCCTATATGGCCTAGGACCCTCGTACCTACGGGACCGCCTCTCCTGGTATGTCCTACAGAGGAACTTACGGTCTTCAAACGAAAACATCTTGGAGGTCCCAGGCCACAGAGAGGTTAGGCTGGCCTCAACCAGAGCCAGGGCTTTTTCGGCTGTGGCTCTGATCTGGTGTAAGAGACATGGGCCCTGCGGGACTTGACATCTTTCCGCACGGCCTGCAAGACAGAGCTGTTCCACCAGGTTTTTGGCCAGGGCACAGCCTGATTCCCTCCTTCAATCTTCACAGAACTCTAGCCCAATGGTTGCCATCAATTTGAGTTGAATTAATTTTAGAATGAAATGATTTTGGAATGTTATATTATTTTATTGTTGTTAGCCGCCCTGAGCCCGGTTCCGGCTGGGGAGGGCGGGATATAAATAAAATGTATTATTTATTATTATTAACCTGAGAGAAAGTTCAGACATGGTAGGGAGTTGGGCTTTGCCTGCACTTTTTGCTATATAGAAGGTTGTAGCTGATCTACAGTTTGGCTCTGAAACTGGAAGTAACCCCTCACAAGAGAAAAACGTCTGGAATACAGTTAGGGTGTGTTAAAGTAACAGATTGGGTGGAAGGGTTCCTGTCTATTCCTGCTATGCTTTGTCTCCCTGCCTCTACTTTATAAAGGTTAGGCAGGACTCAGGCTGGATCAGTACTATAACATGCAGGTACATGCAAGGAGTCAAACCCAGATCTGTGTCTCTCAGAAATTTGGCTTCTTCAGGAGTGATGCATCGCTCCTGTGACTCCAAGTGTAGAAAGAACAGAATTGCCCGTCGCCAGTAACAGCTGGTTGGAAGGTTTCAAGGCCAGTGCGGTATATGATACAAAGATGTAAAGGGTAGCTTCCTTTTTTGCTAGGCTTACAAGGCCGTGTTCATATTATATATTTAATAATAATAATAATAATAATAATAATTTATTTATATCCCGCCCTCCCCAGCCGAAGCCGGGCTCAGAGCAGCTAGCAACAATAAAAGTAACACAGTTTACATAAAATCACAATGAATTAATTGAAATGCATTCTAAAATCAATTCAAAATCAAATTAATGGCAACCATTGGGCTAGAGTTCTGTGAGGTTTACCAAAGGAGGGGGTCAGACTGTGCCCAAGGCCAGGTGGAACAGCTCTGACTTGCAGGCCGTGCAGAAAGATGTCAAGTCCCGCAGGGCCCTAGTCTCTTGTGACAGAGCGTTCCACCAGATTGGAGCCACTGCCGAAAAAGCCCTGGCTCTGGTTGAGGCCAGCCTAACCTCCCTGTGAATCATAGAATCATAGAGTTGGAAGAGACCACAAGGGCCATTGAGTCTAATTGCCTGCCAAGCAGGAAACCATCAGAGCACTCCTGACATGGTTGTCAAGCCTCTGCTTAAAGACCTCCAAAGAAGGAGACTCCACCACACTCCTTGGCAGCAAATTCCACTGTCGGTCCGGGATTTCCAAGGTGTTTTTATTTGAAGACCGTACGGTCCTCCGTGGAACATACCAGGAGAGGCGGTCCCGTAGGTACGAGGGTCCTAGGCCATATAGGGCTTTAAAGGTTAAAACCAGCACCTTAAACCTGATCCTGTACTCCACGGGGAGCCAGTGGACCAGTAAGATACCACTTTACGTACCCATGATGTACTTTCAATGCTTTAAATGTATGGTGTGCCCGTGACCCCAGGACCTTTCAGTTACTTAATTCTCATGGTACAGTTGGATGCCCTGGCTCACAGCTTAGGATTCATTACATTGGATAGGCTTGGAAAGGGGCATTTTTAAACTACAGGAGGAAAACAAACAAACAAGGCATGGTTTATTTCTCAGAAAGTTTATTTGTATTTTCATTACAAATTGGAAATGGTGGGTATACATCATCATTATAAATATTAATAAATACTTTAAATGCGGTAAAGAATTCAAATAAATAAATAAATAAATAGGAACAACATAAAATGCATTAAACCACATTTTCCCTATTAGCTAGGAAACATCCAGGGGCTCTTTTTTTTCAACAATTCCCTTGTTGTTTAGGATTAGGGATATCCAACTATGGAGAAAGCCATTTTACATTTTCCAGTGATGTAAGAGTCCTGTAGTTTTAATAGTGTGGGAAATAATTGTTCATAACAGGGAAAGCATACATTGAAACCTCTTCTGTATACCATCTTAATAGTGCTAGGCCAGGGAGCCAGTCCTGCGGCTTGGTTAATTGACAGCATAATATCAATACTTCTGTGGGAGTAAATTTCAATGATTACAGTGGGACCTACTTCTGAGTAAATATGACCATGATTGTCTGGCACCCTTATCCTAAGAACAGGTTAGCAAAATTGTCTCGTTATTAATAAGGTCTAGTATCTTGAAGAGTTCAGAGTTCAGTGCAAACAAAAAACCCATTCTGAAAAGCACTATTATAATGTGCTAAGGAAAAGTGTGAAATTCTCCAGCGTATTGTAGGTTTATTTTCCAACTTGCACCCCATGGGAGCTGCTGGGGCAGCTTTTGCAGAGATGACTCCTGCCAACCTAGCAGTTCGAAAGCATGTTAAAGTGCAAGTAGATAAATAGGTACCACTCCGGCGGGAAGGTAAACGGCGTTTCCGTGCGTTGCTCTGGTTCGCCAGAAGTGGCTTAGTCATGCTGGCCAAATGACCCGGAGGCTGTACGCCGGCTTCCTTGGCCAATAAAGCGAGATGAGTGCCGCGAGCGGTCACGACTGGACCTAGTAGTCAGGGGTACCTATTCTGCTCTTAATAAATGATGGTTAAACACAGTGGACAATTGGTAGTAAAAGTTGCAGCATAGTAGAGAAGGAAAGAAGTAAGGGAGGAAAACAAGTGATGTATTTTACACAGGATCAGACCATTGGTCCATCTTACCCCATGCTATATCTATCTACCTGTCAGGCAACAACTCTTGGGGATACTGGACATTACAAAATTATCCCTTCTAAATGCTAGGCATGTGTTTGAGTTATGGCTGCTTCCAAAACGCGTTCTCAACATGAAGCTGCCTTAAATCTTCAGACCATGGGTTATTCTGATTCAGTACTGTTTAGCCTCGAGTTGCCATATTTCAAAATGTAAAGCCCCAAAAGTTGCCGAGGTTTTTTTTTATAGACAAAAATGCCTAAACATTCCAGAATTTTTTAAAAAATATAAATTATTTCTTAAACCCTAATTCTAAACTGATACCGAGAACTGTATCAGAGTCCTAAAGCATTTTTCCAAATACTTTAAAATAATTGTTCAGATTATGTCCTCGTCAGGACAGAAAACAGGTTACTGTTACAAAGTGGTTCAGGTTTTGATATCAGTCCTAGGGCTTGAAAACCACCTGCTGAACGTTGCACCGTTGGGGTCTCCATTTTCGGCCTGTGAATCATCTACATCATGATATGTGGATGATTGTGCCTTTGGGTTGTCAGAGAGGTTTCCGGCTGATATGATGCTGCCACAGGGATCGGCGCTCGCATTTCTCGTATGTCTGCTAGGTTTTGGTGTATTGAATTGGACTAAAGGGATTTCGTTCCTTCTGGCCAAGAATTGGGAGTACGGTGGTGGATTCATACCAGGGAATAAAGGTTGCTTAGCTTTTCCTAGGCTGACGAGATAGTTGTACTTGGGAGACTGGTAGACATCATAGCCATTTTCCAGGGTCCAATGTCTGAAAGTGCAGTCCTCATAACTGAAGAAGTGCTGAAGGATGAAACAAGAATCACAATCAGAACAGTATTGAAATTCGAGTGGAAAATGCTCATCAAAATTCTCTGCTACAGATGTTGAATGGTGTCCGGGTTTTTACCACATATTTGGTATGTCTAAATGTCTTTACGATACTTGATTTCAACATTTTATATTTTAGTATTTTTAATTGCATGTGCAATGGAATTAGCATTGGCAGTATTTTATAGATAACAGTGTTACTATTTGACAGATTACAGCTTGTGAGATGTTTGGTACCTTCCAAAACATTCACATCTAAAACATTTGAATTCGTGAGTTATTAGTCTTTCCCATTGCATAGTCAGTGGTTCTTTGTTTTTACTGATTTTTTTCTCCAAGTGATAACCCTTCTACCTTTACCAAAAATAACACAAAATAAAAAATAAATCCAGATTCTGCACAGAAAAATACCACATTCAAAACAAATAATGTTTGGGGGGAAGTAATTAGAAATCCAAGGAAGCAGAAAAGTTATGAAATCCTTTTTTTTAAAGTGTGATAACTAAGCTTTATGAAATGGTTATATGTCCCGTGATAAGGTAAAAAATGTTAAGGGACCTCTCACCATTAAGTCCAGTCGTGACCGACTCTGGGGTTGCAGCCCTCATCTTGCTTTATTAGCCAAGGGAGCCGGCGTACAGCTTCCAGGTCATGTGTCCAGCATGACTAAGCCGCTTCTGGCAAACGCTGTTTTCCTTCCTTCCTTCCTGCCTATTTATCTACTTGGCCTTTGACGTGCTTTCGAACTGCTAGGTTGGCAGGAGCAGGGACCGAGCAACGGGAGCCCACCCCGTCGTGGGGATTCGAACTGCGACCTTCTGATCAGCAAGTCCTAGGCTCTGTGGTTTAACCCACAGCACCACCCCCGTGATAAGGTACCATTTAATAAATGGAGACCTGCACTTTTTTGCAGTGACTAAAGATAAAAGGCAGGGGTGAGGAACCTCCATCTCATGAGCCAGATGTGGCTTGGCAGGGGTACCACTTTGGCCCATAGAACTATTCCTTGCAAACAGTGCCCAGCTGCCCTGGCATCTTCTGGCTGGCGTAGTGGGAGTGGGCCTTGTTCCAGGAGCACAGAGTGGTTTGCATTTAAACCACTGCTAAAATGGAAAGGAAAAGCTCCTTTTTAGCAGCAGTTTCAATAAAACATAGACAGGTGGACTAGACCACCCACTGGACAATTATCCAATGTCATTATGTCATAAGGTGATGGACAGATGGGTTGTCTTAGGTAAAGGTAAAGGGACCCCTGACCATTAGGCCCAGTTGTGACTGACTCTGGGGTTGTGGCACTCATTTTGCTTTGTTGGCCGAGGGAGCTGGCTTACAGCTTCCGGGTCATGACTAAGCTGTTGGTCTGCAGGGGAAGAGACAAATAAAGATGCCTGCCCCAAAGCTTCTCCATCCCTGATATAAAGCAGCATACTTTGATCTGAAATACTTGTTGAGGAACATGCAGACTGGCAGTTGTTTGAGTGATTGCCAAGATTGTGTGCATATTTGTGGGTGGAAGGAGAGTTCACATCTTCCAGGTTTGGCCACCTGTATTCTTAGGTTAAAAAGGGACGCGGGTGGCGCTGTGGGTTAAACCACAGAGCCTAGGGCTTGCCAATCAGAAGGTCAGCGGTACGAATCCCCGCGACGGGGTGAGCTCCTGTTGCTCGGTCCCTGCTCCTGCCAACCTAGCAGTTCGAAAGCACCTCAAAGTGCAAGTAGATAAATGGGTACCACTCCAGCGGGAAGGTAAACGGTGTTTCCGTGCACTGCTCTGGTTCGCCAGAAGTGGCTTAGTCATGCTGGCCACATGACCCAGAAGCTGTACGCTGGCTCCCTCGGCCAATAAAGCGAGATGAGTGTCGCAACCCCAGAGTGGGTCACGACTGGACCTAATGGTCAGGGGTCCCTTTACCCTTTACGTATTCTTATGTTAACAGCCTCACAGTTATGTAAAGCCCTGGGTTTCACAATATCAAACTGAAGAGGGCAAATTGTGCAGCCCTCTATGTTGTCTGCAGCACAAGTGTGGCATGCCGGTGGTGTTGTGCTGGCAGAAAGAAATGTGGGACATCCTTTATAAATCATTGTGTCTCATAAGAACTGCAGGGGCCTGAAGGAAAACGATATCCCAGGCATAAGCGAAAGGGTAAAGGACAATGGTTTCCTTAGAAGTGCAGCAGAACTGCTTATTGCATCTCCAAGTTAAAGAATCATACTTTGGCTGTTGTGGCACGTGGCACCACATGAAAGATGCCAGAAAAAATTCATAGGAGAACTCACCGATCCAAAGATATTGCCATTAATATCCATACAGAGGAAGCGCCCAGTTTTTACGCCATTTATCACCACGTAGCCTGCACCTTCAGATTTGATCATCAGGGCACCTGAAATTTAAATGGTTAAACATTAGAAGATAATTTAATGCCGTAAACCAAAGATGACCATCTGGTGGCCACAGGGCAAGATCCAGTCCCAAAGTATTAAAAGTTATCTGGCTAACCCTTCCATAATTGGTTGAGGTATGGCAAAAAAGCTTGCCCACAATTTTAATCAGAACAGGAAAGTTCTAAGAAAAGATAGTGTATTCATTTCGAATTTGGTTTACAATATGTATGCTAATATTTATATGTAATGCTATACTTCTGTCCATGTGCTGTATGAGGAGCTGGCCAATTGGCAAACCAACTCTGTGTTACAAAGATGACTGCAAATGTGAGATTAAGGCTGGCAGCATTAACCCTGCCATGTGGGAATGCCTTGCAGATGACCGCAGTGCCTGGAGATGGGCAGTCAAGTCATGCTTCTACAGCAGTGACCAGAAGAGAAATGACCACTGGGAAGAGGGCAGAGAGAATAAGCACCATGGTGCATCTGCAACAGCACATCCAGGCACCTTCCTCTGCCCCGACTGCAACAAAACATGTCTCACCTACATCCCATCTCTACAGCCACAGCAGGCACTGTAACCCGCCAACAGTTTGACCTCACTCCCAAAGGCACACTCCTCCATTGTCTCCTGAGACAGACAGATGCCAATCAGTCAACTTGGTTATGGAATCGGAGCACTCAGTATGTACCCCCTAATCAGCATCCAGCTCTTGACCGTCTGAAGAACAGAACAGCCCCCAAGGCTATAGGGCAGCAATGTGGAGCTTCTGTAAAGGTAAAGGTAAAGGGTAAAGGGACCCCTGACCATTAGGTCCAGTCGTGACCGACTCTGGGGTTGCAGCGCTCATATCGCTTTATTGGCCGAGCGAGGTGGCATACAGCTTCCGGGTCATGTGGCCAGCATGACTAAGCCGCTTCTGGCGAACCAGAGCAGTGCACGGAAATGCCGTTTACCTTCCCGTCGGAGTGGTACCTATTTATCTCCTTGCACTTTGACGTGCTTTCAAACTGCTAGGTTGGCAGGAGCAGGGACCGAGCAACGGGAGCTCACCCCGTCGCGGGGATTCAACCGCCAACCTTCCGATTGGCAAGTCCTAGGCTCTGTGGTTTAACCCACAGAGTTTCTGTATCTCCACCCTAATTAGTCCTGGCAGGCCTCTGAATTTGGCCCATAAGGACATTTTGAGCAAACCAAACCTGTTGTCAGCCTAGATCTCTTAAGTGCTAAGATTGGAGAGGAGGGTCTCACCTATCTGTCAAAAGAACCCTAGCAATTCACACTAATGACATCTCAACAAAACATTCCCCATAATAGGGTCGATGATACATGTTTTGAACTGCCCTGTGATCTTCAGATGAATGAAATGAATGAATGAAAAAAATGGCCCACAAAGGGCAGCTTCTTCCACCTGAGAAGAAATAAATAAAACACCCAGCCTGCTTTTAAGGGTCTGTTTGGCGTTTATGTTGCGTTTAGTACAATGGTACCTTGGTTGTCGAACTTTATCTGTTCTGGGAGTCAGTCTGACTCCCAGAACTGCTGGAAAGCGAAGGCGCGCCTTCTGATTGGCTGCAGGAGCTTCCTGCACTCCAGCAGAAGTCGCGTTGAACGTTCAGCTTCCAAAAAACGTTTGAAAACCGGAACACTTCCGAGTTTGCGACGTTCAGGAGCCGATTTGTTCGGGACCCAAGCCGTTTAACACACAAAGTACCACCGTATTGCATTCTTGGGTTGTGTGTCTTCTTGCCATATTTATAAGAAAGTGTGTTCTAGAAATATTTTGACAAAGTAAATAAATAAGGAAGAACAAGGAAGGTTCAGATCAGATAGCTGTTAGCCATACTCGTGTTGAACATCCATTCATTTCATGCAGGTCCCCTGCAGTATGAGAAATGCCCAACAGCTCCCCCCTCCACTCACAGATCTCTGTTGCCTTGTCTAGTTATGCCCTTAAATACTCTTTGTGTTGGAATAAACAGGCAGTGTTGCCTGCATTAGCTACATGTTTTGCAAGCTTCTTTTATAAGCCTCCAATATAATTTTTTAAAAAAATGGGTATGATCCAGCCAACCTCCTTTGGTGTCATTCCCTGCAGGGAGCAATGAGGGCCCCAGCGCCACCTCCTGCTCTTCTGGAGACGATGGGTCTCCCCTGATGACAAAGTCTAAGGAAGTGTTGGTGTTGACCTTTAAAGCCCTAAACGGCCTCGGCCCAGTATACCTGAAGGAGCGTCTCCACCCCCATCGTTCTGCCCAGACGCTGAGGTCCAGCGCCGAGGGCCTTCTGGTGGTTCCCTCATTGCGAGAAACAAAGCTACAGGGAACCAGACAGAGGGCCTTCTCGGTAGTGGCACCCACCCTGTGGAGCGCCCTCCCATCAGATGTCACAAGAGATAAACAACTACCTGACATTCAGAAGACATCTTAAGGCAGCCCTGTTCAGGGACGTTTTTAATGTATGACATATTAGTGTATTTTTGGTTTTCGTGGAGGCCGCCCAGAGTGGCTGGGGGAAACCCAGCCAAATGGGCAGGGTACAAATAATAAATTATTATTATTATTATAAGTGTGTTAGCTGCCTGGTGAGAGGGGAGTGCTGAGGAGAGCAGCCACTTTTGTGGGAGCTTAGATGAGCCCAGGGCCGTCTTAAGCATATCCGACGCCGTGGTTCAAAGCTCCCTCTGGCGCGCCCCTGTTTCCCAGAGTTTTTTAGGGAGGACAGCGCTGTTGGCGGGGCTGGAGGAGGTGGGCAGCGGCTGGAGGGTGGTTCCTCCAGAGGGGAAGAGGCGAGGGCTGGACGCGGCACCTCCTGGCTCAGCTGGCCACTTCGTGCAGCAGTGGCCACGGCAGATGGAGGCTCCTGGCGTGGCGCTCCTTCGGCACTGTATGGAGGAGGCAGGCGACGGTTGTGAGCTGATGCTGGGAGGTGCCGCGTTCAGCCCTGGTGCCCTCCAGAACTTGGTGCCCCAGCGCTCTGCGCCTCTAGCCTCTATGGGTAAGATGCCCCTGGATTTGCTGTTCCTGGTTACACACTTGGATAGCTTGAATAAATTGGATAGCTAGATTCATGTTGCCACTGGTGTACCAGCTTGGTTGTAATTACAGTGGTACCTCGGGTTACATACGCTTCAGGTTACATACGCTTCAGTTTACAGACTCCGCTAACCCCGAAATAGTGCTTCAGGTTAAGAACTCTGCTTCAGGATAAGAACAGAAATCGGGCTCCGGCGGCGCAGCGGCAGCGGGAGGCCCCATTAGCTAAACTGGTGCTTCAGGTTAAGAACAGTTTCAGGTTAAGAACAGACCTCTGGAACGAATTAAGTACTTAGCCCGAGGTACCACTGTATTGTATTTTGATGACTGGGAAGCTATACGTGTTGCAAGTGCAGGGCAACCATTGTAATGTCTGGTCCTGACTGATGCTTTGGAGATAGCTCAGTCGGTAGAGCAGGAGACTCTTAATCTCAGGTTCGTGGGCTTGAGCCCCAAGTTGCACAATAAGATTCCTGCATTGCAGGGGGTTGAACTAGATGACCCTATGATTCTAAGCCTCCCATATAGCATCTAAGTGCATATAGCATATAAGTGCGGTTGAAGGATGGATGGCGGCTAACAGATTGAGGTTGAATCCTGACAAGACAGAAGTACTGTTTTGGGGGGACAGGAGGCAGGCAGGTGTGGAGGACTCCCTGGTCCTGAATGGGGTAACTGTGCCCCTGAAGGACCAGGTGCATAGCCTGGGAGTCATTTTGGACTCACAGCTGTCCATGGAGGGCAGCTGTCTACCAACTCCACCTGGTACGCAGGCTGAGACCCTACCTGCCCGTGGACTGTCTCGCCAGAGTGGTGCATGCTCTAGTTATCTCCCGCTTGGACTACTGCAATGCGCTCTACATGGGGCTATCTTTGAAGGTGACCTGGAAACTACAACTAATCCAGAATGCGGCAGCTAGACTGGTGACTGGGAGTGGCCGCCGAGACCACAGAACACCGGTCCTGAGAGATCTGCATTGGCTCCCAGTACGTTTCCGAGCACAATTCAAAGTGTTGGTGCTGACCTTTAAAGCCCTAAATGGCCTCGGTCCTGTATACCTGAAGGAGTGTCTCCACCCCCATCGTTCAGTCCGGACACTGAGATCCAGCGCCGAGGGCCTTCTGGCGGTTCCCTCATTGCGAGAAGTGAGGTTACAGGGAACCAGACAGAGGGCCTTCTCAGTAGCGGCGCCCACCCTGTGGAACACCCTCCCTTCAGATATGAAGGAAATAAGCAGCTATCCTATCTTTAAAAGACATCTGAAGGCAGCCCTGTTTAGGGAAGTTTTTAATATTTAACACTGTACTTTTTTAACACTTGATTGGGAGCCGCCCAGAGTGGCTGGGGAAACTCAGACAGATGGGCGGGGTATAAATAAATTATTATTATTATTATTATTATTATTATTATTATTATTATTATTATTATCACTTATCCAAAGATAAGTATGAACGTACATATTGAGCGAAGGAATGCTAAGGCAAAAACTGATTGGCCGATTAAAAACTTTTCACCTGCTCTGGCAATCAGTTCATTGATCCTGAGGCATCACGCCACATCTCCCTTTTTGCTAGACCCCGTGGAAAAGCAAAGAATCAATCATTTATTTGTATGCCACCTTTCCAAAGTTCAAACCACGCTCAAGACGGCTTACAACACATGCAAAATTACATAACTATAAATGTAACAGAAGTAAAAGGTAAAGGGACCCCTGACCATTAGGTCCAGTTGTGACCGACTCTGGGGTTGCGGTGCTCATCTCGCTTTATTGGCCGAGGGAGCCAATAAATGCTGTTTACCTTCCCGCCAGAGTGGTACCTATTTATCTACTTGCACTTTGACGTGCTTTCGAACTGCTAGGTTGGCAGGAGCAGGAACCGAGCAACAGGAGCTCACGGGGATTCGAACCACCGACCTTCTCATCGGCAAGTCCTAGGCTCTGTGGTTTAACCCACAGCGCCACCCGCATCCAGTGTAACAGAAGTAGTCATGAACAAAACATCGAGTACACAACCGAATTGAATTTTTTTCACATAAATCATAAGATCATAAGGTCCAAAATAAAGATATAAAAAATTAACATCAACAACTCTCACCCCCAACAAAAAACACATACAATCTGTGTATGTGTGTATGCATGCTTCCTTGCAAGATTTGGTTGCCCCTGTCTGCTTGAAATGGTAAAACCATTCTTCAATAAGCCCTCCCTAGATTTGGAAAATCTAAGTAACTACTGGCCAGTTGCCAATACCCCTTCTTGGGCAAGGTTTCTGAGCAGGTGGTTGTGGACCTGATCCAGATGTCTTGCAGGAAACTGGTCTTCTAGATCCATATCAATTGGGGTTTAGGTCTGGCTTTGGCACAGAAACTGCTTTGGTCACCTTGTATGAGAACCTCTGTCTGGAGAGACATGGGAAACGTGTCCTTGTTAATTCTCAGCCTCTCAGCGGCTTTTGATACCATCAACCATGGTATCTTTCTGGACCGATTGTTTGAGCTTATTACACCAATCCTGGCCCGACTGCCGATTAGTTTCCGGGCCCAATTCAAAGTGCTGGTTTTGAGCTATAAAGCCATAAATAGCTCAGGACCGCAATACCCAAGCTTCTCGTGATATGAACCGGCACTCATCCCTTGGGGCTTTCTTTGTGTGCCTCCTCCTGACAAAACCAGGCCTAAACCCTGATTGAAATGGATTTAGAAAACCAATTTTCTCCAAGGCCCCTGGTCTGGAGACAACACGAGAACAGCCATTTTCTGTCGTGGGTCCCCACTTGTGGAATGAATATCTCCACTTACAAAATATAGGTTCTAATTTCCCCAAAAATTTGGAAAATGCAGATGTGCCCAGGAAACGCTCCCTGTCCTGTATGCAAAGCTGTGCTTCAATTTCTCTGCAGTGAAAGGAATGAATAAATCCGATTCTGTATATATTTGAAATTTAAGGCATGATGCAGTTGATGTTTATTTTTTGACGGAATCGTGCTTTTAATTAGAGCTCAGTTTCTGGTTTTTCTTAATGGAAACAAACCATGGGCACGTTCTCTTTGTAATAAGTCTGCCACTTTTATAGATATTGAAATATTAAAGCTCCATATTAAACATTAGGACTAGAGAGCAGCCCTGGGCTTCATGTTTCTCCACCTAAAATGGGATTAATAGTGGACTGGATAATGCAGCTGTCACAATAATACTTCTAGGAAGCCACTAACAGCAAATGAAGGTAGCCCATTTTCCCTTGTTTATTCCCAGCATTCTTCCTCTGGAAAGGCAGGATGGAGGGGAATGTCATTTTAGGTCACATTTTTATTACAAACCTCTGCAATTCGCACCTTACCAAACTATATGCAAACTCAAAGAAATCTGCCCTTCACAATCCATACTTCTCCAAACTTTGCAACACAGTTCTCCAAGCAAGTACCGTGCACGGAAATGCTTATGTTGTCATCGATTTATTTCGTAAAGTTTATACGCCTTTCGATTGTAAAAGAAACAAAGAACAAAACCCCAAAGCAGTTAGGGGTTTAGTTTCCATAAGACTGCATAGATGAAATGAAAATAACATACAGAAAGGAATCGCGTTAGGCATAATTGCTTGGGGAAATGTGCGGATGGGGAGAAATGCAGATTAAAAGGCTGGCAAATTTTCACCAGGACTTTATTTTTTAAAATAGGCAAGCAACGTAGTAATGCGGTGAACTGAATTTATTATTGGGAAAAATGAGAAACTGAGAGAAACATCTCTCCCTCCCCTCAACCTTTCAGTGGTACTTACTGTAAACGGTTTGGTGAGGACTTCCATCCACATGGCCATTGGAGTGGATTTGCAGGTGGAAGCTGTTTCTTGCTGTGGACGTGTACAGGTGCAAGAGTCTGTCTGTGTTTCCCCAGTTCTGGCTGAGTAGCGGTGAAGCGTTGGGAAAAGCAGTAGCTGTTTTCCAGCCACACGCGGCCAGCAGGATGAACTTCAGGAAGCTGCAGCGAGTGACCGGGCACATGGCTCTGCTTTCTTAGTGGCTGAAACCTGAAACTCGATCCGTTAATCTGTTCCTCCCTTCGCCTGTGTCTCCCTCTCCTTTAGAGTGAATCCTCAGATTGGCTCCCTACAATTTTTGCGCAGCTTTATAAAGGGCAGCTGGGTGACACGGGATCCCTTTTGTTTTGTAATAGCAATATTTTGGGAGTGTCCTGAGACCTCAACAAATCCAGGCGGGGGCAAAGAAAAAAGGAATGCATGTAGGTTTCTTAGGGAAGGTTACGCCACTTCCAAAGTAAGCTTTTGGGCACTAATGACATGTTCAAATGTTATCTGGAAAAAGCCTCTGACATCACCACGCTTCCCACTGGTGGGCTCAACCCATTCCTTTGTAAGGGAAGGATATTTTCATTTCTCCCCACCTTTCCGTGCAGCTGATTCTGTAAATATGTGGTGTCAGACACAAAATCTGAAGATCTTGTTAGACCCTTTTTGACACTCTGCTATGGCCCAAGGCGGGACGCGGGTGGCGCTGTGGGTTAAGCCACAGAGCCTAGGACTTGCCGATCAGAAGGTCAGCAGTTCGAATCCCAGTGGTGGGGTGACCTCCCGTTGCTCGGTCTCTGCTCCTGCCAACCTAGCAGTTCAAAAGCACATCAAAGTGCAAGTAGATAAATAGGTACCACTCCGGCAGGAAGGTAAAGGGCATTTCCGTGCGCTGCTCTGGTTCGCCAGAAGCGGCTTAGTCATGCTGGCCACATGACCAGCTGTACGCCAGCTCCCTCGGCCAGTAAAGCGAGATGAGCGCCGCAACCCCAGAATCGGCCACGACTGGACCTAATGGTCAGGGGTCCCTTTACCTTTATGGCCCAAGGCACTTCCAGCAAACCATCATTTGAACCATTTATGAGCTAGGAAGCTGATGTCCTCAGAGGGGCTAGACATATGGGTATTGGCCTCTCTATGTCCTCTAAATCAGAGATGAGTGGGCTACCCATCCCACCTCCCCACTGCTGGTGGATTCACGGTGGTCCCCTCAGTCTCCCCCTTGCTCTGGAGCAGAAGCAGGCACCAGATCATCATAAAGGTAAAGGTAAAGGTACCCCTGCCCGTACGGGCCAGTCGTGTCCGACTCTAGGGTTGCGTGCTCATCTCTCTCTAGAGGCCGTGAGCCGGCGCCGTCTGAAGACACTTCCGGGTCACATGGCCAGCGTGACGAAGCTGCTCTGGCGAGCCGGCACCAGCGCAGCACACGGAAACGCCGTTTACCTTCCCGCTATAAAGCGGTACCTATTTATCTACTTGCATTTAAGAGTGCTTTCAAACTGCTAGGTGGGCAGGAGCTGGGACCGAACGACGGGAGCTCACCCCGCCGCGGGGATTCGAACCGCCGACCATACGATCGGCAAGTCCTAGGCATTGAGGTTTTACCCACAGCGCCACCCACGTCCCGACCAGATCATCATTCTTCTCAGCAACTCCCAGAGCCAATCAGTTGGGCAGCTGAGAAAGGGGTACAGTATTACACAGTGTGATTGCTGAGATCCTCCTGCTTTCCTGCCTACATAGGTGTGAGATGTGTGTTTATCCAAGTGCAGCTTCTCACTCACCATCCACTACCAAGTAGTGCCCTTGGTGCCAACAAGATTTCCCATTCCTGCCCCTGTGGGTGTCTAGACTCTGATGAGATGGAAATGAAGCAAAGAATCCAGATGAGCAATTGGAACGTGCACATTGGAGTTTTTAACACCCTAAGACCTTGCTTCGTCTGCAACTTGTCCTCTTCAGCTGTTCTGGACACAGGAGGACAAAAGTGTGGTGAGATGCTCTCATCAGCCCTGCCTGAAATGTCCCCATGCGCACTAGGCCTGCCATCCCACCTCTGATTATCTGTTGGCCCTCACCTGAAGAAGACTTTAGATGGATTAAGAGAAAAACCTCTTGCCTATTCTTTGGTCCTCTGTTGCAGGGATAAGGAATCTTCTGTCCAGCTGAGGACTGCATTCCTGCACAGGTAAACTTCTGGGAACTGCCTGCAGGTGACCAAGGTTAGAGGCAAAAACAGGCAGGGCAAGAAGCAAAAAGGAGTGTGGCAAAGGTTGCTGTTTTTACCTTGGTACACTTGGCTGCTTTCCACTCACACACCTCTCCATTCTCCATCAAGGCAAGTAAAAGACGTATCACAGTTGAAGGACGCATTCCAAGTAGCCCAAAGCACTCAAGGAGGCCATTAAAAAACTAATTGTCAATAGTGAACTGGGAAGACAATAGTGAAGGTGTGGAAAGTTAAAGGTGCATGGAGACTTTGCTGCCCGACATGCTACTGCACACATCAAAACTACACTTCTTGAAAAGACACAAGAACGGTGCCAATTAGATCCAGACTTGTGGAGATTACACTTCTGTTCCATTCGGATTTGCTTTTTTATTTTTTTAAGAATATCACAGGGAAAATAGGGGTGCAATTTGATGACATAAGCTGAGTGCTGCCCAGTTGGCACCCGTAACCTTGAAATTATAGCTTTCTCTGTGTGTGGTTGTTTTAAAAAGTTCTTATGTAAAGGTAAAGGGACCCCTGACCATTAGGTCCAGTCGTGGCCGACTCTGGGGTTGCGGCGCTCATCTCGCTTTATTGGCCGAGGGAGCCGGCGTACAGCTTCCGGATCATGTGGCCAGCATGACTAAGCTGCTTCTGGCAAACCAGAGCAGCGCACGGAAACACCGTATACCTTCCCGCCGGAGTGGTACCTATTTATCTACTTGCACTTTGACGTGCTTTCAAACTGCTAGGTTGCCAGGAGCAGGGACCGAGCAACAGGAGCTCACCCCGTCGCGGGGATTCGAACCGCCAACCTTCCGATTGGCAAGTCCTAGGCTCTGTGGTTTAACCCACAACACCACCCGCGTCCCTAAAAAGTTGACACCCTCAATTGTTTTTAAATGCATTTTGGTTTGATTTTTAATTGTATTGTTTTATTACTGTGTTGCTCTCTGCCGTGGTCTCCATTGGGAGGAAAGGGCAGGATGGGAATTTAAACAAATAAAAGCACTTTTAGATGTTCTGGGGTTGAGGTGGCTGTGAGCATTCCCTCAGACTCCTATTTGTTTGCTGAATTTTGTCACTGTAATAACTAGATTGGTTTCAGCTGCATGGGCTCTAGCAAAGCTACAGGAAGCTGCCTCTCACATGTCACTGTTACTAAACATTTACACCTGAATGTTTGGAAAGCCAAGGCTCCTCAGGTAAGCAAACATGCGCAGCAGCAATGGTCAGTTTTGCACATGAGAAACACATAGGCTTAGAGAAAGTAGCAGGCTCTGGAAATATTCAATAGCAGAGAAGGTAAGAAATCATGCCTTATCATCCTCTCATTTTCTCTCGTTTTCTGGCATTTTTCACTTCAAAATTGTTAATTTCTCTCATCTAGTTCCCTCTGCATTTTTTTCAGTGATACAGATTTTCTTTGGTTAATGATTGTTTGAAGAACTGTTGCACCTTTTATTTCCATATTATGGGAAATTTATTTACATGATGTAGTAGAAATCTTACTTTCCTCTTTTCTGGAGTGGGATTTATTTACTGTATTTTCTGATACGTCATTTTCATTTTTCTGGCTATGTCTGTATATTCTTAAATTTTTAGATGGTGAACTTGACCAGTTTCAATTTACCAGTTTGATGAAATTTAATATAACTGAAAAGGAAAAGAACAGAGCTCACAATCCCTTCCCCCACAAAACCCCTCCTGGTCCTCTCTACCTTGCTTTCTTTCATTTCAGCAACCTAATTCAGATTTTCAGCAGGGGCTTTCTCATGTTGTTTTTGTTAAACCATTGTGAATCAGAAACTTACTGATGTGCTGCAAATTGTATGAGTTCTGCCATTGCTTCCTATTATACATTCTGCCCACCCATGAAATAGAAAAATGGAATGTTGTAAATTGTTAATATTGTAACAGAAAACATGGCAGACCGTGGGAGAAGTGTTTGACGTAAAGTTATGATACAGTCCCTGGGTATCTGATGGCTGAAGAGTTCTGCACTGCAAACCAATGAAGTTTAACACACCAAACACACAGCAGTGATAGATCCTGATTCTACAGGGCTGCAGAACACCAGTAAAAGTAAAACGGTAAAGGACCCCTGGGTGGTTAAATCCAGTCAAAGGCGACTATGGGGTTGCGGCGCTCATCTCACTTTCAGGCCGAGGGAGCCAGCATTTGTCCACAGGCAGCTTTCCGGGTCATGTGGCCAGCATGACCAAGCCGCTTCTGGCGCAATGGGACACCGTGACAGAGTGCACGGAAAAACCGTTTACCTTCCCACTGCAGTGGTGCCTATTTATCTACTTGCACTGGTGTGCTTTCAAACTGCTTGGTTGGCAGGAGCTGGGACAGAGCAACGGGAACTCACGCCGTCATGGGGATTCGAACCGCCGACCTACTGATCGGCAAGCCCAAGAGGCTCAGTGGCTTAGACCACAGCGCCACCCGCACCAGTAATCAAGGTCGCAACAGGAACTAAAGGGGTGAGGATATTGCACTCTCCAAATGAGCCACATGCTCTCTCACTAAAAATAAAATATTAAAAGCAGAGATTGGATCCAGGAAGAGCCCTACCATGTAGCTTGCCTCTGGAAAGGCAGGGAGTGTACACCAGAATTCCTGGTAGTATTGGCAGAAAGAAAGCTCAGTTTAGGGTTGCCCAGCCACAAACTGGTGATGCCAGGAGTTAGACCAGGTCTGATTTCAACCTGCGGATGGATGAGTCCACCTTAACGGAAAAATCTGGTTTTATTCTGTAAAGCTATGCATGTAGTAAAGTTTTCAAATCACTAAAGCAAGAAATCACTTTCTCACAGAATTGGTGGGAAAGTGTTAACAATCCCAGACAACACACACTCTGATTTTAAAAGGGGGGAAAGTTTGATAGCAAGTAAGACCTTCAAAGTCACCATATGGCAGCGGAGTCTTTAAACAAATTTACTTTAGCCTTGTAACTTAAGCAAACACAGCTTAGCAAAGTTAGGACAGGCAACACTGACCCTAGGAACATTTCCCAAAATGCATGCCGTGAAACATGGGTAGGCAAACTAAGGCCCGGGGGCCGGATCCGGCCCAATCACCTTCTAAATCCGACCCGCAGACGGTCCGGGAATCAGGGTGTTTTCACATGAGTTGAATGTGTCCTTTTATGTAAAATGCATCTCTGGGTTATTTGTGGGGCATAGGAATTCGTTCATATATATTTTTTCAAAATATAGTCCGGCCCCTCACAAGGTCTGAGGGACAGTGGACCGGCCCCCAGCTGAAAAAGTGTGCTGACCCCTGCCGTGAAAGATCCCTGTTTAGATGGGGGAGAAAATACTTTGCTTCTGTGCCAGAAGGAATCTTGGGGGACTGGTTAGGAGTTGTAAGGTAAAGGTAAAGGTAAAGGCACCCCTGCCCGTACGGGCCAGTCTTGACAGACTCTGGGGTTGTGCGCCCATCTCACTTAAGAAGCCAGGGGCCAGTGCTGTCTGGAGACACTTCCGGGTCACGTGGCCAGCGTGACATTGCTGCTCTGGCGAGCCAGAGCCGCACACGGAAACGCCGTTTACCTTCCCGCTGG
Organism: Podarcis melisellensis; assembly: GCF_964234715.1. NCBI lineage: Eukaryota > Metazoa > Chordata > Lepidosauria > Squamata > Lacertidae > Podarcis > Podarcis melisellensis. Next base: position 93,594,848 of record NC_138537.1, read on the forward strand.
TAAGCGGTCCCTATTTATCTACTTGCACCCGGAGGTGCTTTCGAACTGCTAGGTTGGCAGGCGCTGGGACCGAGCAGCGGGAGCGCACCCCGCCGCAGGGATTCGAACCGCCGACCTTTCGATCGGCAAGTCCTAGGCGCTGAGGCTTTAACCCACAGCGCCACCTGGGTTAGGAGTTGTACTTGCAGACAAATTCCAGTTCTTTATGAATTAGAACTTTGCTTCTTACTGATATACAGAAACATTTAAGATTTCGCCTGTTGTTTAGTTGTAACAACGTACAGTAGAGGGTGACCCTCTCTTACTGTCCTGAAATCTCCTTAAAGGTAAAGGTAAAGGGACCCCTGACCATTAGGTCCAGTTGTGGCCGACTCTGGCGTTGCGGTGCTCATCTCGCTTTATTGGCTGAGGGAGCCGGCGTACAGCTTCCGGGTCATGTGGCCAGCATGACTAAGCCGCTTCTGGCGAACCAGAGCAGCTCACGGAAACACCATTTCCCTTCCCGCCGGAGCGCTACCTACTTATCTACTTGCACTGCCGTGCTTTCGAACTGCTAGGTTGGCAGGAGCAGGGACCGAGAAACGGGAGCTCACACCGTCGTGGGGATTCGAACCGCCGACTTTCTGATCGGCAAGTCCTAGGCTCTGTGGTTTAACCCACAGTGCCACCTGCGTCCCATCTTATCTAAAGTCTGTAAGCTTGATCTTCATAGCATGGAGAAGTTAGACTCAGCCACCAATCTCTCTGTTTTTTGTGTATCCTCTGGCTACCTTTTTTTCCTTGCTGTAATTCAGCGCTTTTAAAAGCTGTGTGCTGGGCAGAAATTCAGTTGTTACATTGCTTCTCCATGCCATAGCGAAGGCTGGACCTGTGGAATTTCTGCCTCTGTTGAAGAACCGCTCCCTGAAGGGGAAAAGTTGGAAAGTCTTCTCAGTAGGCTTGCGTAAGATTGCAGCCTGGGTTTGTACCTCATGTTCTCACCTTTAAGGGCAAAGAGAGGTGCTGTCATTTACACAGGTGTCCTTTTGGAACTGAACCCTGGGTGTTGGAACGCAACAGGCTTGTACACAGGTGCATGTGCTTATCTGGGAGCGTAAACTGGCACAGTGGGGCGGATGTAAACAATTGGTACGACGCAAAACATCCATACAAATTTGGATTTATTTACACTGGCATAAAAAACACAAGAACTCCCTTGACTCAAGTACTTTACTTCTCAGGCGTTTATTTCTGAGGACTCGCTGGGTTCAACGGAGGTCTCTCATAAAATCAAAAATTGCATATATATAAAATCCAGGATGAAGCAGAATATATTGCCCTCTCGCAATTGATCTTTTCACAATCCACACAGGAGAATCCTGCCTCCGTATATAATCTCTAAAAGAATAAGGTGACTAACAGTACAATCCTATTACAGATAGGTAGCCGTGTTGGTCTGCCATAGTCAAAACAACAAAAAATTCCTTCCAGTAGTACCTTAAAGACCAACTAAGTTAGTTCTTGGTATGAGCTTTCGTGTGCATGCACACTTCTTCAGATACACTGAAACAGAAGTCACCAGACCCTTCTATATAGAAGGGTCTATATAGAAGGGTTCTATATAGTACAATCCTATGCATGTTTTCTCAACAGTGAATCCCAGTGGTGCTTACAAACCAAGTAAGAGGCAGGATCACAGCCTAAATTACCGTATTTTTTGCTCTATAAGATCACTTTTTCCCTCCTAAAAAGTAAGGGGAAATGTGTGTGCGTCTGATGGAGCGAATGCAAGCTGTGCAGCTATCCCAGAAGCCAGAACAGCAAGAGGGATTGCTGCTTTCACTGCATAGCGATCCCTCTTGCTGTTGTGGCTTCTGGGATTCAGATTTTGTTGTTGTTTTCCTCCTCCAAAAACTAGGTGCGTCTTGTGGTCTGGTGCGTCTTATAGAACGAAAAATACGGTGTGTGTTGGGAATAAAATTATATTTATTAGTATTTAAATTCTTGTCAAAAGAAGAGGCGGGGAAACAAGTTATTTCTTTTTATATAAAATACATGGGTGAGATAGAGGAAAAGCAACACAATTCAGCTGAATCTGATGTGCTAGCGAGGGTCAATGCTGCCCTGGGGTGGTCTTTCCTTGACAAGCACGTAGCCTTTGCGCTTCTAAGACTGTGGGACGTCTTACATGGAGCTGAAGGAGACACTGGGAAGAGTGTCTTCCACTTTCCCTTGCAGCTCTATATGCTTTTCAAAGCACAGATCCAATTCTTCTAGAATTTGCCCAGATCCCTTGGAAAAGTGAAGTGTGTGGGGATTTGCTTAATGTCTCAGGTCTTAGGGGAGCAGCAGAAGGGAGCCATGACAGCCGTGTCCATGGCATTCTCTCAAAGAGCCTAAAAGGGTTTCTAACTCCTGTTGTAGGCAGTGTAGGAACCTTACCTGCCTTAAAGGTAAAGGTAAAGGGGCCCTTGACCATTAGGTCCAGTCGTGGCCAACTGGGGTTGCGGCACTCATTTCGCTTTATTGGCTGAGGGAGCCAGCGTACAGCTTCCGGGTCATGTGGCCAACATGACTAAGCCGCTTCTGGCGAACCAGAGCAGCACACAGAAATGCCGTTTACCTTCCCACTGGAGCGGTACCTATTTATCTACTTGCACTTTGACGTGCTTTTGAACTGCTAGGTTGGCAGGAGCAGGGACCGAGCAACGGGAGCTCACCCCGTCGCGGGGATTCGAACCGCTGACCTTCTGATCAGCAAGTCCTAGGCTCTGTGGTTTAACCCACAGCGCCACCCGCATCCTTCCTTGCGAAGGAAACACCACCTGCCGAAACCCGGCAGCAGCAGGGTTACAGCAGGTCAAACTGCTCACCCAGTTAACCCTGTGTTGTCTGCTTAAGCAGCAGCAACAGTTCTTCAGAATGTCTGGCCGAGGTCTTTGACATCTTCTGCACCTTCATACTTTTAAAATGGAGAAACGAGGGATTGAAGCTCTAACTTTCTACATAGAGAGTTTGTGCTATTGACCCCAGTCTTCTTCTTTGGCGATCACTTGTAGCCTAGTAAGATTGTCTTCCATGAACACGGTCTTTACAGTGAGTCCATAAGGGACTGTGGAGGCCAATTCTGGATCCAGACGTCCTTCCACAGTGGGGACAGAGGTGTCTGGGCAGGAGTTGATCGTGATGAGGGTTTGCCAAAGAAGATGATGAAGAAGTGCTATTGTCCCTAGTAATGTGTCAGCTACTATCTACTGTCTTCAGTCACCAATGCAGTAACACAGTTCAAGAAGGACACTGACAAACTGGAACGTGTCCAGAGGAGGGCAACCAAAATGGTCAAAGGCCTGGAAACGATGCCTTATGAGGAACGGCTAAGGGAGCTGGGCATGTTTAGCCTGGAGAAGAGGAGGTTAAGGGGTGATGTGATAGCCATGTTCAAATATATAAAAGGATGTCACATAGAGGAGGGAGAAAGGTTGTTTTCTGCTGCTCCAGAGAAGCGGACACGGAGCAATGGATCCAAACTACAAGAGAGAAGATTCCACCTAAACATTAGGAAGAACTTCCTGACAGTAAGAGCTGTTCGACAGTGGAATTTGCTGCCAAGGAGTGTGGTAGAGTCTCCTTCTTTGGAGGTCTTTAAGCAGAGGCTTGACAACCATATGTCAGGAGTGCTCTGATGGTGTTTCCTGCTTGGCAGGGGGTTGGACTCGATGGCCCTTGTGGTCTCTTCCAACTCTATGATTCTATGAACAACTAATTGGACAACAGAGTCTCATCAGTCAGGAATACTTTTCTTTAAAATGGGAAGGAACTGATGAAGAAACAGTCAAACAGGGACTTTTTCATAGAATAAAATTAAGGTTACTGAACATAAATTTACATAAGTATTCTAAGGATCAGCAGGACAGTTTTATACTTGGGATGGCTGCATTAGGACGATCAAATCCTGGCTTAAAAAGCCAAGATACACATGAGGTTTGTGCACCAACCCACAGCCCCTGTGGCTCTCACATCATGCCTCATTTCCTTCCTCAAGGAAAACCAGGAAGCCCCAGTTAACCATAGCTTCCTGTTACTTTCAAACCAGTTAACAGCATTCCAAAGCCAGGATTCAAAAGCCAACTTTAAATGATCCCTTCATATTTCCGTTCCTTGGGAAGCCATTAACAATAGTTTTCTGGTTTGGACATAACGGGCTTCCTTGTTTGTTTCTCTGCTCACGTAGGGAAGAGCAAAGGGACTTCATGCAAGCACACAGAGCTCGTGTGAAATTGGTTTATATAATTTCCAAGATGAATAAATGCTCAGAAAGATTTTGAAGGGTGAGCATTTTTAACAGAAAACAAAAGTCACCACTGTTCCTTTTTAGCATCCTTATAATCATGGGATCTAGGAAGTACATGAGTGTGTGCGTGGAAATACGAAGGTGGGCTGTTTATTCTATAGCAGTTATATTCCAGGAATAATTACAGACCAAGTCAACAACATGTACTGTGGATTACGCGTGCATTTCTCACCGCAGATCTTAGTCCAGAAGTTGTTAAATCGCACATCCTGCAGTGGCTGTATTTGGGACAGCCTGTCTTTGTCATGCAACCCACACACAGAAAACATCCTGGCTCAGCTTAACTACATGAAACAAATCAAGTCAACACAATCCACTGAGGCTTAAATCCACAATATAGGCAATGCCAAATCTGTGGTATTTTTGCATGTTTTCCTCGATCTGTGGAACTGTTACCTTAGAAAAATTCCTGGAATGCTATTTGCGGCTTTGAAAAATAATAAGTAAGACAGAAAGTCCAACATATCGTTGGGGAAGACTGCTTAGCTGAATCGGGGTGTGTATGTGTGTAAGACAACACAATGCATTTTGTGATCTACATTGTTGTTGTTTAGTCGTTTAGTTGTGTCCGACTCTTCGTGACCCCATGGACCAGAGCACGCCAGGCACTTCTGTCTTCCACTGCCTCCCGGAGTTTGGTCAGACTCATGTTTGTAGCTTCAAGAACACTGTCCAACCATCTTGTCCTCCGTCGTCCCCTTCTCCTTGTGCCCTCCATCTTTCCCAACATCAGGGTCTTTTCCAGGAAGTCTTCTCTTCTCATGAGGTGGCCAAAGTATTGGAGCCTCAGCTTCACGATCTGTCCTTCCAGTGAGCACTCAGGGCTGATTTCCTTCAGAATGGAGAGGTCTGATCTTCTTGCAGTCCATGGGACTCTCAAGAGTCTCCTCCAGCACCATAATTCCAAAGCATCAATTCTTCGGCAATCAGCCTTCTTTATGGTCCAGCTCTCACTTCCATACATCACTACTGGAAAAACCATAGCTTTTACTATACGGACCTTTGTTGGCAAGGTGATGTCTCTAACAATACATTACCAATAGTTAATGCAAAGGTTTTCATCCTTGTTGAGTCCACGGCTCCCTTGACCTACTGCATACTTTCTGCAAGTCTCCTGTGGGGCTCAGGAGCCTAGATATGTCACCTCTTCCTGCAGAACTGGCTGTCCATTGCCCCTTTTTGAATGCCCTCCCCTGGGGAATATACCCCCAGCCTCCTCTCTTTTCCCTTCTCCCTGGGTGTCTTCCAGGCAGCAGCCTCCCACCACCCCTGGTCTCGGATGGAGATGATGTTGCAAGTCATATTCCTACGACCTGACCTTTTTCATGCCATCCAATTGGCTGCCATGACAATAGGAGATGCAGCCAGTGTTTGAATCCAAATCCAGTTGTGCTAAAGACTCTCCTCCCTGAAAGTGAGGGGAGTGGTTGTGGGCCGGAGCCCGAGCACCACCCTAGCAGGGGGTGTTTGCCCCCTGCCTCCAGCTCACCTGGCTGGCGCTCACGCTCCCGCCGGTGGCCATCCAACCAGGTACCACGGAGGGGGCGTGCTCAGCAGCCTTTTGCTGCAGTGCCAGCCTCTCTCTGGCATCATTCCTCATGGCCGTCCCGTCACGAGTCACCTACCCTCCACTCCCTTTGAGTCAGGGCTTAGGTCATTGGCCTTGCTATGGACCTTAGGTTGGTCGCCCTGGTTGGCCGGGGGGCCTGGTAGGAGTTTTTCCATTTGGCATTAGGCTTTTTGGTTTTTCGCCTACCTCGTAGCAATCGTCACAACTTTTGTGGTATTGGTGGGTAGGTTAGGCATTGGAATAATGAGTTGTGGTGTATCGAAGGGCTAGGTGTGGTCATCTCCTATCCCTTCAATTTTTAGGGGTATTCCGTTAAAGGAATCTGGCGGTCGTGTATTCTGTCCGATGCCTGCTTGGCGGGAGGCCATGGCACGACCCTCGGTGACATCAGGGGAGAGCCTATAGTTGGATTAGCATCAACAGGCTCCACCTACTGGTGAATAAACCCACCTGTTTTGCGATCCAATGCCTAAGCCAATACCTTTTCACTGCTGTAATCAATAAAGTTGTGGCCTTTCCTAGCCCATTAACCTTATATCACGTGTCCTTGTGTCTTCATTTCACTCTGCGGGGGTCGGGTCCTCGAACCACAACCAAGGAATGAAGAAACAACAGGGAATACTCTCAGCGTGGAGACCTGCTCCATCCTGCCATGAACCACAGAACCGTACAAATTATTGGAAATGATGCCTTCTTGGGTCCAATCATATTTGGAATTTGCTTTGAAGCATTTGTTAGAGGCTATATAAACCCCAGGCTTCACAGCAAAAATACGCAGACCCTGCTAGTGTCCCTATTTTCCAAGGACAGTCCCAGATTTTCAGAAACTGTTCTGGTTTCTGGTTAGATCCTGCAATATGTCTCACTTTTCCTTAGGACATCCCTATTTCCATCAGATAAATGTTGAGGGGTATGGAATTGTTTTATTGCGCCATTTTACTTGCTGCCTGAAATCACTCCTGCTGGATCCCATCACATCAGATAGAGGTAAAAAGATAAAGGTAAAGGCCCCCAGGATGGTTAAGTCCAGTCAAAGGCAACTATGGGGTTGCGGCACTCATCTCGCTTTCAGGCTGAGGGAGCTGGCGTTTGTCCGCAGACAGCTTTCCTGGTCATGTGGCTAGCATGACTAAGATGCTTCTGGTGCAGTGGAACACCAAAACCAGAGCAGTGCACGGAAACGCTGTTTACCTTCCCACCGCAGCGGTACCTATTTATCTGCTTTCACTGGTGTGCTTTCAAACTGCTAGGTAGGCAGGAGCTGGGACAGAACAATGGGAACCCACCCTGTTGTGCGGATTCGAACCATCAACCTTCTGATCAGCAAGCCCAAGAGGTTCAGTGGTTTAGACCAAAGTGCAACCCACAACCCTTACACCAGATAGAACCCGTGGACTAACTCAGTCCTCACTTGCTTTTCATTCATGCCTTCCTGTTCCTCTGGACCCCCCCCCCCACTTCCTGCAGCTGCTGCAAAGGTCCCTTCCAGAGCTCTGCTCCCTAACCCCACTTCTCTGAATCCCTGCTTGCTGAAGCAGAGATCCTGGCCGCAACTGCCAAGAAGTCCTTCGAAGGGCTCCCTCTTGCGGACTGTTTTCTTGCCTGACTTGGGATTTTCAATGTATCCTAGCTCTCCTTTTTCCATTTTTATTGGCCAGAGTGCTGAAAATCTTGCTCTTTGTTCTCTGTCTTGTCTGGTGCTTTCCCTACAAATTGTTGCCTCCATACCTACAGGTGCCACACACCCATCTAAGTCTTCTGATTCTCCTTTGGGCTTCTTTTCCAGATAAACTAAACAATCCATTCTGTTGTGTGTGTGTGTGTGTGTGTGTGTGTTAGCTTACTCAAGGTTAAAATTAATTATCAAATTCCCTCTTTGAAAATAAGTAAATATCTATGTATTGTTGCTGAGCTCATCCCCATTGAAAAATGTGTATTTTTATTCTCTCTGTGCGATAAAAAACACACCCCAATTTAAGACATGTGCAAATATATAGGTAAAGGTAAAGGGACCCCTGACCATTAGGTTCAGTTGTGGCCAACTCTGGGGTTGCGGCGCTCATCTCACTTTATTGGCCGAGGGAGCCGGCGTACAGCTTCCGGGTCATGTGGCCAGCATGACTAAGCCGCTTCTGGCGAACCAGAGCAGCGCACGGAAATGCTGTTTGCCTTCCCGCTGCAGCGGTACCTATTTATCTACTTGCACTTTGACGTGCTTTGGAACTGCTAGGTTGGCAGGAGCAGGGACCGAGCAACGGGAGCTCACCCCGCCACAGGGATTCGAACCACCAACCTTCTGATTGGCAAGTTCTAGGCTCTGTGGTTTAACCCACAGCGCCACCCACATCCCTTGTGCAAATATATACTACTGCGTAAATCTACCAATATGCACTACCACCACTGCTTAAAAATCCAGTTTCACAAGATTCCTAGTACCTATGTATGGGAAACACAGGAGTATTTACAAAGAAGGCTTGCTAACATCATGCCACCACTCTCTCCAGCAGCTCTAGAGGTAGGTTATCCCTCTTGGGCTCAATGATCACTGCAGATGGTGACAGCAGCCACGAAATTAAAAGACGCCTGCTTCTTGGGAGAAAAGCAATGACAGGCCTAGACAGCATCTTGAGAAGTAGAGACATCACCTTGCCAACAAAGGTTCGTATAGTTAAAGCTATGGTTTTCCCAGTAGTGATGTATGGAAGTGAGAGCTGGACCATAAAGAAGGCTGATCGCCGAAGAATTGATGCTTTTGAATTATGGTGCTGGAGGAGACTCTTGAGAGTCCCATGGACTGCAAGAAGATCAAACCTCTCCATACTGAAGGAAATCAACCGTGAGTGCTCACTGGAAGGACAGATTGTGAAGCTGAGGCTCCAGTACTTTGGCCACCTCATGAGAAGAGAAGACTCCCTGGAGAAGACCCTGATGTTGGGAAAGATGGAGGGCACAAGGAGAAGGGGGTGACAGAGGACGAGATGGTTGGATAGTGTTTTCGAGGCTACCAGCATGAGTTTGACCAAACTGCGGGAGGCAGTAGAGGACATAGGTGCCTGGCGTTCTCTGGTCCATGGGGTCACGAAGAGTCGGACAGGACTAAACGACTAAACAACAACAACATCCCTCCCCCAAAAAAGCCAATTTAACTCTTTTCCATGTATCTATTTTAACAAAACTTTCCCTTTATGGTCTTCAAATGTAGACAGCCATGCCTGTTAAACCATTGTTCAAGGATAGCAGATTGAGTAATGGAGCTGCCTGTTTGTGCTTGAGCATGTGAAGACATGGATGCATGCATTGACAGACAATACACTTGCATGTGCTTAGCAAGATGGGACTGTTGCTTTGACCTACTGGCAATGCAGTTTCCCTGAACCCAAACCACAGTGTGGTAATAAAGTCAACACAGACATTTGTCTTACTCAATACAGCACCTCTGGAGTAAGGAAGAAACAAACTTTATAGGAAGCTGGACTCCGAATGCTACAAGGAACATAAAATGTAATTTATTTAACAACACATTAAAATGACACTTGTGCACAGCACATACATATGAGAAATAAAAGCATATACTTGACAGACGTGTGGTTGAACACAAATGTTTTGTTTCCTACAAATGTACAGTTTCCATTGTTAAGTTCATGTTGAGTCAGCATATGAGGTATATTTGGCAGTTCCGCTTTATTCTGTAGCAGTAAAAACTCATCTGGGGAACTGTATCCAGTTCTGAGCACCACATTTTAAGAAGGTGAGATTGGAATGGGATCGGAGAAGGTAAAGATGGTCAGTGGTGTGGAAAACAAGTCCTGTGAAGAAAGATGGAAGGAGCTTGGGATGTCCAGAGAAGAAAAGGCTGAGGAGGACTCTTGCAGACTGTGTTGAGATGGCTTAAGTTAGAGGATAGTTTTGGTTGAGCCTTAGAGGAAACTTCTTAACAGTAAGAGCCATCCAAAAAAAGGAGGATTTCTTTCTCCCTAGAAGTCTTCAAGACAGCCACCTGTTGGAGATATTCCAGCTCTGGATTTCCTGCACTAGGCAGGAGGTTGGCCTACATCACCCCCTCAATGATTTTATGAAGAGTACACAGTGGTACCTCAGGTTACATACACTTCAGGTTACAGACTGCGCTAACCTGGAAATAGTGCTTCAGGTTAAGAACTTTGCTTCAGGATAAGAACAGAAATCGGGCTCCGGCAGTGCGGCAGCAGCAGGAGGCCCCATTAACTAAAGTGGTGCTTCAGGTTAAGAACAGTTTCAGGTTAAGTACAGACCTCCGGAACGAATTAAGTACTTAACCCGAGGTACCACTGTACCCAGCCCAGTTGGTGTGTGATAGGTAGCTATCCTGTTTTGCTTGTTCACAGACTATTTTCTGTCCATAACTAGACACTGTTTCCTCATTTGTGTACAGTGGTACCTTGGGTTAAGTACTTAATTCGTTCTGGAGGTCCGTACTTAACCTGAAACTGTTCTTAACCTGAAGCACCACTTTAGCCAATGGGGCCTCCTGCTGCCGCACCGCCGGAGCACGATTTCTGTTCTCATCCTGAAGCAAAGTTCTCAACCTGAAGCACTATTTCTGCGTTAGCGGAGTCTGTAACCTGAAGTGTATTTAACCTGGAGCGTATGTAACCTGGGGTACCACTGTATTTAAATCCTAGGTTTATTATTTTGTGTTTCACACTGAAGGATATTATCCCATTTGGCCCTTATGTGATGCATAATATGCTGGTTTTCACATTTCAAACAAGAGAAGTGCGAGACGACATTGTATTTCTCACCCTTTGCCTTCTCAAAAATGTCTGAATTTCTTCTACATTCACCAGAAGCAATAAGTTTACCAACTGACTATGCAATAAATGCAAGATACATCCGAGCCTTTCAAGTCTACCTCGCTGAGAAGGACATAGTTGGTGAGAGATACAGGATCTTTCAGTGCTCAAGAGGCTAAGCCAAAAAGCTCCATGCTCAGAGACATTTGAGATAAGCATAGAACAATTCAGAAATCCTCGTTAAATATCTGATGCAGAAGCAACTACCTACAGAGCACCCTTTGTAAATAGATTGTTCGTATAATGATAATGTGGGTTGATGTACACCTCTAAGCAAATCTAGGGGACAAATTCTCAGATGGTGTTAATTGTGGAACTGCATGATAAAAACTGGATGTATTTACAATTTTGTCATCAGCTTCCTTTCCAAACTACATGATTAGTATTCAGAGACTCAAAAGCACTAAGAGCTGTTGTTCCCTGCAGGACACACGTTAATTAAAACAGTATGTGTGCTCTATGCAACAATTCTTCCACCACATCACCTTGAAGTCTCAGAAAGTATTTTCCTGGCCACAGCTTGATCATTCAAGTCACTTTATCCCAGTGTTGACAGCTTTACAGGGATAGGAGGTTAAAACAAGGGTGTCTTTTTTCAAAGAGGGTCAGATTTGATGAAGTGAACATGCGTGTTGACCTTTTTTTAGGGTTGAAGTTCTTGAGCGTTTTTTGGGGGATTGAGGTTTTTGAGCTTCTTTTTGGATTTCCCCCCAAAGTTGTTGAGCTAAGGATTGAAATAAACTGTCGCAGGGGCCAGATTAACCAGATTTTTTTTCCAATCAATCCAGGGACATTTTTTGGGTTCTTTTGAAGCCGAGTAGCAACAGGGAATCAGTAGTGGGGATGGTGAAGCAAAAGACCTTGGGCCCAAGCACACATACATATTGTATAAAGGTGCAAAGCCCTTCTTTCGCACCCTGTGAAACATAAATGCGCAGAGTTTTTTTAAAAAAACTGGGCAATGGTGTACCACCCACTCGTGACTCCTTCCCTGTAATGGTTATAGGGGTTGCTCGTGCGTAAGTTGCCAACACTCCTGGCTAGGTTGCCTGGTTAAACCTTTTCTGTCTGGACAGCCCTTCACTTCGTGGCTGTTTCAGTCGCTAGCAGAATCCGTCAGTGGGCGTTTCTTGAACCTCTTCCAGCAAAGAAGTTCTTTGACGCCAAGTCTCCGCCTACTCTCCCTGCGCAGAAGTCTTCTGCGCAGGGAGGGTGTGGGCAGCGGAGGACCCGTGCTCTCCCCGCTGGTCTCCGGCGAGGAGTCCTGGAGCCGCCTCGCCGATTCCCCCATCTGCCCCCCTTTATCCCTGGTGTTACGCTGATTTCCTTCCCCAGCCAATGAGCTGCCTCTCTCCCTGCTGGGCCCTTCTCCAGCATCGCTTGGGAGCCTTGCCACCGCCTCTAGCTCCGATGGCAGTTCCCTGACATTCCCCCTTCTCCCTTTTGACAGATCAGGGGAGGCTCGGGAGTCACAGGTGGGCGGCCGTTGCCCAGGGACCAGTCTAGTAGCGTAGTTGGCTCTGGCTGGCTTCAGGAGCTGCTCGCTGCTGTGGAGCAGGAAAAATGGCGGGCACCACGGCAGCGAGCAGCTCCTGAAGCCAGCCAGAGCCAAGTGCACTAACAGGTTGCTAAGGCTGCCGCTGCCACGTTTCCCAGGACAGATTTGTAAATCTGGGGATATTCCAGGGACAAAATTTGTCCGGGGACAGATTTGCAAATCCAGGGACTTTCCCAGTGAACCGGGGACGTCAGGTAACCCTAGATTAACCCAATCTGCGGGCCAGATTAGGCCCCCGGGCCGGACTTTGGACATGCCTGGGTTAAAATAAATACAGTCAGACCTTGAAAGTCAAACAGAATCCATTCTGGAAGTTCAACTTCCAAAACGTTCAAAAACCAAAGCACAGCTTCTGAAGGTCCTGCAGCCAATCAGAAGCCATGGAAGCCCTGTCAGATGTTCGGCTTCCAAAAATAGTTCGCAAACCGGAACAGTCACTTCCGGGTTTGCAACCTTCGGGAGCCAAAACGTTCAAGAACTAAGCTGTTTGAAAACCAAGATATGACTTTAAATGTCTGAATTCCTTTCAGGATATACAAATGCAACAAACGTTGTTTTTTTTTAAAAAAATTAGAAAATCTCTGTATACTTGGCAAGCTTGCAGCTTCTGCATGGACACCTTGAAGACTGATAGAAGGCTACACATATAAGCTACTACTAAAGTGAGACAGCTCTAATCCATCCTATGCTTCAGCTGCTTCCATGTAGCTCAGGTCGCCTCTTTTGTACCTGTGATTCATAGACATAGCTGTCAATTTACAGATTTGAAAATAAGGGACCAGCAGCCTTGAAAATAAGGGACCAGCAGCCAAAATAAGGGACCTGCAGCCTCACCTGTTCCAGGCACTCCAGTCTTCCTGTCCTCCTGCAGTCTGGTCAAACTCATGCTGAGTACCTTCGAGAACACTTTCCAACCAACTTTGTAACCAGAGGTTCAACTGAATAGAATCTGAATCACATGCACCACAAGGCCTATGCAGCCTCAACTTAAGATGGCCCCCCGGCCTGGCTTTGCACTGCAAAGTTTGCAGCAGCACGTGCAACAAAATGGCGTCCAGCATTAAAAAACCCCTCAGCTTGCATTAACTAGCCACACACAAGGCATGCAAGCTCCACCCCCCCAGCCGTTCTTAGACTTCTTATTGGGTGAGCAACACAGCCAAGCAACACAGTTGGAGCCTCCCTCCTCCCTGGCCGGCAGGGAGGGAGGGAGAGGAGCTGCTTCCTTTGAAATTTAAGGGACATTTAAGGGACATCCATCAATAAGGGACAGCAGCGGGACATGGCGCTGGAATAAGGGACTGTCCCTTCAAATAAGGGACACTTGACAGCTATGTTCATAGAGCTAAGCGTTCACCTTGCTCACTTTGCTGGATGTGAAACCTCTGGTGAGATTGCAAAAAAGAAGGTGTTCTGGCTTAAGATAACTGGGTAAGTAACTAAGCAAGTGATTATCCCAGAACTGACATTGGCACTCCTTTCCATTTTCTGAGCAGGGCTGGTGAATCCCAGATGTTACAACCCCCCGGTGGAAAAACTGTTTGTGCCAGCGCCATAAATGGGGGAATAACTGCATACCTTTCGCTGAAATACTGGTATAATGGGCTATGGCAGTTGGCCCTTGGCAAGAAATTGGCACAAGAATGCAGGGAAGATTCCAGTAGTGGTGGGGGACCAACTCTGTCAACTCAGTGGTGATCTGGCACCTGTTTCTCTGCTTTATTAATAAATTAATAAAGGGGGATTTTGACAGGAGGCCACTCTCGGCTTCCTTCTCATTTTGATGTTTCTTGATAGTCTGTAACTTCTGGTGTTTCTGTAGTGAGTCTTTTATCAGTTCCTCTTTCTGAATTTTATAGAGTGACTCTCTTCTTGTCGCTTCTTCATTATGGTTTTAAAAAATGACAATAAAAACAGTTGAAAAAGAAAAGACTAGTTTTGCTCTTGGTTGCAGATGAGACGGAACAAACATCTCCCTTGGGAATATGATTCAGTTCCTCGTGTTCTGATAACAGATTATAGCTTCACATTCCGTATACCCCTTGAATTCACTAGGACTTGCATCCGAGCGGACACGGTTAGGATTGGACTGTAAATGATGTTTCAAATTTAGGAATACCCCCCTCTACTCAGGTATCTCAAGGCTTCTGGTCATAGATATTTATAGTGTCTATTGACTTAGGGTATCTTAAAATACTTTTTAAAAGGATGTGGCATGACTGGCATTCTGGAGAAAGGTTATATAAACAGATGAGTAAAGTTGAGTGGCCTCTACAGGTCTTCAAAGTAAAACGGATTTCACTCAATGACTTAAAATAAGATGACTGCCTCTGGGATTTTTAACAAGCTAGAATATGCCTCAGAATCTTCTGCAACATGCACTGATTCCACAGCAGAAACGGCAGTGGCTAATAATGTATGCTAAGTAGGAAGTTTGAAAAACACTTCTCTGTGTATATTAGTTTTATACATACAGATAGGTAGCCGTGTTGGTCTGCCATAGTCAAAACAAAAAAAATTCCTTCCAGTAGCACCTTAAAGACCAACTAAGTTAGTTCTTGGTATGAGCTTTCGTGTGCATGCACACTTCTTCAGATACACTGAAACAGAAGTTTCCAGACCCTTCTATATAGTGAGAAGGTGGGGAGGGGTATTACTCAGAAGGGTGGTGGGAATGGGTGATTGGCAGATAGCTGTGATGTTTTATACATGTTAGTTTTATACATGTTATCAGTTATATACATGTTATCAGTTATATACTGCAGGCTAATATTCTGATGCTTAAAGGAATGAACAGTGGCACGATATATCATTTATCTGCTTCTGTCAGTATGTGTTCCAACAAATATCCAAAAGTTGGCAAATTTTGTCAAGAATGTGTCACAGCACGGTATCATAGCACAAACAATGTTCTAGCAGTGCAATCAGATGTACCGTATATCTAATTAGAAATAAGCATCACTGGCTTCCGTGGGACTTACTCACTGGTAAGCATGTATGGTGGCCTTATTTTGGTGAATGCATAACTAGAGTATGTCAGCCGGCCTCCCAAAATTGTCCCCTGGACCAAGGACTAGATCTGGGGGGAGCCAGGTGCATTGCTGCCCTTGACGACTACCTCTGGCGCCCGTGAAGTCTCTGAGAGTCCTCACTCCCTGCTCAATGTCCCCTTTGTTAAGAAGTGGTGAGAGTAGCTTACCACCACTTGAGAAGGAGGAAGGTGGGAGACTTAGGTTCTTCCCAACTTTGTGTTTCAGCTCTATGGGCTGGATTCAACTAAGCAGGTGGGAGCCAGTGCCCCACAAGTTCATACAGGATTGCCCTCTTCCTATCTTGCTCCTCCCCAGCTGGCTCCAGGGGTCTAGAGAATACCCAGAACAACAGATGGATGGAGGAGAGGGGAGACTGTACCCACAAGCAAGTGGAAATGCTTGTTTGATGGCACGACTGAAGGCTTCCCCAGCAGAGTGCTTTTCAAAACTCTGTTGGGGACCACAGAAGCTGGATTTAAGCTGGAGTGACCAAGAGGGAAGGGAGGACCAGAAGGGGGCTGTGTCAAGAGTCAGGAGGAAAAAGGGCACGTGTTCCTGCATGTCCACTCATGTACACATATCCAATCTCGTAGAATAAATCCTCTTGATACCGCTCAATATTTTTACATGTTCGCCCACCATCAAATCACATCTCTCCTCTGTCTCCATGGACAGATTGTAAAATAAAACCCGGACAGGTTCAATGTTTTTCGGCACTGCCATGGTGCAAAAGCATAGATCCAAGGCACAGATCCAAATGGATCTACATTACAAGCGATTCTTGAAATCCACCATTATGCCATAGGACAGGGCGTGTCCAACTCAGTTATTACAGAGAGCCATAGGAGCCAACTCCTAGGGGCCCCCACAATAAAATATTTAAGCAGAAAGTTGATGGGCATTTCCATTCAAATGGTGTGTGTGCATTGCATCATGTGATTGATTGTGCAGGGTGGGGCTTACCTGGGCCCCCATAATATTTCATTCAAGTTGGCAGCCCTGCAGAAAACTAAGTTATTTATTGTTATGTTTATAGAATCATAAAACTGTAGAGTTCGAGGGGACTCCAACCGTCATCCAGTCTGCAATCCTGCCTACAGCTATCCCTGGGGCTCAAACCTCCAACCTTCTGGTTAACAGCCAGGCACACTCACCCACTGCGCCACAGAAGGTAGACCCACACCAGGATTTCAGAATGCTTACGCTAAGCACAGATTAAAAACTTGACAATGGAACAGTGAGTGCAAAGAAAACTGAGTGTGAACACAGCCTTGATGTACACACAATAGATGGACACGGCAAGGGGAAGTTTACAAGGAATAACACCAGCCTGCATGCAGCTGAACTCTATAATAAACAAGGCTGCCTGCCATACGTCCGGGATTTCAAAGGTGGAATTGACGTCCGGGGGGTGAGGGTGGGGGTGGAGATTTCTGAAAGGCAGTGCTTTGCCCTGGATCTTAGGCAAGTCAAGATCTTGTCTGAAAAAAGCTCAACAGCATTTGGGTTTTCCTAAAATAAGCTCAACAACTTTCGAGGTGTCCTGGTTTTTTTACTTTTTGAAATATGGCAACCCTAACAATAAACCAGTTCTTCTGCAAAGTTCAGCCTAAATCAAGTTCTTATTTCTTAGAGTCCCGGGTCTCTGAACACCACATTGATCCTCACCACTGCCTTGTGTGAACAGCACACCCAGCAAACCTCTAGAGTTGCAAACATAGCAAGTCTTCCCTTTAAGAAATCCCTCATAAAGGTCCAATAAACTCCAGGCCTCCTGATAACACAATTTGGAAGCGTAATATAATGAACTTGACCTATGAGAAGATTGTATGCAAATGATTGATGTGGGAACCAGTGGCATAGCGTGGGTTGTCAGCTCCCGGGGCCAGGCAAGTAATTTGCGCCCCCTAACCCGTGGATTTGCGCCCCCTAACCCATGGATTTGTGCCCCCTAACCCCCAGATGTTGCGCCTGGTGCGGCCGGCCCCCCATGCACCCCCCACGCTACGCCACTGGTGGGAACTAACTGAAAAACGATTCATCACACTACTAAAAATCTCAGAAATATGTTTGTTTTCTGTTGAAGTTACACTGAAAGAGCAGTAGTTGTGGCAAGTATCCAAACTCAGCTCGACCCCAGTTCTGCAGCTACAATGCTGATTTGCTTTGTTTGCTTCATGTAAATGCAAAAATTTCGCCATTGACATAAGTAGACAACGTAGTAACTTTTGGATAAATAATTCCTATCTCGAAAGGAGTTGTTTTGAAATCGGTGTAGAAAAATTAGTGTAATGGATCCTGTACAAATGATTTCACCTATATATGCATATATATATAGTAACAAATGAGTGAATATATATTCTTTACCTGGGAGATGATTCTCATGTGCAAATTGAAATAGGGCAGTTTAAATGCATTTTACTCTGGTCTTCATAATCTGGGTAAAAAGTGTGTGACAGTCTGAACAAGCGAGACTTTGCTTCCTCTTTTGGCCCTCCCATGTTTGCTGAGTGCTATGTAAAAGCTTTTGTACATGGCTGATTCGTAGGCATTGTAGTTGTTGGGAAGAAGAGTTTCTTTGAATTTACATTCGTCTTGAAAAGTTGCCTGAATAGAAAAAAGAAAGAAACCCAGTGTGATTGCAACATCTGCTCACATTCGTCATTGCATGTTGCCTGTACAGTTCCCTTCATTTCTGGAATACCACCTTTAATCTGTATTGCTTCATATTGTTTCAAGGTGTATACATTAAATACAGGTAGACAGATAGATGAATCGATGGGAATGTATACATTAATTAAATAAATGGGTGTGTGTGAGAAAGAGAGAAAGGTAAACGGCCAGTTCCTGTGGTCCATGCCTTTATTGCTACTCTCCTGAAAATACTCCTTCCAAACAGAGAAGGTAGAAATAGCAAAACTGATATTCTGACAGGAGTGCAGGTGTGTTCTTTCCAAGGCAGAATAGAAAGGTAAAATTACTTCCCTTGATTTGAACGCTATACTTCTGTTGATGCAGAAGTATCAACAAGGAGCAAGACGGTCTGAACATAATACACCAATCCTGGTCTGACTGTACTGGCTACCGATTAGTTTCCGGGCTCAATTCAAAGTGCTGGTTTTGACCTATAAAGCCTTAAACAGCTCAGGACCGTAATACCTTAAGGGCCGCCTCTTTCCATATGAACCTACCAGGACCATGAGATCATCTTCTGCGGCTCTTCTTTGTGTACCGCCTCCTTGAGAGCTCAGGAGGGTGGCAACAAGAGAACGGGGCCTTCTCTGCAGTGGCTCCCTGTCTGTGGAATGCTCTCCCCAGGAAAGTTCACCTGGCGCCTTCACTATACATCTTTAGGCACCAGGCAAAAACATTCCTCTTCAGCCAGGCCTTTTCAGGGGGGGAGGGGGCGAGATATGGTTTTTGTTTTGATTTTATGTAAGTGATTTTTAATGTGGACCGCCCTGAGACCTTCGGGTATAGGGCAGTATAGAAAATAATAATAATAATAATAATAATAATAATAATAATAATAATAATAATAATAATAATAATAATGAAAAAACTGGTAAGCGAGGTGTTCCCCATCTTATATTGGCACAGCTGGTTATTCCTAAGTGCAGAGCCTTACATTTGTCCCTATTGACATTCATTTTGTTAGCTTGGGTCCAGTTCTCCAGTCTGCTAAGGTCATTTTTCGAACCCTGATTCTGCCTTCTGAGGCATTAGCTACCCCTCCCAGTTTGCTGTCATCTGCAAATTTGCTAATGAATGTTAGAAAGATGCTGGAATGAACCTACATGGTCTTAGCAGAAAGGTTATAAAGAATTAAGTTAAAATGGATTGTTATTGGGTTAAAGTGTAAAATTTAAGGTTAAATTGCGTTAAGATAAATTATGGAATAAAATCTGAGAAAGAGGGAAAGGACTTGCTGAAACAATTATGAATTAAGAATACAAAAAGGGAGGCATGAGGAAGTCATGGAAAAAAGTAAATGAAAGATAAAAATATGAAAATACTGGATGTTATTGTTTCTAAATGTTATTGCTTAGCTGTATTGTTTTTGGGTTTTCTCTTTTTTTCTTTTTCTTTTTTTCTCTTTTTTCTTTTTTTTTTTAGCATTGTATTTTCCTGTATTTTTGAAGTATTGTAATCTTTTCTATTATTATTGTCTGTTTTTCTTTCTTTGTAATTGTTAAACTTTAATAAATATCATCTGCAAAGTTGCTGAGCATCCCCTCAATTCCTCCGCCCAGGTTATTTATAAAGACGTTGAAGGACAATGGGCCCAAGACAGAACCCTGTGGCACCCCACTTGTCACTTTTGTTTGTTAAAATCAGAAGAAAGGAAGCTGAAACAACCAGTGTCAGGGTTTCTGGGACCAGGGATGTCCATGCCTGCTCAGGTGCCAACACTGGGCCTCTTTGCCACTGCCCCCATCCAGAGGAACACCTAGGGTTCTTTGTACCCCTTGGCAAGATCTGTTTCTGTTTCCATTTCTGCCATGGTGCAAGCAGCACGGGAAGCTTCTGTTGGGAAACTGTACGTGCAGCTACTTACAGAGAGTCAATTAAGGTTTGGCAGACAGCCAGAAGGCAATCTGAAGGAGTGAGTATGCCTGGTGATAACAGAGGCATGGAGACAGCTCCCTGATTGGTCAAGCTCTCTCAAGGGAGTGATAATTAATGGCCTACTAACTGGGATGTATTCAGAGTTCAGTGGTTCAGTGTGTCAGCAAGTGTAGGAGTTGTGAGTTGTGTCAGAGAAAGCTAGCAAAAGATCCTGTAAATAGTCCACTGTATATAATAAACACCTAACTACAAGTTCCTGGTCCCTACTTCGTCTATCCTGTCTGCAGCCAAGTCGCCAATTGCTTCCGTGGATTCTGCGTGTACTCTGCTAGGTCTGGCTAAGGTCCTGCAACTAGTCTGAAAGTTGCGAAACACCAAATAGGTTTTGCCAATAGCTTCTCCTGCTGTGGCAGCCACAGCCAGCGGCATAGGAAGCCTCTCGGGCACCTGGGGCAGCATGCCCAAGGGTGGGGCAAACCGCCCATAGGGCGGGGCGCAGCACCCATAGGGACGGGGTGTGTGGCGCCCATTGGGACAGACAGGGCGCGTGGCACCCATAAGGAGGGGGCACAGGGCACCCATAGTCACAGCGCCCTTAGAGAGGGATGGGACAGGACACCTGGTGCCCTTAGAGACGGGGCATGCCGTGTGGCCTCAGCCACCCTACAGCTGGGGGGTGGAGGCAGTGGGAGGACAGTGCAGAGCCTGTGGGCGCCGAGATGTGTGCCTCATGCGTGCTGCAGGCCCGCCATTTTGTCACCTCCTGTCAGGGTGACACCCGAGCTGGACTGCACCCCCCGCACTACGACCCTGGCCACAACGCATCACCACACGCACATATGTGGTACACTCCACAATCTGTTTGAGATTCCTGCATTGTTGGGGGTTGGACTTGATGACCTCTGGGGTACCCGGGCCTGCACCCCTAAGCAGGGGCCAGTTTTGCCACTCCCTAGGTACACCTCTGCCCCCATCAGCTCCCATTCTCTGGTTGAACATTTGGAGTTAGGGCCCTGGATTTGAGCCTTAGCTGTAGCACTGCCTGCGTGTTGTATGATGGTGTGGAAAATATTTTATGCATATTGTATGCCATGCTGGTGGTGACAAAAGCTACTGGGAGGGCCTTTTATTGGAAATGTAATAGCTAGTAATTAAATGCTAAGAAAAACCTGTTCAGAAGTCCCAATAACTTTTTGAGCACGGAAGACCATGGTAGTGTACCATAGAACAGACATGTTCAACCGGTCAACCACGATCGATTGGTAGATTGCCGGCGTGCCCCTTGTTTATTGCGGGATTATAAAAAAAATTGCCTGGGTTCTCCTGACAGGATTGTTCCAACAACCCTTGCCTATCCTTCCCGAAAAAAGCTCAACAACTCTGGCCAATGCTCCCCCCAAAAGACTCTTGGCAATGGCAATGGGTAGATCACTGCCAGTTTTATTATACTGGAAGTAGATTGCAGCCTCTAGAGGGTTGGACCTGCCATAGAATACCGTATTTTTCGCTCTATAAGACACACCAGACCACAAGACGCACCTAGTTTTTGGAGGAGGAAAACAAGAAAAAAAATATTCTGAATCTCAGAAGCCAGAACAGCAAGAGGGATCGCTGCGCAGTGAAAGCAGCAATCCCTCATCCTGTTCTGGCTTCTGGGATAGCTGCGCAGCCTGCATTCGCTCCATAAGATGCACACACATTTCCCCTTACTTTTTAGGAGGGAAAAAGTGAGTCTTATAGAGCAAAAAAGATGGTAGATCAGAAAACGGTGGCTTCGTGTATTCCGTTGCCCATGTAAATTAACGGTTCCCATGAGTGCAAAAGGCAGACCAATGGTTGGCTCAGGGATAGGCAACCTAAGGCCCATGGGCCACAAGCATCCCACAGGGGTCATTTAACCGGCCCACGAGCTGCCCCTAAACTGAGCCACCCGCTTGGAGAGTCCCCACCCGCTGCGCTAAACCAGCACAGTGCAGCACAGCGGGGGGACTCGCTTCCGTGGTGCTGGAAATCGCGTCTGTGCATGCTCAGATGCCGAATATCACATCTACACAGATGCTGGAAATCGTGTCTGCACAGACACCGGAAATCGTGGCTGTGCATGCTCACACATGCGCACGATCCAGCCCCCCACAGAGGGATCTCCACTGGGGTGAACCAGCCCAGGCGAGGTAAACCTTGCAGACTCCTGTTGGCTAATACAGCTATCAAGGTAACTTGCATGTGTGAATCAATGATCATAGTTGTAACGTCACAGATAAAATTCTGTATCTCCTGATGCCTGGGTGAGCACCATAGATTAAAAACACATCAAAACCAGTTTCCTTTGAGCAGCAGGTTCCCGCTATGCATCACAAATATGTTTTGAAACTCCCCAGGTTGGTGACATTGGTGGCCGCTGTTTGAGAAACAGCTCACACATGCAGCTCTGATTCATCAATTGACAGTAAAAGCCATCAACATATAGAGATGGGAAAGCTGCCTACAAGGCTACATGAGAATCAGTCCTAAAGTTACACAGACTACCGTATTTTTTGCTCTATAAGACGCACCAGACCACAAGACGCACCTAGTTTTTGGAGGAGGAAAAAAAATATTCTGAATCTCAGAAGCCAGAACAGCAAGAGGGATCGCTGCACAGTGAAAGCAGCAATCCCTCTTGGCTTCTGGGATAGCTGCGCAGCCTGCATTCGCTCCATAAGACGCACACACATTTCCCCTTACTTTTTAGGAGGGAAAAAGTGAGTCTTCTAGAGCAAAAAATACGGTATATCTTGCACAATAAATACAGTTAATTTGGACCAACTAATCTCATACATTTTGGAATGCCAGTGAATGCAGATCTTGACAGGAACGGATACTTTTTCAAAGGTGAAAATATTCAAGATTTCTCAGTAAAACTCATAGCAGCATATTAGCATTTCCTTGACTGAAAACAAGATTGTAAGACTACTCACCGTGCCGTATAATTTCCCTTTGCTGTTCATTGCAATAAAGAGTGCACTTTTGACACCAAACAGACTAACCACACCTCTCTCTACTGTTGATATTTCCAAGAGACCTAAAGAAGCAGACAAATGCAATGGAGATTGAAAGCCGCTTTTTTTACATCTGCTGAAGGAACATTATTAAATATAGAAACCCCTATTTTAAAGAGTTATACAAAATTTAATTGAAAAAAATAACTTTTGTGCAACAGGTTTTTCATCTTAAGAAACTGTACTCTAAAACCAAATTTAAAAAAAAATCAGAAATAGGCTGGTCCACAAATAAATGCATTTTAGTCGATCTGCCTTTTATAAGTGAATAATCAGTTAGATGAGGAATTAAATCATTTGTGTCTGCAATCCTCTGCACACTTACCTGAGAAAGCAAGTCCTACTGAAAGGAATGGAGCTTCCTTCTGAGTAGACATATATAGGATTGCACTGTGAATTTAGAACCCGACAGTTAAGCACCTTGCATTTCTCATTGATTTCAAGGGGGAGGCCTAAGCTTAATTCTTAATCAAAGGAACACACGTCTGTTTAAGTGTGGCTGGACTGTGCACTAAATCACCACCCTATTTTAATTCTAATTCTTTTCTGTGCATCTATACAAGAGTGCACACCAGAGGGCAATTCCACTTAGAAGAGACCCCAAAAAAACACATTGAAGACTGAGCGTCAATAGTGCTAACAGAATGCTAACCGCCTCCTATTCCTGCATTGCCCGGGGTTGGGCTAGATGACCCTTGGGGTCCCTTCCAATTCTACAATTCTATTATTGGAAGAGGAGGCTGAAAATTTGGGAAGAGAGGGAATGGAACGGAATGGCTGGGAAGGAGAAGAAGAGAGCCAGAAAGAGAGAGAGCGAGAGCGCACAGTCTCATTGTCTGGCTAGGTAATTTCCTGGTTCTCACTGAGAAACTATTCTTAAATGTTCCCAGGGAAGCGAGAGTTGCCCATAGAAATCAATGGAGTAATTCAGTATATTAACATAACTGAAGCTGGGCAGTGTAACCCCTTCCCCCCCAAAAAACCCAGCCCAGTTGGTGTGTGATAGGTAGCTATCCTGTTTTGCTTGTTCACAGACGATATTTTCTGTCCATAACTGTTTCCTCATTTGTGTATTGCCCTTTGAGCAACATTTTAAAAAATGTCTGCATGTACATAAATGTACACGTTCTTTAGGTTTCTGCTCCTTCTTCCAGGTCTCTAGGTGTAAAAGCGCTCCATGTGTGTGCATCTTATCTCTAGTACACAAGTACACACAGGGATTCAGACTACCAGCACACTGGTTTTCCTTCCATTCCCCCTCCCAAGCCATCTGTCCCAACAGTAAATGTGGCTCATTGTGTTTGAGTGGCAGATTTCCTGCTACTGCAATCAGATCCATTGTGAGATAAAATAATATTTTTTGCATTCTTAATTTGTTAAAAGAAGGAAATGATTATTCTCAATCTCGTAGCACATCTGATACAGGACATATTGTTCCAGAACGTATACATAATCTATCCAGCAGGAGGAACGAAATGGAAGGCTTAAGTAGTGATTTCTTGGTGCGTTAATGAACAAATATCCCTCTCTTTATCTATGGCGACGCTGCCGTAATGTAATTGCTGGTTCAGAGCCAGCAAGCCCCGCCTTCTCTGCATTTTTGGCAAACTCAGAACTTGCAGCAATGCATTTAAAACAAACCATAAATATAATTCCCACTCAGCTCTTCGAATTCCAACCCTCTGAACTGTGATCTCCACAATGTAGATCACAAAATGAATGATGAAGTCATTTTCTATACTTCGTAACCAATTGCTGGCATTATTTTTCAAAGCAGTCTTTTAATTTTCTGGATTAAAATCAACAACCTATATTCTTGCCATGAAAGCCGTCTTTTAAGATTTCTCAGTATTCCCAACTTTTCCCCAAACATCCCGTACATACAGGCTGCAAGTCTATCTACCTGCAAAAAAGGGGGGCAGGGGGGGAACAGGAAGAGCATCTTAAAAAGAGAGAGAGAGAGAGAAAGATCCCAACCTCTTTGCTTTTTCAAGGCTGTAAAGTCAAACCAACTAAAAATAAGTTGGTATCTAATTTTGTCCAAGTATTCAGGACATGTTTCAGCCTGGAGGTTTTGGGTGCTGATTGATCCTGAAACATTTAAAAAGGCCACAGAAGTACTTAAGACTAATAATCATAAGCAGTAGCTTTCAGGTTCTAGGTAGGGTGTTAGAAATCAAGTCAAAAAGTGATATCAATTCCACCATTTTGCATTGTGATGCAGTTTGCAACTCACTGTATTGGTTTTCAGCATGAATACCACTTATCTGTCCATCTGGAAATATCTGGAGATGAAACCCAATCCCCACGTTGCAGTAAAGCCTCCGTCGCCTCTTGATTCCTAGCAAATAGTCAGTCTCCCAGTTGACTTCAGATTTCTCCCCTGACATTCCAGCAAGGGACCTGGATAAGATAGACTCCCATCCTCTGTCCAACAGGGTGCCATTTGTTCTGACGACAACTGGGTAGGAAAAGAGAATCTCAGCCAGAAAGCCCAGGAGAACAAAAGCAGGGAACGTCAAGTGAATGCTGGCTTCGTAGGACATAGTGATGAGAAGCCTTTGTGCAATAGCCATCCGTTCACCTCCTGGGCACGTGGTCAGAATTAATGGCCCTAAAAATACCACCCTTCTTGTTTTTCTCCCTTCAGCATGGTGGCAGTGGCTTATTTTTGGAAAGCAGAGGAAGATTTTGGACATGAAACTAAAGCCCAAGAGCAGTTGGGTCAGGGAGAGAACGAGAAGCCTGTTGGAGACCACGTTTTGAATGCTTCCTGCTCTCCAGTAGGCAGCATTCTATATTTGATTGATCTATCGTTATGCCGAAGAATTGATGCTTATGAATTATGGTGCTAGAGGAGACTCTTGAGAGTCCCATGGACTTCAAGAAGAATAAACCTATCCATTCTGAAGGAAATCAGCCCTGAGTGCTCACTGGAAGGACAGATCCTGAAGCTGAGGCTTCAATACTTTGGCCACCTCATGAGAAGAGAAGACTCCCTGGAAAAGACCCTGATGTTGGGAAAGATGGAGGGCACAAGGAGAAGGGGATGACAGAGGACGAGATGGTTGGACAGTGTTCTCGAAGCTACCAGCCTGAGTTTGACTAAAGTGCGGGAGGCAGTGGAAGACAGAAGTGCCTGGCGTGCTCTGGTCCATGGGGTCATAAAGAGTCGGACATGACTAAACAACTAAACACCAACATCGTTATGTTAAAAGGGAGACCCCACCTTGCAGTATTGATCTGGCATCAGTGTTCTGCCTAAGGGTTACATCCGTGTAACCCTTAATCAGCGGAAGCTCCTCTGTTGAGCAAAGTGGGGTGTAGCCCTACAAAGATTCTAGTCCCCCCAAACCTCCGCAGCCATGGTCCGGTCTCCTGACGCTCAGGCATTACAGTGTATTAAAGCATTTCCCGGACTGAGAGGCTTCCTCAATATTTCTGCCCATCTTCTCAGCTTAGCTGATCAAAATAATCAACCTTGAGACGTAGGCTGACAGTGAGTCGCCCAAGGCAGCCCAGGGAGCTTCACAGATGAGCTGAGATGTAGGCTTTCAGCACCTTTTCCCATCTGTAGAGGCAGGAGAGCTATTAGGATGATAATTATTGGAAATTTCAATGGGTTTCCAGACAACACTGGGGGATTTCCCAGCTGATATGACTGATGCTCCTGTCAAAGCCCCAGCCAACCTCTGGAACATCCGAATGGCTCGGGATGTTGACACCATTGCCCCGAGTGCCTCCTCCCACTTTGTGGAGTCCCCTTAGCTCCCTGCTATAACCCAGAGTTTAGGGCAAGGAAACAGGCTGGGAGACAGCGGGTGGCGCTGTGGGTTAAACCACAGAGCCTAGGACTTGCCAATCGGAAGGTCGGCTGTTCGAATCCCCGCGAATCCTGTGGCTCTGTCCCTGCTCCTGCCAACCTAGCAGTTCAAAAGCACATCAAAGTGCAAGTAGATAAATAGATACCGCTCCGGCGGGAAGGTATACAGTGTTTCCGTGTGCTGCTCTGGTTCGCTAGATGCGGCTTAGTCATGCTGGCCACATGACCCGGAAGCTGTATGCCGGCTCCCTCGGCCAATAAAGCGAGATGAGCGCTGCAACCCCAGAGTCGGTCACGATTGGACCTAATGGTCAGGGGTCCCTTTACCTTTACCTAGAGCTTTCCAGGGAGTGAGGGGCTTCTTACAGTCTGGCCTGGAGGTGGCGGGACTGACGGTAGCTTGCTGATGTTTTTTTGCAAAGCATTTTGAGGATAAAATCACTTACATCACCAGGACTTGACTCCATTGTTACAGCAGGTGAATCTTGAGAGGCAACACGAGAATGGGCCTTTTCTGTGGTGGCTGCCCTGTTAGTGGAATGCTCTCCCCTGGGAGGCTCACTTGAAGCCTTTGTTACATATCTTTTGGATCCAGGCAAAAACATTTTTGTTATTTATTAAATCTGTATACCACCCTTCGTCAGAAGATCTCAGGGTGGTCCATAGCATAAAAATACAAGATAAAACATAAAACATTCCTCTTCTCCCAGGTTTTGACAAATCTATGGCCTTTTAATAAGCATTTTTCATTTTTTTTTTTTTTGGTAAATCGCTTGTCTAGCATAACGAGGCCCCCATGCTGCTTCTGAAAATCACTGTTCCTAAGCTGATTTCTCAACAGAACAGGCTAGATTTCAAGATGGTATCCAAGATGGTTTGAACGCTTCTGTTTCTATGGCAGTATAGGAGGAGCTTGAGAGTAGAAACTCAGCAACGAAATTGGGGGTTTCGGGAGTGTATAAAAACAACAATACACATAACAAATAGGTCCCACAATATCCGTTCATTTAATCAATTTTGAAGCCTCCATATAATATCAATAAACCATATTAGTGCTTTGAGGTTGTCTTGCCCTATAAAATATTTGAATTACATATTAAATTGGAAACAGAACAATGTTTTGAATTTTTCTTTATAAATTAAATGTTATGCTTGCTGAAATTTATATCTATATCTATCTATATCTATCTATCTATCTATCTATCTATCTATCTATCTATCTATCATCTATCTATCTATATCTATCTATCTATATCTATCTATCTATCTATCTATCTATCATCTATCTATCATCTATCTATCTATCATCTATCTATCTTTCATCTATCTATCATCTATCTATCATCTATCTATCTATCTTCTATCTATCTATCTATCTATCTATCTATCATCTATCTATCATCTATATCTATCTATCTATCTATCTATCATCTATCTATCATCTATCTATCTATTGATCTATATCTATCTATCTATCTATCTATCTATCTATCTATCTATCTATCATCTATCATCTATCTATCTATCTATCATCTATCTATCTATATCTGTCAAATTGAGTCCCAATGTTTTTTGTCTGGTTTGCATGACATATAGGCTAATATGAGATATATCAGATTAAAATGCAATGCAATGACTATAGGGCTGCGATATGTCCAGAATTTTTCCAGACATATCCAGGATTCAGCTGTATGGCAACCCATATTGGAAGTGCCATTTTTGGCAATTTCTGGGGGGGGAAGCTCAATTTCTGGGGAGAAACCTCGGGGAAAAAAGGATCAACAACTTTGCCTAAAAAAGCTTTCTGAAATGTGACAACCCTAACTTATGAAGATGTTTAATATGCCACAAAAGCTTTTAAGAAAGAACTAATCAATGCACAGAAGGACGGAACAATTAAAGGGAATGATCCACATTTACACAGGTAGCACCAAAGAAGCATTTCTGCATGGTAATTGTACTTTCTTGAACAGCTGGTTTTGCAACCTCACACCATGACATCAAGACTAGGCTGAGGAAAGGATGAAATATTATAAGGATGGGGAGTGAGACCTTTTTTCCGGTACAGCTCATAGGATTAGGTAACTGCCATATAGCAGTCTTCATACGATGCAGGAAGGTGTCAGCTTGGTTGCAGAAGGCAGGGGTTCTGATTTCTTCCCAAATATCGAGTGCCTGGTCGTCTGTGGTTCCGATACTCCGCTCCAGCTCAAAACAATCTGCAATCAGTTCCTTGCTAGTTATGTGGAACACAAATTTTAACAGTTCCAAAGCTACAGGGTGCAAGTAAGTATTCCAGGTTACTAGATACTGTTCTGTTATCAGTTTGTCTTTTGATCACGTTACTATTTGCATTGTGTTAACTTTGTATGATCTGGCCCAGTACGGTGATTTGTGAAAAGGTTAGTTTTCAGTTTTCAAAGAGCAAAGCCAGGAGGATGGGCAGAAATCTCTGCTTGAGAGGAATTGAGTTTCAGTTAGCAAAGAGGAAGACTTAAGGCTGAGTGTTAGTCATTGTAGTGTAAACTGATTCTGAGCAAGTAGTTTAGTAGATACTAGAAGTTGTTTTGACTGTTCTTGTTTTGATTGCCATCCCCCCATCCCTCCTGAGGAGATGGACACCCATTTCTGAGGTCTCCACCTGCCAATCAAACTCCATCCTCAATCAAATCCCCCCGAGACAGCCCCTCACAGCTGATTCAGACAGAGTATTTGCCTTACTTGTTTGTGTTTTGTTGGTTGATGGCAGCCATTTTCAGGCAGAAACCATGGAGAGAGATCAGACAAATCAAAGAGCAGGAGAGAGGGATGATTTTATTTTTTAAATTGGTATAAAACCTACCAACCGGCTTGCTTGGTAGGCAAACAAGCAAACTGATGCAGAGCTCGCCTTCGTGTTTGATTATTGCAGCATCGAACAGGATGCTGGCTGCAAAGTCTGAGGACTGGAACATGTATGTGGGTGGCGCTGTGGGTTAAACCACTTAGCCTAGGACTTGCTGATCAGAAGGTCGGTGGTTCGAATCCCCACAACGGGGTGAACTCCCGTTGCTCGGTCCCAGCTCCTGCCAACCTAGCAGTTCGAAAGCACGTCAAAGTGCAAGTAGATAAATAGGTACCGCTCTGGTGGGAAGGTAAACGGCATTTCCGTGTGCTGCTCTGGTCCACCAGAAGTGGCTTAGTCATGCTGGCCACATGACTCGGAAGCTGTACGCCAGCTCCCTTGGCCAATAAAGCAAGCTGAGCGCCGCAACCCCAGAGCCGGCCACGACTGGACCTAATGGTCAGGGGTCCCTTTACCTTTACCTTTAGCAATCAACCCATTTGGTGCACAGAAGTGGTGCACTAAGGAAAGAAATGTCTCTGTCTGTGCCCATTAACATAGCTGTTAACTGTGCACTGTGCAATTCTAGAGTCTGCCTTTTCATGAGCTTCCTGAAGTTGCATAACACCAATAGTCTAATTAGCACCATGTTCTTTTTGTGGGAATGTTCAGGGATGCAGGAAAGGATATATTGTCTGATTATATCCTTATCCAACTTGTGTTAACAAGTTCCCCAATTTCAGCAGAGTAAAAATTCCCCTTTATTTTAAGTTTGCAACTGCAGCGTTTGCTCAGACTCGCTAAAGTCTCTAGAATAACTATTCTGGTAATTTCCCCTTATTCCCCCATAAAATAGAAGAGAGACGACACAGTCCTTTACAAAAGTATAAAAAGGGTTTGCTCACATTCTGTTCACAATCAGATCCCAGAAGGCAGACTTAGGCTTAATGAAGTAACATACATTTGGAATCTATCTTATAGGAAGATAGTCCCTTTGTCCTCTCTTGGCTGGGAGCCAAGAGGGCATCTTTCACTCAGGAGAGATGGAAGAGAAGGAAGAGAGCTGGAAGAGAGAGATGGCTGCCCTGCCCTTTGCTTTTATCATTACCTCTGAACTCTCTGGAGAACCAGTACTAAGCTTAATCAGTGATTCATCCTCCTCTTCTGAGGGTCTAGTCATTATGTGAGATTTCCTCTCAATGACTGTGTCAACTGAGCTCCCTGAGCTATTGCTGTCATCATCAGTACTACTGAACTCAATAAGATCAACATCATCATCGTCAGAATCATCAGAATCATCTCCAGTGGGAAATGTGTGAACAATCACTCTCTCCTGTTCAGGAGATTAACACTCCAAAATGACAAGAGACGCCTGGGAAGAATCGCGAGACCTCGGCTCCTTATCTGTCGGGAATAGCAGTGGGGAGGTCGCCAAGGAATATCTGCCGGTGCCTACGCTGTGGCACATTCCTCTGACCCGGGCAGAATTCCTACAGCCACACCCACCTCTAGTCACATGAAGAGGAAGTCTGTCCCAGCCCAGAGGGAAACAGGAAGTTTACCTGCTGGCTGGACAAACATCCCTCCCCATGTCTAAACATGTCTAGGAATGTTGTACTTGACTGCTCTTGTGTTTCACATCCCACACCTTTCACCTTAGAATCCTTCAGCAACGACAACATTGAGGGTCTCATATATCAACTGAGAAACAAAGCAAGCAAGGACTTATTCTCAGGCATACAGGGAAGCTTCCCCAATTATTTGTCAGGAAGGACAACCTGCCTACAATAAGGTTACCAGACATCCCCGTTTCCCGGGGCAGTCCCCGGATTTGCAAATCAGTCCCCTTACAAAATCCATTGAAGTTGAAAAGTGTCTCCGGATTCATTGAAAAAAATCTGGTAACCTTAGCATACAACAGTGTGGAGTATGCATGGATTTCTAACAAATATGAGCCTTAACTTTCATTGGTATCTGCCCTCCCTCTCAAAGCTAACTTGAATATTGATCCTGTGTTTTTCAGTTGAACAAATACACCAGCGAGCTCCCCAAATGTGTTAATTTTGGGTAAGCTGCAACAAGTTATCACCATTGCCTGCAAACCAAACATGAGGAGTCCATGTCGTGTTCCACCTTGACAATCGATGTTACTGTCGTCAGGTGTAGTGGTGATTGCTGTCTTATTTTCTATTAGTGAAATAAGCTTCCTGCATTCATGTCTTTCTCAGTATGGATCGCAAGAGAGATGTGGCTCCCAGCCTTGTGAGCCGTTGTCTACAGAATGTCCTTATCAGCTTGGAATTGCTTTCTTCACTGTCTTTGATAGCGGCACAAGTCTCTGTGGGTTAAAGCTATATCCTATTAAAGTATACAGTGGTACCTCGCGTTACAAATGCTTCGGGTTACAAACTCTGCTAACCCGGAAGTCGTACCTTGGGTTACAAACTTTGCTCCAGGATGAGAATGGAAATCGCGGGGCGGCAGTTAAGAACGGACCTCTGGAACGAATTAAGTTCTATTTACACATCTAGAGTTCCCTCTGAAGTGGATCCAATTGAGCATATGGATTCCAGAGTTTCTCCTACGCCTTGCTATTATTCCTTCTTGTTTGGATTGGGGTTTTTTAAAGCTCCTACACAGCCAAAGAAATGGGAATAATTTGTTAAAAGCTAGTACGCCCAAGTTGAGAAATCAGATTTAAATTAGTCTAGAAAAGTGCTGCAAAGGAAAAATGGGTTGCCTGATGTCATCGTGATGTCAGGTGATTAACAGGTGGGGGACCTGCCAAATTTGCTGCCAAGGGTGGGGGACTTCAGGGTCTGGTGTGCCTGCTTGGAAAGGTTTCTGACCCCTGCCAAAGAGCGAAGGCATCTGTTTGTGACAGCTCTTAACATATGCAAGATCAAGATCAGATTTCGAAAGTATTTTGAAATAATAGTACCGACAGTGGTTAAATATAAAATGTAAGTAACTTGTTCTATTAAAAAGACCGTCTTATTTTTATCTATGTCCTCTAGCTGGCGAAAGCCTTTGTAGCTGTAGAGACTTCAACTTGTCCCATATGAAAAAAGTCTAATTATAAACAAACAGATCATTATCTTAAGCAGTAACAGCGAAGTGTTTCGACAGATTAGATTTGTAGTTGCTCAACCGTCCATCTTTTAGATATCCATTCATACAAATGAAGGGTAGAATTGTGCACAAACGATCAAGCCCAGGGCTCAATACGGCCCTTTTCTTCCATCTCTGTGGACCCTGTGGCTGAAACAGCGTGGGCCGGGGTCCTTGCAAGGAAATGATCCCTAGAATGGACTTATATGTGAGCAATGAATGGAGAGACTGCAAACCATGTGACGAAATGGAGGAGAGGCAGGAAGGCTTTGCAAAATTATATTCCAAACTCTTTCCTTTTACTTACCTGGGTGGGACAGCTCGTACCCTTAAAAAAAATTAATGGAAACTAGAGAACTCATGAACAAAAATATGTATTGAGTTTTAGAGCCATAGTTGATTATTATGATAAGTTATTTAATCCTTTACAGCTGAAATCCTGCACTCAAATACCCAGGAAAATGTTGCATTAAACTCAGTGGGTCTTATTTCTGTGTATACGTGTGTGCAATTGCGCTGTTAACTTGATTTTAAATGATTCAATCTGGGAGAAAAGCAGGATAAAAATTTTAATAGATAAATGTGATGTGATACAAACGGAGGTTCTGCAGTCACAAGGTGAAATATGCTGCCAAGGTGATCGCTTGACAAAATGGCCCCAAGAGGAACAGCATGGAAACAATGTGAATATGCTTGTAGCAAGTGCAGGAAATTGCCAAAAATGGGGGGAGCTTTTTTGACCCATGAAAATGATCCAAAAATGAGATAATTTTGGCCCAACCTTCATTTTTAAAGGAACTGAACATTCCTCCTATTTAGAAGTCGATGAATTCCATAAATTACTCAATATTCCAGAGTTTTTAAGCTTGATCTTGATGATCCCGTGAGGCCATTGCAAATAGGATGCAAACCTTGGGCTAAAGATAAATGAGATCCATTCATAGCCACCGTCCTAATGATGATATGCAGCTATTCAAAGCATCTCCTGTGCAGAATGCCTATTTGACGTGAGATTAGAGAATAGCTTCTGCCTGATTCGCACTAGACGGAAGGCATGGAGCGAGGTCAAGGCAAGCATGCGAGGGTACACTGAAAATTCCTCCGAAACAGACAAGCAGCAGCCATGTGTTCACAGCTGGAATGTGCATGGAACTCTCTTCTGCAGCGTCTCTCTACTGACCTTTAGCTTCAGACTCACAGCAGCTGTAAAATGGTTGCCCAGAAACGAAACTGACATCCCTAGATGCAACTCTCAGCTGTCTTCCTTCAGCCCATGCTTCCCCCTTACATAGCGATGAAAAGAACCCAGATTGTAAAACAATTACAGAATAATAATTGGGGAACTCAGGCCATTCCAATTAAGTTGACTTACAGCAGGTTCATGAGGCAAAAACAATGGCCTTACAACCCATTATGACGGCATTCACTGTCCACTAGCTTAAAGGTAAAGGGACCCCTGACCATTAGGTCCAGTCGTGACCGACTCTAGGGTTGTGGCGCTCATCTCGCTTTACTGGCCGAGGGAGCTGGCGTATAGCTTCCGGTTCATATGGCCAGGAGGACTAAGCCACTTCTGGCGAACCAGAGCAATGCACGGAAACGCTGTTTACCTTCCCGCCAGAGTGGTACCTATTTATCTACTTGCACTTTGATGTGTTTTCGAACTGCTAGGTTGGCAGGAGCAGGGACCGAGCAACGAGAGCTCACTCCGTCGCGGGGATTCGAACCGCCGACCTTCTGATCGGAAAGTCCTAGGCTCTGTGGTTTAACCCACAGCGCCACCCCTAGCTTAGGTGGCTTAAAAAGAGAGAAAGGACTAATCTGTCTATGATCACATTGGTCACTCTTGCTAAAATCCTATGTTTATAGAAGCAGAATCTGTTTGAATGGATGGTGTCTTGTAACGACACAGGAAAGCCAAATGTGAGCAAATATGGAACAGGGCTCTCCGATTTGCTTGCTGCTGCAATCCCTTTCACACACACCCCCAAACAAAAAATGCTGTTATCGGGTAAGAGAAGGGGTACAGCAGTCTGCAGGGAACAGGATTGATTAGCAAAAAATGGGCAACGCTTAAGCAACTAATGCAAGGTCACCTGGAGATCCAGGCTGGACTACTGAACTAAATGGAGACAGCAAATACGATTATGATTTTGTATGGGGAAACTTTCTCAAGAGTCCTTCCCTATCGTCCCTTTCTAATGGGAAACAGCTACTTGGGTTCTTGTCCTTCCTTGTCTGCCGACCACATATGAATTATTTCTTTAAAAAACAGAGGCAGAGTTACTCTTTTAGAAATAGTATCTGAAGAAGTGTGCATGCACACGAAAGCTTATACCCAGAACAAACTTAGTTGGTCTCTAAGGTGCTGCTGGACAATTTTTTAAATTTTCTTTAGAAAAGTGTGCTTATTCACATCAAAGGAGCAGTTTGTTAACATAACCGTTATTACTCTATAACAGGGGTCAGCAAACTTTTTCAGCAGGGGGCCGGTCCACTGTCCCTCAGACCTTGTGGGGGACAGGACTATATTTGGGAAAAAAATAATGAATGAATTCTTATGCCCCACCAATAACCCAGAGTTGCATTTTACATAAAAGGACACATTCTACTCATGTAAAAACACACTGATTCCCGGACTGTCCGTGGGCCGGATTTAGAAGGCGATTGGGCTGGATCCGGCCCCCGGGCCTTAGTTTGCCTACCCATGCTCTATAAACATCAGGTTCATATACCCTTTTAATTTTGCTTCCCTTTCTCCTCCCCAGGGTCTCCAAACTCCCACCGATCTTCCAACTTGCTTGGAATTTTTGCTTCCTGCCTTGAGAAGGCAGGTCCTCCTTTGGGTTAAGCGAAGGATCCTTACATTACATTTTAAATTGTGGAGAGGCCTAACCTTTATGACATAATTCACCTAAAACTGCATGGATGGGTCTATCGGTTTGGAAGCAAAACAAAGCCACTCGCCCAACGAATCTGGGATGCAGAATTTCGGTGTCATGTGAGTGAGATGAACAAGTACCCATCAATCAAAGACAATGGGAGAGGTTTTACCCCAGCGATATATCTGTCAAAATTAAAAGACGGCCGTTCACCCTTGCTAGATTCAACATGCTGCCATCTACCTTATTGCGGGGCAGGTATGTGGATAAACCGTATGCAGAGCGAGTCTGCCCCTGTGGCCTGATAGAGGTGGAAACCATCACTCATGTCTTGCTACGAGGTCGTTTTTATGAGGATATACGCTCAGTCTTGATCACCCCCGTTATACAGAAAATTCCAAGTGGATCTGAACCTCAATGCTTAAAATCCCCGATAGAGGATAAAGACCCAGAGATCACGCTAAGGGTGGTCAAATTTTGCACGGCTGCATTAAAACTCAGGGAACAAGCTGTGCTATTACAAAGACTAAGGCCTCAGATGCAAACTCTAGATAATATTTTAGAGGCTAAGACCTAAACCACATTTCTAATGGCTGTCATATTTGTATTGTTTATTGTTATATTCAATTGTTAATTCAAACTTAATTCTATTGTGTTTTATGTTCGCTTAGTACGGTATGTGAAACTGGGTCTGGGAACCGTAATAAATTTCATTTCATTTCATTTCAAGCCATTCACAAATAAAGTTGCTAGATTCTGCACACTGATCCATTCATTTGATGTGAAGTCTGAAGACAAGGACAAGATGGCGTTTGTCCCACAGCATGTGCTATTGATGCTTGTCATGGTTTATTTGAGTCACGCTCTTTGAGTGTTTCAGGTTATTTAGTATTATAGGTTAAGATGAAAGAAAAGACAGTTTTATCTTCCAGAGCAGTTCTGTGCACAGGGTCTCAAGAGGAATGGAGCGGTGGGAGAGCAGAGGAGCTGATATGTCGTATCTTAGCCCAACACTGTACCTCGGAAAGGAAAATTTCAATGTATTAAAATGGATCCAGTGTTATATATTTCCTTTTCCGAGTATTTGACGGCACTCAGTGTTTGGATGTCAGAGTGAGCGTAGATGAGACACGGAAAATCTGTGGCAACATATTACTCAGCTGATAAAACATTTCTTCAGAAATACTCTGTAAGAGAAAGGAAGAGAGCCAAAGAGTAAATATGTTTCTTGTTCTCTCTAACTCAAACACAAATTAAGCCTCCAAGCTTTCCTTGCAACTTTAAAATTTTTATTTATTTAATTTATATCCAGCTCTTCCTCCCGAAAAAGCTTCATAAGGGCACTCTACACATCCAGTGGGAGAGGGAATTTTCAGCTATTCAGATTCATTCCAGCAATAAAACACGCCTCTCAGTTCACAAAATAAACTCTATTTGATACAAACAGCTATTTAACAAAATGTGAATCTATGCCACATATTTGCAAAGTTCTGTTTATCAGCTACAAGGAGCCACTTAATTATATTAATATTATTAATATTAATTAATTATATTTTTATCCCATCCTCCCTTCCAAGCAGCTCAGGGCAACATATATGATGACCGCCCCCATTTTATCTGTACAATGAATCTGTAAGCTGGGGTATAAACTAGGGAGTTCCAAAGCTGAACTGAGATTCGAATCCAGGGCAGGCATTCCATCTGATAAACCACACTATTATTATTATTATTTTAAAAATACTAACAAAACCATGGGATTGGGAGGTGCCTTTTGGCATAAAGTTGATAGATTTTAATTTTAATTTTTTAAAAATAACACCACCACTCAGGGCAATCTATGAACCATTTCTGTTCTAGAACCTATCAAAATTTCTGTTCTAGAACATAACAAAATTTAAAGTGTGTGTGTGTGTGTCTTCATTAACATACCTGCGGTACCAGGAATTGAACCGTCCGAGAAATCCCTCCATCCCATGAAGCCATTTCCATCATGAATCCTGGAAGGAATTCAAAAACACAGTGACCCTGTAAGTCATGGCTCCAACCAGGACTGTATATAATAGAACCTGGCTTCTGTGATTAAGCCACCTGGCTGAGCAAAGCCAGTTAGGCGCTCCCAGTTTTCTACAACACCTTCAGATCACAACATGAAAGGAACTGGCTTGAGTCAAGCATACAAGCTTTTGCCCAAGTTCCACCTAAAGGAGTGTAGACTTTCAGTGGTTCTGCTAGTACAATTCAATGTGGAATAGAATTGGAAAGGGACATCCTTGGAAGAGGAATTCCTATCTCCCCACAACCTCAAAAGCAAGAACAGCTTCCTGCAACATGTTGCTATTCGTACAAGACTTGGCTGGGACTGGAGGCAGGCTAGATTTCTTAGTGCAGCGAAACAAGTCAACATGGTCTTACCTAATGTACTATTGTTGCCGTATTTTTCGCGCTATAGGACGCACCGGACCACAGGACGCACCAGACCATAGGAGGAGGAGAACAGGAAAAAAAAAATTCTCCCCCTCTCTGCTCAGTGCCCCTTCAGCGAAGAAGCAGGAGAAACGGAGCCCCTTCCATTTCTCCTCCCGCTTCGCTGAAGGGGTGCTGCGCAGAGAGGGAAAACTGTGCAGCACCTCTCCAGCGAAGCGAAGCCTGGAGAGCAAGAGGGATCGGTGTGCACCGACCCCTCTTGCTCTCCAGGCTTCAGACAGCCATCCGCAAGCCTTTGGAGGCAGCGGGAACTCCTGCCGCGCTCCAAAGGCTTGCGGATAGCTGCCTGAAGCCCCCGGAGCACAGCCTTTGAAGCCTCCGCAGAGCAGCGGGGTGCCTTCACCCCACTGCCCTGTGGAGGCTTTGCGCAGTACTCCGTCTCCCTGTTCTGGCTTTGGGCTTAGCCGCGCAGCCTGCATTTGCTCTATAGGATGCACACACATTTCCCCTTAATTTTTGGAGGGGAAAAAGTGCGTCCTATAGAGCGAAAAATACGGTAGATCATACAGAGCAGTTTCTTCTATGTTTATGGTGTCTATCTGGTATTTTCAATGGGAAGGCCCAAAGAGTTTATTCTGGTCTTGAAAAGCTCAATAAGACAAAGAGCTCTTGGCATAGTGGATTTTATGATGGATACTCCATTCAGAAGAAAATAATAATATTGATATGCAGTATGGTTCAGCCTGCAATTCCACACACATTTGCATAGTAGTTAAGTCTAGTTTTCAAACGGTTCAGAAATCACTACTTTAGTTGAACATATGAAGTTGACTCATGCTGATTTAGTCTAGTCTAGTGCTATCAAAGGTCTCAGGTCTTTCCGAAGTCTACTATTTGAGCTTTGTAACCAGAGATACCAGGGATTGAACCTGGAACTTTTTGCTTGCAATGCATGCGCTCACTGAGTTAAGGCTGTTCCCATTACTCTTGAAATTGGCATTTCCAAAAAAGGTAGACTATGACTGTGCACTACTAACCTTTAACGCACTTAAATACAAGCTCTGCCCTTTTCAGACACCAGGATATAGTCATTTCCTTAAAACAAAGAACAAAAATTAAAATTGATTAATTATCAATTAAATAGCAGGGGGTTTATATACAGATCAAGACACCCAGCAAATGACTCAAATTAATAAGCCATTGCAACAAGTTAACGGTCACCATTTCTTCATTCATCCAACTTTAACATCTCAAATTTATGGAATATATGGTTGCTCTGTTCACTCAATCCTCACCCCAAACCACTGCCTGTTGCTTGCCCTCCCCCAATATCTTTATTTATACAAGTCTCGTTTCATTTAACAGTGAGACAATGGGACCAAGTCTCTAGAAGGTCTGTGGGCTCTCACTTTCTAGAGGTCTGGACAGCCACCTTGGGGATGATCTAGCTCTATCAAGTCGGAGTTGCACTACATGGCCTAAAAGATCCTCTCCGACTCAGATTCTATTATGCCACAGTCAAACTAGACTGTGATTAAATCGGCTCCCCTGCCATGCACTATGTCATCATACTGCGAAAGCACATTAAGGGTCCCAATCATTTCATAAGCCTGCTAATAAATAAGCTCTGTAAATTCATTCTTGGGTTCTCAAAACACACCAATTTATATCAGCTAATGACTGCGTTTATCTTGCTGCTTTATCAGTTACCATCTGTGCTTTTTACTGTTTTTTGTTTTACGTCGTATTTTCGACGTTATTCACTTAGCCACCTTGAGGACCTAGTATAGAAAGTCGAAGCTTACATTTGATAAAACAAATAACTGTTAAATTCAGGTTAAATTTCAGACTCATTGTTTGGAAGCAGCCAAATCTGCCCCACCATGTCCTACAAGGATAGCAAGACTAAAATACCTAGATTCAGTGAACATGTATAAAATACAGACTGAAGGTAAAACCACAAAACATCTTGTAAACTGGAAACATTTAGAATCAATTTTCTCATGATGCAAATCCTTAACGTCTGTTTACTTAGCCCTTGGGGTTATGTAATATATGAATCAGAAAGAGGAGCAAGGGATAACGGAATACAGATATAGGGATTTTGCAGGCTTAGCGGAAGAAATACTAGATCTCCATTGTAATTTCATCTGCCCACACGCTCTCTTGCTCACATGCAACGTGGGTGTTTGCCGGTGGTTTTTGATCTGCGTCTTGGCAAAGATAAAAACCAGACTCTAAAAAGGAAGGTCCTGTTATTCTGAAGGGAAATTAGCAGCACATTTGGCAGTCAGTGAGGTTACGAGATGATGCCATAAAAGGTTTTCTGGAAGAAACAGGATGTGACACTTGGATGATGACTGCTTTGGATGACAACGTGTGTACTTGTCATTTTGGGTATGCACAGAATAAAAATAAGCCGGGGCACAGAGAACAGCACAGAATTTAAATCTATAAAATTAATCTTCTCAGGAACAGTACGGTCTGTTTATCTTATTTAACAAAATTTCTACACCGCTGGATTGTAATAAAAGCTCCAAGTAGTTTACAAGAAATCTGAGAATTGTAAATAAAAAACAGGCAAAACATTTAAACATTTAAAAAACAATTAAAATTAACAATAGACTAAAGAGAGATTAAAACACAGTAACGTCAATGTGTCTGGATAGGCTTGTCTAAACAAGAACGTTTCAACAACTGGCAAAAAGTACAACAAAGGCACCTGCCTGAAGTCAAGAGGGAAAGAGATCCAAAGCACAGGTGCTGCCACAATGACACAATGATTTGTGAGTCGAGGACCCTAACCCGTGTAGTGGAGAAGTAATGGACATGGTCAAAAGTATTTTAGGTTAACAGGCTGAAACAGGCCACAACTTTTATTGGTTACAGCATGTGAGCGTTATTGGCTTAGGCACTGGATCAAACTACCTATATCAGGTATACCTACCTGTGCAGTGGGGGAGTCATTTGAAGGTTAACAACCAGTGGGAGGAGCTTGTTGATGCAAATACAACTGGAAGCCTCCTCTGATGTCACCGGGGATCGTGCCATGGCCCTAGCCACCAGCAAGGGCACCAGACAGGATCCACGACCGCCGGATTCCTTTAATGGAATACCCAAAATGGGGCGGGGTAGGTGATGGCCACACCCCGCCCCCCCAACACACAACACAGATTCCAATGAGTAACCACCAAAATCGGAAAAGTTGTGACGAATTGCTACGAGGTAGGCAATTCAGTAGTGATGTATGGAAGTGAGAGCTGGACCATAAAGAAGGCTGATCGCTGAAGAATGGATACTTTTGAATTATGGTGCTAGAGGAGACTCTTGAGAGTCCCATGGACTGCAAGAAGATCAAACCTCTCCATTCTGAAGGAAATCAGCCCTGAGTGCTCACTGGAAGGACAGACCCTGAAGCTGAGACTCCAATACTTTGGCCACCTCATGAGAAGAGAAGACTCCCTGGAAAAGACCCTGATGTCGGGAAAGATGGAGGGCACAAGGAGAAGGGGACGACAGAGGACGAGATGGTTGGACAGTGTTCTCGAAGCTACCAGCCTGAGTTTGACCAAACTGTGGGAGGCAGTGGAAGACAGGAGTGCCTGGCGTGTTCTGGTCCATGGGGTCACGAAGAGTCGGACACGACTAAACGACTGAACAACAACAGGCGAAAAAGCAAGAGGCTGGTGCCAATTTAGCCAAATGGACAAAAACTCCTACCAGGCCCCTGGGCAACCAACCAAGGTCCATAGCAAGGTCAAGAGCATAAACCTAGCCTAAAGGGTGGGCGGGCGGGTGATCCGACGTCTTCCAGGAACCAGAATGAGGTGCGGAGGCTGCCGTGGCCGCTTGAATGCGTCTAAACCCTGCCCCCAGGCCAACCCTATTGGCTGGCCCACTGCAGGGCGGGGCAGCAGCCGGGGACCAAACACGTCCCCCTGCCGGCGCAGGAACGGTTCCCCCTCACAACGCCCTCCGTCTGGGAAGAGGAGAGGCTTTCTTACAAGTGAGGAATGAGCATTATGTGGCACTTGCAGCAGCTGCACGGAGGGAGCTAGAAACTCCATCGGCCATGGGGCCAGGGCCAATGGAACTCATTCCTCTGCGCCTCATTTCCCCCTCGGTTTAAGAGCCAGTGTGTGATGATGCCTACACCTGACAGCAGTGGTTTCACCCATGATATACCGCCAGGTGAAAGCGCCACCGTGCTCTGGCCCTCAAACCAGTCCTGGGCAATGTATCAATACCTAGTCAAGGTACTGTATCTTGCTTGTGGCCTACTGGGGGGTCCTGAGTTGCTGAAAAGTGCTGGAGGCTGCTGCCCTGTAGAAATTTGTGCAGGGAAGGGGAGCTACAGACATGCACACCCAAGAAAGACATGGGCCTGATCAGGTGCTCTGAACCATGTGGAACAGCTCTATGGGTCACGGGCAGGCTGGGATCCAAGTCCACTTCCTTGAATACAGTCCGTTGAGCAGGGAAAGGAAAAGGAAGGAGAAAGAGGGGAAGCCCTTTCTTCTTCGTTTTTTTTAGCTAAACAAGCTGAAAAAAATGTTTAGGAAAGATGGAAAAGGGTGGGAGGAAGCTGCCACTCCAAATGGAGGGAGGTTGGAAGAGCTGGAGGGCAAGTTG
This sequence comes from Podarcis melisellensis, assembly GCF_964234715.1. Taxonomy (NCBI): domain Eukaryota; kingdom Metazoa; phylum Chordata; class Lepidosauria; order Squamata; family Lacertidae; genus Podarcis; species Podarcis melisellensis. The sequence continues at coordinate 93,637,473 of NC_138537.1, forward strand.
GGTGGAGAGGGGCTTCAGAGGAGTGGGAAAAAATGTAGAATAAGCTAAAACTAAGAGCAGGGGTTGGCAACCTAAGGCCCAGGGGCCACAAACAGTCCATGGGGGGGTCATTTAACCGGCCCATGGACTCCCGCCTACGACTCGGTCGGCTCCCATGTGCCACGCTAAACCAGTGCAGAGCACAGCGGGAATCGCTTTCCGTGATGCTGACTGGCTTTCCATTGGCTGCAGGAAGCTCCTGCAGCCAATGGGAAACTGCGCATGTCTCCTCTGCGCTGGAAGGAGCATCGGAAATAGCATTCGTGCATGCACGCATAAACACACTCTGGCCCACCGCGGCGTCTGTGGGACCGTGAACTGGCCCAAGCCACAAGAACTTTGCCAACCCCTGACCAAGAGTGATGAGAATGCCTCAGGTGGGAGCAAAAGCTGGTTAGGAGACACCCACTTCCCGCCTGTCCACTAGGTGGAGCTGGAGCCCACCCAGTGACCCTATCATGCAGGAGGAATGATAGGGTCCTCTCTAGCAACGCAATTAGAACCTCCTCCTTAATGGCACCCATTCTATAGACTCCCATTGGTTCCCAGGCCTGGAACTGCTAATATTATCCAAGAGTCTAAAAGCAGGGTGATCCAATATCAGGGTGAGTGGAGACATGCCTAGGTGAAAACCAAATTCCCCTCCTTCCACACCAAAAGAGTTGTTCTTAAGGAGGGGTGACAAATTTTCCCCGTTTCTCTGGAGGGCCCCCATCATTCTGATATGCATTTTCACATATCACACACACGGGCATATGTCAGTAGGCTAACAGAGAAATCCCATTTTCGAGTACAGTCGTACCTCGTTATGTCAGTCTCTGGTTGCGTTTTTTCAGGATATGAACGCGGCAAACCTGGAAGTGTATACTTCCGAGTTTCACCCCACGCGCGCATGCGCAAAAATGCTTTATCGTGGTGTGCGCGTAAGCGGCGCTCTAGTTGCGGACTTTTTCAGGTGCGAATGGTACCCCGGAACAGATCGAGTCCGTAACTAGAGGTACCACTGTATTCTTGTGAATACTGGTGACATTTTTTCTTAGGATCATGATGCAACATACTGCCAGATTAGAGCCAATGAACACTTGGGAATTGTGTGTTTGTGGAATAGCAGAAGTTGCCATCTATTAATAATCACGCCAATCACAATACTGGAATGAGCACACAGCACAAAATCCTATTAATAAACCAGAAAGGGCAGGTATCATCAAGCCCTAATAAGTCAATCAGAATCGATTCTAGATTCTGACGGTGCCCAGAGCTATTTCCTCGCAGGATGTGCCTACCGAGCGACAGAACAAGCAAGCAGGGAGAGGGAGGCAGAATACCAGTGAACAAGATGTGAGTATTTTACTTATGTTCCTACTGCATTTGGGATTGGAGAAACAATAATTGTGGGAGAGAGTGCTTGCTCCTCCTCCCATTTTTAACATAGGTTTTCAAACGGTGTCGAGAACTTCTTAAAATGATGGCGTTAAGCAGCAGCAAGGAGGCCTGAAGTATGTGTTTGTGGTGATGGGGTGGGGGGGGGGGGAATGTAGCTTTGAAGCCAAGCTCTAAAGCATTTTTAAAAGCTCCTTGAAGTTTTCCAGAAGGCAGCTTACTTTTATAGCTGTATCTTTGGAGGAAATAAAGAATTTTTCTTTTGATACTGCAAAAAACCCCACACACCTCACAATGGTTTTAAAACTGAAACTCTTCTCCTGTATACTTTTTTTAAAAAGCAATATAGTATGGTCTGAGAACACTGCTGCACTGTGGAATCTTGTTAAATATAGAGGCTTTTCAGTAGCAAGGGAAATGTACTCTGTATATGCCCATGACCTTTATTTCTGAAGATCACAGTTCCCAATTAGGTTTTTCACATTATATCTTGTAAACTGCTTTTCTACTCCAGGAACCTCTAGACTCCTAGGTCTTTATTCACTGTGGGTCAATGCCCACCAATTTAGGAAACTAGCAGGTCTAGACTAGCAGGGTCAGCCACAATATTGTTAAACAGGAAAAAGCAGTGACTGGTGATAAGTTGCTTACCTCAGACATATCGTGTACCAGCAGAAGAGGAATACTAACTGTGGTGATGTCATGTGTGCAACACACTTTGAGGATATTTCTTAGGCCCATTATTGCAGGATCCCGGGCAGTAATATTACCTGACCTCACATTATCATCCACACAGAGGTGAAAAGTAACATGAATCTCAGAGAGATTTGAATGACGGGTGATGTAAAATTCTCCTAAGGGAAAAATGTTATAAGAAGTTTAGTGATAAATTTAAAACCAAATCTATGAAGGGAGTAAAATGTCGGAAAGTATTTTAGCATTACACCCCAGTTCTGGATATCAGATGTGTTCTATTAGGTAAGAATTAAATATAGTTCGTGTTGTTTTTTGGCAAGATTACATGGTAAAGTGTAAAAATGTACCCCATGCTATTTAACATTTACTTTTGTGGACAAGTAGAACATAGTCAAAACAAGGCAGTGCAACAGTGGACTTACAAATTCATTTGAGATTGTAACTTCTTGACTGTGAAACACAATTTTACTCCTTTGGCAGTTTCTATTGAAAAAGATATTATAAGTTGGACCACTCTCAATTTATATTGTCTTGGGCATATAGCAGCCTTGAAAACAATGATTCTGCCAAAGTTTATGTTTTTATTCTAAATTCTTCCCAGGTATATATCTGATTCTACTTTTAAAAAGTGGCAGAATATTTTTGAATCCTTTAGTGAACAGCGTAAGAGATTTGGAATGTCATTAGTCTTTACTCTGACTCCTGTCAATTAGGTCAACTATTACAAGTAATGCTAAAAATTCCTGTGTGTTTCAATGGAAATGACACGCTTTCCTCCCTGCCTCTTTGCATTGCCATCTCTGCTTCACTTTAAAAACTCTTTCCTGAGTTTGACACGACACGGAAGAGACGGGCCAAAAACTCAGTCCTTTTACATCTTCACTTCTACTTTTTAAAAAAACCACCTAAATTCTAAAACCCCAGAGAACTACTCTCAGTTCTCTGGTTTGGAAGGAAAAGGGCACCACACAGTAGAAAGATATATTTGACAAAACAAACAAATTTTAGCTAAAATGCTGGATTCCTCACTATAAGGTTCAAAAGTTTCCTGGTTTCAGAAAGCCCAAGTCCTTCAGTTATGGTCCTCCTCAATCTCTGACAATGTTTGAAAGTCTATGAGAGACACTACCTTAGAAAAATAAGGGGGTGATTGTGGAAATTTATAAAATGTTGTTGTATTTCCAATATCCAGACTGCTCTGAATCTTGTCAGCTACGGGAGGACGGGAATATTAAAATTACTGAAGCTGAATGGAAAGCTATGTGATCTTAACCTCATTTACACTCTATCTCTGCTGAAGTACAGGAGACTAGCCTGATGGCAAAAGACTCCAATTCACCTGAATTATATTCATTGGAGTCTCTCTGCATATTGTTGGTGGGTTTGTCAGGTTAAGGAAGTGCTTTTTCACCTGTGGAGGACTATGCCAGAGTGGCAGATTTTTGGAAGATAGTATTTACCCAAATCACACAGCAACCTATTAAACCAGATCCTTTGTTAGCTTTTCTTCCCTTTGTGCTTCAAGGTGACACAAATCATTCTTTAATTCACAGAGACCTGAATTAGGCTACTGGTTGCGACCCATCTCAAAATTGCCTAGCACTGGGAAACTCTGGGGTGCCTTTCAGTTAAAGCATATTTGGCAACTAGCTTTGAATGATAAATCGACACAGGAATTTTAAAAAGACTGCAATATGAATTCTAGGAAGGAACGCATCTAACTGAACAAACTGCATAACAAAACGTACCAGGTAAAATATTTGATAGGTTTTGTTCTATGTTCTTAGATTTATCTTCATTGCCATTGTTTCTGTTTCCTGAATCTGTAGATGACAAAAAAAATTAGTACATCATGTGTAACTGAATGTATCTTGGTTATATATTACGTCACACAAGGAAAGATCCAATTATTTTCTACACAAACAAGGAAGAAGCAACTGGAACATTTATAACTCAAGCAGCAGCGATCAATCGAAACTTGAGAATTAAAACAAAAATTCTGTGTGCAGAAATGTATTCTTAAATGACACTCTTGAAATCCTTATTTCCCCTCTTTTTTACTGGTAAGGACACTAGAAATCGCTTTCAGTTTATATTTGAAGGAAAGCAACTACAACTAGTACTGACCATGCAGTCTCTTGGATTTACTGCTGCGCTGTGTCCTGGCATAAAGTACAACCTGCTGAACAAGTTCAAGCTGCTCCTGAATCCCAGGGAAGTGGAAGTCTGTGCACTCCTGGCAAACTGTTGCAAAATCTGGAAGAAATGAAAGCAGGACTGTAGATCTCAGTGGAGAAGAACCTGGTTTATGAGCCAGAAGTTCACATGATTGAATACTTTTCTGTGTAAAAACATTCCCTTCACATGGAAGACTAGGTGTCGGGGAAAGGTTCAAGCATGCAGGAGGGCTTTGATTTAAATTAAAAACCAATGATTTAAAACCAGCAAGGGAAAAAGGGTGCAAACCTGACTACTGAATAGTGTTAATTTACAGCTAAACAGAATGTTATTTATCCCGTTTTTCATTCTTACAAGTGGGCCTTACAACTATTTGTCTGTGTGATGCACTTCATTATATCGAATGAGAGGCGGCTGCCAAATGATCAATTGTATGTTAGTTCGGGCAAAAAAAGGAAGTAGTCATTTAACTCTTGACCTGAACTCAAGAGGAAGAAATCCAATTCAATGAGGACGACTTACCTCTTTTGATCCCACTGTATGAACTGATGCGATTATCCACTAACAAGACCAGGCCACAAAGAGAAGTTGAATAAAGCGACAGTGCCGTTTGAAGCCTGTGGAGTTTGACTCCACTGCGGTGATGGCGCTTGTGCTTGCAGAAGTCCAGCATATCTGCCCTCAGCAGTCTCAAGTTATGCATGGTTTTCAATTGGGCTCCTAGGCAGGAGGAAAAAAATAGGATGTGTTTGAAAGAGACAGGGAGTGGGAGAAGGACCAAAAGGAGCTCAAATCACCTCAGGAAAAGTGAATTTTATATAAGCATGTCCAGATACTCTACTGCTGGGGCTAAAGCTAATCTAAAATACACCGTAAAACCAGTTATCTGATCCCACATATAGAGGGAGCAACAGCAAAGATCAGAGCTATACTGTATGTCTCAGTTTAAAGATGTTTAACTACTGTTAGCATTTAATATCTAACCACACACATTCTCGCCCCGAAGGTGAACATATATGTTAGATGCTGGTGTGGTAGCTCAAGAGCAAACAGGCAAGACTCCAACCTGTCTTTCCCAGGCTTTATTATTAATACAAACTATTTACAGTGCAGAGCGTCAGAAGTCCATGTCCACTTAGTCACTAGCAGAATCTGGGCATGGCCGGTCTTTGTACCTCCCCCAATATAACAGTCACAGAATCATAGAGTTGGAAGAGACCACAAGGGCCATCGAGTCCAACCCCCTGCCAAGCAGGAAACACCATCAGAGCACTCCTGACATATGGTTGTCAAGCCTCTGCTTAAAGACCTCCAAAGAAGGAGACTCCACCACACTCCTTGGCAGCAAATTCCACTGTCAAACAGCTTTTACTGTCAGGAAGTTCTTCCTAATGTTTAGGTGGAATCTTCTTTCTTGTAGTTTGGAACCATTGCTCCGTGTCTGCTTCTCTGGAGCAGCAGGAAACAACCTTTCTCCCTCCTCTATGTGACAATCCTTTTATATATTTGAACATGGCTATCATATCACCCCTTAACCTCCTCTTATCCATGCTAAACATGCCCAGCTCCCTTAGCCGTTCCTCATAAGGCATCGTTTCCAGGCCTTTGACCATTTTGGTTGCCCTCCTCTGGACACGTTCCAGTTTGTCAGTGTCCTTCTTGAACTGTGGTGCCCAGAACTGGACACAGTACTCCAGGTGAGGTCTGACCAGAGCAGAATACAGTGGCACTATTACTTCCCTTGATCTAGATGCTATATTCCTATTAGTCATGTGACCCCCATCCTTCTCCTCCCCTCTCTGCGCCCAAACCTCCTGCGCAGAGTGGGCGCTGGCAAAGGGGGACATCCCTCCTCTCCGGTGGTTTGCTCAAGCTCAGTGTTGGGGCTCTCCCTTGCATCTTCTGGTCCCTGCACCCCCTCCCCACTGGAGGCGGGGCTTTCCTCCTCGCCAGAGGAGGAACTGCTTTGCAAGATCTTCGGAGGCTCCCTGTAACACAACTGCCCTTCCACCTCTCGCCTCTGAGCTGATGGCAGTTCCCTGACAATATATATTCTCTTAGTAACTTGTGAAAGAACAGACATGTGTAGTGAAATAAGCCTAGTAGACTCACCCCAGTTCAGAATAGAAATTTACTTAACCATAGTGCAACAATGTTTTGATGAAGGCAAAGTACACCAGTTCAGAGAGATATCAGCAGCAAGTCTGCTAATATTGCAGCAATATCAAGCAACTCAAGAAATAGCCGAGGTGGGTGGAATACAAAAATATCTAGAAAACAATAATCTGACTTCAGGGGAAATCAGACAGTTTTAGCATCTGTCTATTTGAAATAAACCCATTTTGGGTCCATTTGTATTTAGAAAATCATTTGGGCTATTAGAGAAGACACATCAGTCATGACTGATGCGATTTCCAAAATGAATTACTTTTGCTGGTGCACAAAACTTTCTTTACACTAAGTAAACTTAGTGATGGAATATCTGCACTTGGCACAACCTTTTTCATAAGTTGTAATCAATACCAGCCAAGCTTTTCAATGAATTTTTACTCGCTGATGTGGTTACCAAGATAGGTTTAGATCACAACTTAAGACATGTTTCAAATTTTGGTAATTTGTGGCCTGTATGTGTGTTAAGCCATTGAATATGGATATGCGGACAAACATGTTCAATCTGGAAATGAATGAAAAAGTGGCTGTGAGAAAAAGCTCTAGACGTTCAATCTTTCCCTTACCCAGATGAATAGTGAAACTTTCTTCCAGCTGTCTCTGGTCTTCAAAAAGCCTCCCATTGCCTTCTGCAGATTCTCTCCACTGATTGGGTTGGACATTTAATTCATCACTGAAATAAAACAGAGAAAATGACGCTAGACTAAGCTTTCTGTCCCCCACTGCCTCCATATTTATTAATTTGTCAGGAACAGGCATTTTACCCTAACCATGTGAACTGCAACAGCTTCAAGGGCAGAGCTACAGAGAGCCCGTGTGGTGCAGCAGTTAAGAGTATTGGACTAGGATCTGGGAGTCCAATGTTCAAATCCCCACAAAACCGTAATTGCTTGATCCTGAACCAAACGCTGCCCTTCAGCCTAACCTACCTCACAGGGTTGTTGCAAGGACAAAATGGGTAGGGGAAGAGCTGTCCTCAAACCTTTGAGCACTTTGTTAAAACAAACAGCGTAGCACAGAGAAACATAGCCAACAGGCAACCAGCTGCCACCTTCATATTTAGGTCTCTGGTGCTGATCTTGCAACACAAGCAGACCCCCTTGTTGTGACAGAGAAACATCCTATCGAAGGCTCTCCCACCTCCTGTGTGCTTTTAGTTCACTTTAGGGTGTGGATTTTCTACACTAAAATAACAGTTCCATAAATTAATCCAGGACTAAATTGAACATTTGGCCAGAAGACACGACGGACCCCAACATTCCTAATCTGCTCCTTCTAATTAGTAACTAACAGATATAATCCCTAATCAGTAAGTTTAGAAGAAAACTAAGAAGGGTACCCGAGTGTGGTGCCAGGGTTTTTCAGGTCCTCATGAAGCTTTACCACCCATTCCTGATACTCCTGTTTCTGGATAGCTGTGGTTTGCTTCAGTTCATTGTTCCACTTGTTCTCCAAAGCCTAAAAGGAGACACTGAGTCAGCCAATTGATTAACAACAAATGAGCTGCCCAATTTATTCCAACCAGGTACTTCATTTACCTGCTGGGATTCAAAGTGTTGTGCTGCCAGCATGTTTACGTCTTGATCCGATAATGACTTCCCCAGTTCTTGCATCACCTTATCCATTTCAGCACCTTGCCTACGATAAAAATCTAGTCAGAAAAATTTTGTTCATTTGTAAAAAATAGTTATGCATCACAATTTGGCCTTGACAAGAGACCACCCCCCCGCACCATAAGCATATGTCAATAGAAGAAAAGCTGAGAATAAATACAGTGGTACCTCGGGTTACATACGCTTCAGGTTACAGACTCCGCTAACCCAGAAATAGTGCTTCAGGATAAGAACAGAAATCGTGCTCCGGCGGCGCAGCGGCAGCAGGAGGCCCCATTAGCTAAAGTGGTGCTTCAGGTTAAGAACAGTTTCAGGTTAAGAACGGACCTCCGGAACGAATTAAGTACTTAACCCGAGGTACCACTGTATCTTAAAAACAGCATCTTTAAGAAGAGCATAAAAGACAATCAGCACTAAAAACCATTAAAGGCTTGGTGGAATAAAAACCACAAAGCGTGGGGATGTTAAATTTCCTTGGGGGGGAAAGTTCGTGACAGGGTTTCTGCCACCAGAAAAGGTTTGTCTCCTATCACTGCCATTATGTCAGCTGCCCTCCAGATGTTTGGAACTGCAACAGCCAGCCTGGCCAGATGATGGGGCAGGGCAGTTTACATGCTACAATATCCATTTAGCATAGGCTTTCTTCCTTTCTTTGAAAAGGTAGGGAGGTTTACAGAGCCCAGGAAGCAAATCTGACAAGCTTAAAAGCTCTCTCTTCCCAGTGGGGAAAACCGGGCACAGAAAGAGCTTTTAAGCTGTCTACCTTGCGTGAATTTTATATGTGCAGTATCAGCTGCCCAGCCACCAAGTGTGTGAAGCTGAGATCGCGCAAGTTAAATGTGTGAAATAGTGACCTGCCCCCATGAAGTGTTTCAAGAAAATTCCATACTACACAGCTAGTGGCCAGGATCCAAAGAACTATGACCCTAAAACTAGTTCTATCAACTTCATAAGGAGGCTTATTAAGACCCTTCCATGGTTCTTACTTTTAAGTTTGTAAAGGACTGCAGATTTGTTTTTAATCAACAGTGTCACACACACTCAACTCTCTGGCAAAGGAGGTACATTGAAAAAGGAGGTGCGTTCAAAAAAGAAAATCAACTGTCTGTGATTCGGTTCCTTACAGTATTTAAATCTCTGGTAGTTCTTTAGAAAAATAACACACGCCAGATTAATTTCTTCTCTCTTTATAATAATTTTAGGACTAACAGACTAACCTTTCTCGTAATTTTTTCAGTTCCACATCTCTTTCACTTATCAGTTCAGAGATGCTAACAAAATAATTGTGTTCCAGATTTAACAGCGTTTCAGAAGCAGGAGAATGGATAAGATCATGATAGACATCTGCAAAATCTTCATCCCAGCTTGGGTCTTCAGGTCTTGCATATTCCAATGTTGCCTGGAAAATTATAAAATGATGATAATGGTCCCTGCACATGAAAACTCAAAAAAATATATTTTATTGTTATACTGATTGGTTGCCAGTGGGACATTTTTGTTTTGATAAAATTTGTGGGTTTTTCCCTTGAAGATTTTCCCTCCGTGGTTCAGAATCCACGTGCTGACAACTGCTATGGACGAGACGCAGCCATAACTAGCAAACTGGTGATCTCTCCGTCATTCATTCTTGTATAGCAACTGTCAATAACTCAAATAAAGCGTTTTTTTTATGCTCCAACAAGATGCTAAGCACAAAAAAGGCATTTCAGTAATTTTGCCAACTGGCCCAAAAAAGGTTGGTGATCCCTGATTTGGGCCATAGTTTCCCAAGAGGTGTCACATAGTTTTAAGATGCTGATCTCAGGTAATCCGTCAAAAAGGGGCTTTGATTCAGAACTATGATTCTTAATTTGGAAGTTGATGCCCATAGTCCCTGGAGAAACAGGATTTATGAAAGGAATCTGTGAGTACTTGAATTTGATCAGGGGACACCATGGCAGAATCATCTCTATGTAAACTTTTCATAAATCCCTGTTAGCTGATATTTGACTCCACTGATTGAACCAGATTGATCCAGTGGCTAACGACAGCCGCTGGGTATGTGCCTCAACAACAGCGGGTATGTATCACATTTATTGGGAATGCCCTAAGATACAGGATTTCTGAAAATTAATGTGAGATACAAGACGGCTACAATTCACTATTCGATTCAGTATCTTACTATTTGGCTATATAATATTTATATAAGGTTATGAAGATATGAAAATGATTGGTGAGCATATGCCAGTTAGAAACACTGCCAACCAGAATCTGAGAACACACCCCAATCACACCATGGAGGTTTTCATTCCATTGTTCTGCATTGTTTCAACTTTTAAACTTCTGTTGAAAAAGTTTCTATTCCATCAGGCTTATTTAGGCTATTAAGAATACATCTTTCTACAACAGTTAGCTGATTTCTGATCTTAACTATTTTATATGTTACTTTCATTGCATAGGTTTTATGTACAATTCTTGTAAACCACTCTTGATATTTTTTTAGGAATAACAGTATATAAATATTTTTACAAATGAATATAAATAATCCCACAGAGGTACAAAAAATTATTCGGTATTATTCTTCCTTTTAAACCCCATTTGTTTTGAATAATTACTGATTTTCTGTGTTTATAAGAATCTTTAGAAAAGGCAGTAAGATAACTTTAAAATGTTCTTTATCTGCATTAAAGATTGTGAACAGTATGTTAAATACAGTGGTACCTCGGGTTACGTACGCTTCAGGTTACATACGCTTCAGGTTACAGACTCAGCTAACCCAGAAATAGAACTTTGCTTCAGGATGAGAACAGAAATCGTGCTCCAGTGGCGCGGCAGCAGTGGGAGGCCCCATTAGCTAAAGTGGTGCTTCAGGTTAAGAACAGTTTCAGGTTAAGAACGGACCTCCGGAATGAATTAAGTACTTAACCTGAGGTACCACTGTAATATCAATGGCTCCGACTGTCAGTGTTTAACAGTACTTTCCTAGCACAAGTGATTTTATTGATCAATGCAAACTTAATGCAATATGGTAGATTACAGATGTAATCAAATTATGTTTGTTAGTGTACCACATACCTTTAAACAGATAGGAGTGGGGCACTTCAGCCCTCCAGATGCTTCTGAACTATAACTCCCATCAGTCCCAGAAAGAAAAAAAACAGTACCACCCATCTTTTTTATCTGTTAATAACTTAAATCCATTCATGTGCTATCAACTACAGTAGAACTACTTATGACTGCCTCTACTTGGGCCCGATCCAAGTTGCGACTGCGGCAAACCCGGAAGTAAATACCGGTTTTGCTGCGATTCGCGCACCCGCAGAAGTGGCTGCCGCCGTCTGCACATGCGCAGAAGTGCGCTGCCACCAAATGCGCCTGAACACAACGGCACTTCTACCAGCGACCTGGATCGACTTACAGACAGACCTCCAGAACGGATTACGTCCGTAAGCAGAAGTACTTAAAAAGATTCTGTGCAAGCACACACAGTTCTTAAGTATCTAATATATAATGCATTAATAACATTTTTGCCAGTGTTTGTTACAAAAGGAAAAAAGCAAACAAACTCAAAAGCAATTCATGTAGTAGCAGAAAAAAGGAAGGCATAAGCCAAAGATGAAAACTCAATCAGCCTTCTAGCAATAATTAGTTGGTAATGCCTTGCGAAGTAGTTTGTGTTCAAATTAACCATCATTTGTTAAAGCCAGAGAAGGGAGGAAGGCAAATAACTGAACAATGGAAAAGCAAACTCCTTCTCTGAGCATGGATCCCGATGGAGACAAAACTACAGCAGTTGGTTCATGTATTTCTAACCAGAGAGTGAAATATCCAGTAAAGAAGGAGTATGCTACAAAAATAAGTTCCAGCATCATCTTCTGAAGCATATATAATGCTACGGAGACTTCTTACCTCGGTATAAGTTTTGGCCCAAGCATTTGCCAGTTGGTGTAAATCTACTTTGCCAGACTTTACAGCTTCCAGGGCTGCTTCTGCTTCTTCATCGTGATCTTTTATGGATTCCTCCTCAATGAATCTATTCAGGGATTCTTTTAAATCTGAAATAATGGCAGGGGTTATTTGGGGGGGTCATCCATCAACTAAAATGCTTATCTTTTTAATTTACAGTCATTATAAAGGGCAAGTTCAATTTTTTAATGGTTACTAAGAGGACATTCATAGGAAAGGTTGTAGGTTCCACACATTTGGTGTTCAAATCCCTCATATCCGATTTAATATTTTTATGCATTACAGTTTGGTGGTCTGCTTCACTGGTGGAGGGATCATTCCCACAGCAGAAAGAAGGGAGGAGGAAGAGTTCAGAGAAGGGAGGGAGGGAAGGAAGGAAGGCCCCCCCCCCCGATTTTTTAAAGAGGAGGGGAGGAAATCTGAGATCAAAATTAAAGCAAATTATCTGAGATCAAAATTAAAGCAAAAATTAAAGGCAGAGTTAAAGGGGAAAAAACCAAGCACAAGGGAGGAGAACTCCAACAAATGCCAGTCCCATGTCTCTGTCTTGGGCTAAACACAGTGCAATTCATCACATGAATGTATCCCATGCCATCTAGATAATATGTCTATAAAGCACACAGTTTATTAGCCACTGTGGCAAACAATGCCCCTTTTAAAGTGATAATTCCATTATTTTAAGTGATCACAGTATCTTGTGGGTCATTTTATCCAAATGATGTGACTGAATACGCAACAGGAGTTTCCTCCCCACCCTCGGATCTGCAGGGGAAAATAAGCAGCTATGAGTTATAGCCTCAACTTCCCTACACCCAAAAACAGAGTTTTGCATGTGCAATGGGTCACCTATGTATCTCCCTCCGACGTCTGCGGATGGCATTAGGTGAAATCCAAGTTCTTTAGAGGCCCTATGCAACTGTGAGAAAGTCTATGTTTGATGGTATAGAACAAATCCTTACCATTTTCTATGAAGCATGGCAAGTTGTAAGGACGCATCAGATGCCTATGCAAATGGGTAGCACTTTCTTGAACTGGGAATTTCAGAGGAACTGTAAGCACAAAACGTTGGTTTCCAGCCCTGAATTCATACAGAAACCCTCTCTCCTTACTACAGATTGTTCCTTGGTCACCCTTCATTTCAAAGGCTTCCTGCATTGAAGCAAAAGGAGAATGCTATTACTGTTATATCTTTACACAAACACAGAGAAAGGGGAAGGGAGCCAGTAAGTGAATTTTTTAAAAGGTAAAACAAAAAAGGAGATTGAAGACATTCACATTCGTTAAAAAATAAGGTATTTTCTTATTTTATTCACCCTGCAGAAATTAATATTGCAGTAAATAAGATTTGCAGGTTTCCCCTGGACTAAAACAGGACACATTCACAGAATAGCACCACTGTTGTTTATTTTTAAAGTGGTGGGTTGGTTTGTTTGTTTGTTTCTTTGTTTCTTTCAAAGATCTGATAAGGCAATTGCAACCTCCAGTTAAAAAATGAAGTTTACAAACAAAGTACAGACAGATACCATTTTAGGCACATCTAATATTCGTGTGGGGACGCAGGTGGCACTGTGGGTTAAACAACAGAGCCTAGGACTTGCCAATCAAAGGTCGGCGGTTTGAATCCCCACGACGGGGTGAGCTCCCGTTCATCGGTCCCTGCTTCTGCCCACCTAGCAGTTCGAAAGCACATCAAAGTGCAGGTACATAAATAGGCACCGCTCTGGTGGGAAGGTAAACGGCGTTTCCATGCGCTGCTCTGGTTCGCCAGAAGCGGCTTAGTCATGCTGGCCAAATGACCCGGAAGCTGTACGCCGGTTCCCTCAGCCAATAAAGCGAGATGAGTGCCACAACCACAGAGTCGGTCACAACTGGACCTAATGGTCAGGGGTCCCTTTACCTTTTAATAGGTATGTGACCGTGCGCACGTGCATTGCACTGAACCCGGAAGTTACCCCAAAAGTCACAAAAAGGGATGGACTGAGGTCTTTGCAACTTCCTTCACACACTCCTTCAAGGAAGGCAAACAACATAATAGAATTAAAACTTCTACAAAAAACGGTTTAAAACAACCTTCCGAAAAAGATTTTAGTATCTTACAGGGGGGAACAACCAGCTACTATTTTGAATAGAAACATTTCTGTTAGGGGTGAGAATACGCGACAACATTTTGTTGTAAGCCCCATTTTAATACATATAAAACCACTTCAACACACATAATTTTACGTGTTTCTTTAAGCTTCTGAAGTTAAATACATTTTAGGAAATATGTACAAGCTCAAGAGGTTGCTTGGGCAGGCCTGTTTGGACAGGGTGTTTTACAACAGGGCTGCTGCATCTTAAGACCCCGGAACCTGAAGCAGGGTTGATGGCTCCAGCCTACTGGGGGGAGCAGGGTGCATGTAGAAGAAAGTGTATTGGCATCCACAGCCTACAGCAGGGGTCTGCAACCTTTAAGACAAAAAGAGCCACTTGGACCCGTTTCCGAAGAAAAAAAAACTGGTAGCCGCAAAACTCGTCGTTATAAAAATAACATTTTTGTCACCTTTTTATTATTTCTTTGTTTGACCCCTCAGAATGACTCCTCCTCATAGAAATAAACGTTAAATTAACAAGTTACCTTTTTGTGTGTGTGTGTTCTTCACTCCCCTTCAAAACAGTGACCAGCGTACATGCCCCCTTTCAATGCAGTGACCAGCGTACATGCCCCTTACAATGTAGCGGGTGGACAGGTGGGCAGGTGACGTCGGGACGGTGCGTGACTAACGCAAGCACCGCCCCCATGCGACGTCACAGCCAGTACAGCCCCCGCCACATTGGGGAGTGTCTGGGTGCACAATGCGCCTCCTCCCCTCGCTAGTATCCGCCCCGGAGCCGCGGTAAAGGGGTAAAAGAGCCACATGCGGCTCCGGAGCCATGGGTTGCAGACCCCTGGCCTACAGCATTTAGATGTTACAAGTCGTTTGTCTGTGTATAATTTTTCCCAGTTACAATGAAATTCAGATGGGAAGGACTAGAGGAAGTCAAGCAATATGTTTATGAGGTTGGAAGTTTAACTGATTAATCAATTTGTACTATTCATATTTTTTTCTAGCTATTTGTTTTATTTCTTCCTTTTCCTTTTTGTTTCATCTGTTTTACAGTATGCGTTATATGTGTAAGAAACTGAATAAACATTATTGGGGGGAGGGGAAAGAGTCTCCCTCCCCCCCCTCCCTCCCCAACCCGGCCTTCGCCTGAGGCGACACGGAAGACGCCCGTTAATCCGCGTCTGCCTTGGAGAACGCAAGGAAAAACCCCACAAACTCACCCGCTCCTCAACCCGCGCGCTGCCCTCCTTCGGCGGAACGCCCCTTTCCCACGAGACGCGAGTAACCCGCGTCGGCCAGGACACGCCCCGCCCACTTTCCCGTCCCCTCAACCTTCTCCTCACGGGAGAGAGAGCGAGCGAGGGAGGGCGCGGGTGGGGCGGGCTGCCTGCCGTCACTTCCGGCCTCCCGTCGGCGTCACTTCCGGCCTCTTCTCCGCGCGCGGATTCCGAACGGCCGAGGGCCGAAGCGGAGCCTCCGAGATGGCGCGGCCGTCGCGGAGGTGAGCCGGGGCAGGAGCCTCCCGCTTGCGGGCGTTGTGCGGGGAGGGGGCGGGCGGAGGCCCCTGGGCTGCTGCTGTTGTCGTTTGTTTGTGTATCATTTTTCGAAATTATTTTTTTAATTAATTTTTTAATTAATTAAATTTTTAATTAAATTATTAAATTTCCTTTTTTTACAATTTAAAGTACTTCTTTCTCCATCCTTAAGATATCCGTGACTTCGCTTCTTCTCTTTCCATGGTTCATTTTACATATCACAAAGCCTGCATATTTTACAGAAAAAACACCATTCAGTATTCCATTATTACATCCATCATATCTTATTTACACTGTTGAATTTAATCTCTTTTTTTCCCTCCCCTTTTGCTTTTGAGTGCTTTACTGTTTGAAAACTTTATAACAGGAGTGTACAATAGATATTACAGGCAAAATGAGAAATTAAAGAAAATAAACGGTTGTTCATTCTTTAACTCATTCTTGCTTTGTACATCCATTTTCTTTTTTGCAATTTAAAGTACTCATTTTCCCATCCGTGACTTCCCTTCTTCTCTTCCCTTGGTTCATTTTACATATCACAAAGCCCTGCATATTTTACAGAAACAACACCATTCAGTATTCCATTATCACATCCATCATAACTTATTTACACTGTTGAATTTAATCTCTTTTTTCCCCTCCCCCTTTTGCTTTTGAGTTCTTTATTGGTTGAAATAACAGGAGTGTACAATAGATATTATAGGCAAAGTAAGAAATTAAAGAAAATAAACGGTTGTTCATTCTTTAACTCATTCTTGCTTTGTACATCCATTTTCTTTTTTGCAATTTAAAGTACTCATTTTCCCACCCGTGACTTCGCTTCTTCTCTTTCCGTGGTTCATTAAACTAAACCATTCAGTATTCCATTATTACATTCATCATAACTTATTTACACTGTTGAATTTATCTCTCTTTTCCCCCCTTTTGCTTTTGAGTGCTTTATTGGTTGAAAACTTTATAACAGGAGTGTACAATAGATATTACAGGCAAAATGAGAAATTAAAAAAAATAAACATTCATTCTTTAACTCATTCTTGTTTTGTACATCCATTTGTGATTAAATTTGTCAAGCCCTCCGATCTTCCTCTTGCGTTCCTTAAATACCCGCTTAAACTTTACTTTCTCCATATTATTTGACTTACTATAAATTTTATTTTATACAATTATCCTATTTGCACACTGAAGCTCAGTCAAAACCTGCCAACGGATTGATCTTTTGACAGTGTTCTTTTACATAGACTCTCTATATATCTCACTCTCTGAACATTTTTTCATCTGTAACGTCTCTTTAGCCTTGCTGATAATCTCGCCAGCTCGGTATACTCTTTTATTGATTTTGCTAGTCTGACTTAGATGGGATATCCTCTTCCTTCCAACCTTTTGCAGTTAGAATTCTGCTGTTTGTTTGTTTATGTACAATTTTTTATTAAAGTATTAAATTTTCTGTTTTACAATTTTAAGTACTCATTTCCCCATCCTTAAGATATCAGTGACTTCCCTTCTTCTCTTTCCATGGTTCATTTTACATATCACAAACCCCTGCATATTTTACAGAAAGAATACCATTCAGCATTCCATTATTACATCCATCACAACTTACCGTATTTTTTGCTCTATAAGACTCACTTTTTCCCTCCTAAAAAGTAAGGAGAAATGTGTGTGCCTCTTATGGAGAGAATGCAGGCTGCGCAGCTATCCCAGAAGCCAGAGCAGCAAGAGGGATTGCTGCTTTCACTGCACAGCGATCCCTCTTGCTGTTCTGGCTTCTGAGATTCAGAATTTTTTTTTTCTTCTTGTTTTCCTCCTCCAAAAACTAGGTGCGTCTTGTGGTCTGGTGTGTCTTATAGAGCAAAAAATACGGTATTTACACTGTTGAATTTATCTCAATGCTGCCAGTGTTTTCAGCTGTACACAGTTACTCCCCATATATTCAACAAACGTTTTCCAGTCTTCTCTAAATGTATCTTCTTCTTGTTCTCTTATTCTATATGTTAAGCCTGCAAACTGTTCGTATTCTGTCAACTTAAGTTGCCACTCTTTGGTTGGGACCTCGCTCATTTTCCATTTTGGGGCTAATGAACACACACAGTAGTGGCATACATAAATAGTCTTTTTTGACACGTGGGAATGTTGTTTGTTCCTTGAATTTGTATACCACCCATCCCCTGAAGATCACAAAAAACCCAAGGGAGAACGCAAAATTCATTACAAAGAAACAAAAAGCCAATATCTTCCCTCCCACAGACACGCTTAAAATAAGGCTGTTAGTTGTTTTTTTACAGCCAGGCCATGGACTGATTGAATGCTTTTGCCTGGCGCCTGAAGATATGTAAAGGGAAACATGCATTTTTATCCATATTTTTCTTTTAGCAGTCTAGGATTCAGAGACAGAAAATACAAAATGTATTACAGTGGTGCCTCGCAAGACGAAATTAATTCGTTCCACAAGTCTTTTCGTCTTGCGAGTTTTTCGTCTTGCGAAGCACGGTTTCCCATAGGAATGCATTAAAAATCAATTAATGCGTTCCTATGGAAACCGCCTTCAGACCAGGTCCGGGGACAGTCTGTCCCCCGACCTCTTCTGAAGGCTGGCGGGGGGCAAAAGTCTTTGCTTCCCCCCCCCCCCGCCTGCCTTCCCGGGATAGCGGAGACTTTTCTGCTGTCCGGGGCGATTTAAAAGCCCCCAGGAAGGCAGGCAGGGGGGACAAAGACTTTTGCCGCCCGCCTGCCTTCAGAAGAGGTCCTGGACCTCTTCTGAAGGCCGGCGGGGGGCAAAAGTCTTTGCTCCCCCCCCCCCGCCTGCCTTCAAAAGCGGTCCGGGGGTTTTTAAATCGCCCTGGGACAGTCCCGGGGCGATTTAAAAACCCCCGGGAAGGCAGGCAGGGGGGACAAAGACTTTTGCCCCCCCCCCCCCGCCTTCAGAAGAGGTCCTGGACCTCTTCTGAAGGCGGGCGGGGGGCAAAAGTCTTTGCTCCCCCCCCCCCGCCTGCCTTCAAAAGCCATCCGGGATAGCGGGAAGTGCTTCCCTGCTATCCCGGACTGCTTTTAAAATGCTAGCGGTGGGGAGCAAAGCCTTTTGGCCCCTGCCGGCCTTCCTGGACCTCTTCTGAAGGCCGGAGGGGGGGGGGAAGGCTTTGCTCCCCACCGCTAGCATTTAAAGAGGTCCCCGGAGATTTCCCTATGGGCTTTCTTCTTGCGAAGCAAGCCCATAGGGAAATTCGTCTTGCGAAGCGCCTCCAAAACGGAAAACCCTTTCGTCTAGCGGGTTTTTCGTCTTGCGAGGCGTTCGTCTTGCGGGGCACCACTGTAGTTTATTTTACATTTTTATTCATAGATTGCACTTTCTTATATAGCTGTCTGCCCCTGAATTTATTTCATTAAGACTAATTCTGATGCTCTTGTTGAAAGAAATATTAGTGAGAAAAAATCAAACTATACAGAAGCTACTTTGTTGTTGTTTAGTCGTTTAGTCGTGTCCGACTCTTCGTGACCCCATGGACCAGAGAACGCCAGGCACCTCTGTCCTCTACTGCCTCCCGCAGTTTGGTCAAACTCATGCTGGTAGCCTCGAAAACACTATCCAACCATCTCGTCCTCTGTTGTCCCCTTCTCCTTGTGCCCTCCATCTTTCCCAACATCAGGGTCTTCTCCAGGGAGTCTTCTCTTCTCATGAGGTGGCCAAAGTACTGGAGCCTCAGCTTCACAATCTGTCCTTCCAGTGAGCACTCAGGGTTGATTTCCTTCAGTATGGAGAGGTTTGATCTTCTTGCAGTCCATGGGACTCTCAAGAGTCTCCTCCAGCACCATAATTCAGAAGCTACTACAGCAAAATAATTAGAAAAAAATAAAGTGAATAATTGCTTCATATACGTATATATGTGTGTGTAATGTATATATAATTGGGCATTGTGTGGCTGCTACAGTATCTTAAGAAGAGTCAAGTGTACGGTTCCTAAATTAATTTTACTTTTACATGTTTCCCAGAATCATCATTGTATAAAGCAGTGGCAATTAAATATGAATGTTTTGATTCAAATACAACAACTGCTTACATATGCATAATGGTTCCATGGGCAGACATAAAAATGACCCCTCTTATGCTTTTGCATGTTTTATTCTTCTAGGAATAAGAAAGCAGTTGATTATTCTCAGTTTGGTAGTGTGGATGAAGATGATGATGGTAAGTATTTTATTTTTGTTTTTAAGTTGTAATCATTCATCTTGTTTTTATTATTGCTTGTAAGCCGCTCTGAGCCCGGCCCTGGCTAGGGAGGGCGGGGTATAAATAAAAAAAATATTATTATTATTATTAAGTCATTCGTGGTTCCTTCATGCCAAAAGGGGGCAGATTCAGTGGGAAAGTAACATGGAAGCTTGCTAAAACTGTTTTATATGAGTGCAACTAGAAAAAAAAAACATTGTTTTTAAGCTTTGCTTGCACTGGTTCTACAAAGGTTTATAGCAGCTTTTCCCGAACCTGTTGTACATTTAAATATGAGCACATACTACAAGCCAGTGCTATTGTTTTAAGTCTGGCAAGGTACACTCTGTACATCTGCTCCCAATTAATATCATAGCTGCAGTATTTTGTACTTCTAAACAATCTTCTGAACGGTTTTCAAGGGGAGCCCATGTACACTGCCATCCAATATTAAAATTTGGATGACCCACTCGCCAGCACTACTTGTCTTACTTGGATAGAGTTTCAGTTTATTAGCCTTCATCAAGTCCATTAATAATCTTGGACTTCTGTTTAGGACTTCTGACAGATGAACATGAATCCGATGAAAAGAGAAATAAGAGTTGAATATCATTGGTATATTGGTGACACTGCACTTCAAATTTTGGGCGATATCTGGTTTTCAGCATCGTGATATATCACCAGCTAACCATCACAATATAGTGATATATCACAATGACCGAAATAACATCTGAAAAAGCAGCTGGGCTGTGGAGGGAGGGAGGAATGACCAAGAGGAAGGGAAGAAGGCTACCATCTTTGCAATCAGGACTTCATACCTGTTTCTAGCAAAGTACAGTGGTACCTTGGGTTGAGAACTTAATTCGTTCTGGAGGTCTGTTCTTAACCTGAAACTGTTCTTAGCCTGAGGTACCACTTTAGCTAATGGGGCCTCCCACTGCCGCTGCCGCACGATTTCTGTTCTCATCCTGAAGCAAAGTTCTTGACTCGAGGTAATATTTCTGGGTTAGCGGAATCTGTAACCTGAAGCGTTTGTAACCCAAGGTACCACTGTATCAAAATATTGCCCAGCTCTACGGTCTGGATAAGGGATGTGGGTGGCGCTGTGGGTTAAACCACAGAGCCTAGGACTTGCCGATCAGAAGGTTAGCAGTTCAAATCCCTGCGATGGGGTGAGCTCCCATTGCTCGGTCCCAGCTCCTGCTAACCTAGCAGTTCGAAAGCAAGTCAAAGTGCAAGTAGATAAATAGGTACCGCTCCGGTGGGAAGGTAAACGGCATTTCTGTGCGCTGCTCTGGTTCGCCAAAAGCGGCTTAGTCATGCTGGCCACATGACCCGGAAGCTGTACGCCGGCTCCCTCGGCCAATAAAGCGAGATGAGCGCCGCAACCCCAGAGTCAGCCACGACTGGACCTAATGGTCAGAGGTCCCTTTACCTTTTTACTGTCTGGATATCCTTACCCAGTGTCACATAGTAGTTATATTGCATTTTAGTTTACAACATACTAGTTTTCAGTTTTTAGTTACAGAAGATACATACCGTGTCCTGGGTAATGAAAGCTGGACGGGCTTGAAAGACTGGCTGGGTACATGAGATAGATCACCAAAAATAAATAGAAAAAGGAGAAAGCTGGCCGATGTCTCCTTCCCAGTAAATCTGATTTTAATACCCTCCAGCTTTCATTGAAGAATCCTTCCTAACAAAGTTCTGAACAGACACAACTAGGCTGCTTCATATGAAATAAGCATAATCTATTGCCTGGCTCCCTGTCTTTGGGGTGTTGAAGAGATAGCATTCTTAACTCTGGATGTAGCAAACCTCCTCGTTCCCTCATCTCAGCTGACATGTTGCAAGGAGAAACAGGGACAGTGGCAAAGTAAGGAGGCAAACACACCCCATTTCAGCGTCCTTCGTTCACACCTTGCAGTGGGTGCCACTCGGGAGGAGGCAGTGTTAAGCAGAGAGATGAAGTCCCCATTTCCTTTCCCTTGTACTGCTCTGCTGTTACTGTGCCAATATCTCCCTGTACAGTGGTACCTTGGTTCTCAAACTTAATCCGTTCCGGAAGTCTGTTCCAAAACCAAAGCGTTCCAAAACCAAGGCACGCTTTCCCATTGAAAGTAATGCAAAATGTATTAATTCGTTCCAGACTTTTAAAGCAACCCCTAAAACAGCAATTTAACATGAATTTTACTATCTAACGAGACCATTGATCCATAAAATGAAAGGAATAAACAATGTACTGCAGTCACACAGCCAATCAATCAGTAGCTGAACTAGGTTCCACACAGTCACAAAAAACAAAACAAAAAAGCCACAAAAACGCAAAATAAATAGCAAAAACAGACAGACCTCAGTGTAACAGTCAAAACAGAAGTGTGGCATTCAAAACAGAGCATGTTCAGCTTCCGGGAAAAGTTCACAAAGCGGAACACTTCCGTGTTCGCAGTGTTTGGGTTCCGAGTTGTTTGAATACCAAGGCATTTGAGAACCAAAGTACCACTGTATTTTGTTTTAAATCATCCTGGATTACTGCAGAAGATCTAAAGCTCTAGAATATCTTACAGTACATGCTTTGAACATATTGTTATAATGGGGGAATTTTAAACAACTGGAAGAACTTGCACTGTTACAGTGCGTCTAATGTGCTTCTGCTAAACAGATGAAGATTTTGCAAATATAACGGCACCTTCAAGCAAAAAATTAAAGAGGACATGCTCTGAGTTGACAAAGAAAAAGATTGAGCAAAAGCCCCGCAAACAGGAGATTCAGATCCAAAAGAGTTCACCAAACAAAAGGTAAGAAATCCATTCATTTTAAATTTACTTACGTGTTTGCGATAGAACACTGGTTTTTTCCTAGCTGTGGTTAAGAAACAGGTAGCTCATGTGGTTAAGAAACAGGTAGTTCATTCCCTTGGAGTGGAGCGAATTCCCCTTATCTACCTAAGATCAGTTTATTGGAACTGATCTCAACCATTATGGAGGTTATAAAATCTAAAAGCAGGATTTAAAGTTGGTTTCAAATAGTTTCTTTGTTCCTTTTTTAATTTGTGTTGGCACTGAGGTTAATAAACTTACATATTGATAATGTGTTTTCCATAACTTTTTCAAATTGCTTCAGACTTCCCTTGGATCACAGACTTTACCAGAGAGATTTGGAAGTCGCCTTAGCGTTATCAATGGATGAACCACCTGGAAGGGACCATAAAGTACAAGATTCACAGAAACAAGGTGATTCTTGAAGACTCTCAATAGAAACATTTCTGTCTTGTGCTTTTTGCTGCTCTTAAAGTGGTGTTGACATTTTGGGCTGCAGTCCCACATGTATTTAGGACCGGAAATAAAAGACATTCATAATTCTCTTTTAACCAATAAGCTGTTTGAGAAATATTAATGTTGATGAAAATCACAAAATGTAAAAGTTCTGAAATTCAGCCACAAAAACTAGAGTGAAATACCTTCAAAGTTCAGTTAATTATTTTGATAAATTTAAAAAGGAGAGACTGTATCTGGGAATAAGGTGAAGGTTCAAAAGTGCTCATTTCTGATTGCACTGTACAGCCACAGTCTGCTTACACAGGAGTAAAGTTCCCACAGTGTGACTTCTTTTTTAATAATGTAGTAGAAAGATAGTTAATTTTCCTAGCCTATTACTACTAAACCTTATGCCATTACTTTGTACCTGACTGTTTCCCATTTCTGGTCTCAGCTGAAGAATCTGAAGGTGATTCCAGCTTCGGTGAAGATGATGATGTTGAATTCGTTGTGAAGAAGAAAGCTACAGGAAATAGAAAAGAAGGAAGGGAGCGAAATTATGAAAGCAAAAAGAAAGAAAAGAAGGATTCCAAATCAGAGAGGGATTCGATAGGTAAGCACATTTGATTCTTTCCTTGGTGCCATTTTGGTGCCAAGCTTTCTTGCATCTGGTTTTCAGAGGCGTGTGTGGTCTGCATAAAATAGCACTTATTTTAAAGCTAAGTGAAACTTGCGCTCCAGGCCTTTTCACAGGAGTGTTTTATGAAATCAACTTCCCAGGCCCATGTTTCCATACTGAAGTGCAATCCTGAGAAAGTTAGAGGTGTGCAAGTGCGCAATTTAAACACCTTATTTTCAGTGTGCTCCCGTTGCTTGGTCCCTGCTCCTGCCCACCTAGCAGTTAGAAAGCATGCCAAGAAGTACAAGTAGGTAAATAGGTACCACTCCAGCAGGAAGGTAAATGGCGTTTCTGTATGCAGCTCTGGTTTCGGTGTTCCGTTCCGCCAGAAGCGGCTTAGTCATGCTGGCCACATGACCCAGAAAAACTGACTGTGGTCAAACGTCGGCTTCCATGGCCAGTAAAGCAAGATGAGCACCGCAACCCCAGAGTCGTTTGCGACTGGACTTAACTGTCAGCAGTCCTTTACCCTTTTTTTAGCAACTTATTAGGACAAACTTTTTGTTAACTGTTCCATTGAAGTATATGTCAAAGGAATGTTCTTGTTTTCCCCCAGTAGCTATCAAATTAATTTGCTATTTAGAGGTGACTTCCATATTTCTTAAATATAGCCTCTGTTCTGTATCATCCATCCATTAAAAATGATTTCCCAAAGTTATTTTTTCTTATTTTTTAACCATGGGACTTTGTTGTTGTTTAGTCGTGTCTGACTCTTTGTAACTCCATGGACCAGAGCACGCCAGGCACTTCTGTTTCCCACTGCCTCCCGCAGTTTGGTCAAACTCATGCAGGTAGCTTCGAGAACACTATCCAACCATCTCGTCCTCTGTCATCCCCTTCTCCTTGTGCCCTCCATCTTTCCTCCATCAGGGTCTTTTCCAGGGAGTCTTCTCTTCTCATGAGGTGGCCAAAGTATTGGATCCTCAGCTTCAGGATCTGTCCTTCTAGTGAGCACTCAGGGCTGATTTTCTTAAGAATGGATAGGTTTGATCTTCTTGCAGTCCATGGGACTCTCAAGAGTCTCCTCCAGCACCAGAATTCAAAAGCATCAATTCTTTGGCGATCAGCCTTCTTTATGGTCCAGCTCTCACTTCCATACATCACTACTGGGAAAACCATAGCTTTAACTATACAGACCTTTGTTGGCAAGGTGATGTCTCTACTTTTTAAGATGCTGTCTAGGTTTGTCATTGCTTTTCTCCCAAGAAGCAGGCGTCTTTTAATTTTCGTGGCTGCTGTCACCATCTGCAGTGATCATGGAGCCCAAGAAAGTAAAATCTCTCACTGCCTTCATTTCTTCCCCGTCTATTTGCCAGGAGGTGATGGGACCATGGGACTACTTCCAGCCAAATCTGAACCAGCTTTGCAGAATTTGTCAAGTTCTCTAGAACAGATTGGACAGCCTTTAACAGCATCTAGCCCTTCTTTGGCCAAGAAGCCTAACTGCACGTCACCAGGTATATTCAATGCATGCACTGTTTATATGGTTGCTTAGGATACCTATATCTATGCAAAATCATTGTCTGAAAACCAGGATAAAAATATAACTCCACCTATTTTCCATGTTCAGGTAAAGCCCCTTAGGAACCATGGATAATGAAAAATATATTAATCTGGTCTCTCAGGTTAACCTTTTTCCTCAGTAGCCTCTGGCTCTATTTTTGCCAGAAGACGGGCTGCTGGCCTAGGACAATTTGCTACATTAAAAGGAGTGTGGTGTGAGTAACACAACAACAACAACAACAACAACAACAACAATTTATTATTTATACCTCGCTCATTTGGCTGGATTTCCCCAGCCATTCTGGGAGGCTCCCAACAGAATATTAAAAACACAATAAAACATCAAACATTAAAAACTTCCCTAAACAAGGTTACCTTCAGATGTCTTCTAAAAGTCGGATAGTTGCTTATTTCTTTGACCTCTGATGGGAGGGCATTCCACAGGGCGGGTGCCACCACAGAGAAGGCCCTCTGCCTGGTTTACTGTAACTTGGCTTCTCACAGCGAGGGAACCACCAGAAGGCCCTCGGAGCTGGACCTCAGTGTCCGGGCAGAACGATGGAGGTGGAGACGCTCCTTTAGGTATACTGGACCAAGGCCATTTAGGGCTTTAAAGGTCAGCACCAACACTTTGAATTGTGCTCGGAAATGTACTGGGAGCCAATGTAGGTCTTTCAGGACTGGTGTTATATGGTCTCGGCGGCCGCTCCCAGTCACCAGTCTAGCTGCCGCATTCTGGATGAATTGTAGTTTCCGAGTCACCTTCAAAGGTAGCCCCACGTAGAGCGTATTGCAGTAGTCCAAGCGGGAGATAACCAGAGCATGCACCACTCTGATGTGACAGTCTACAGGGAGGGAGGGTCTCAGCCTGCGTACCAGATGGAGCTGGTAAACAGCTGCCTTGGACACAGAATTGACCTGCGCCTCCATGGACAGCTGTGAGTCCAAAATGACTCCCAGGCTGCGCACCTGGTCCTTCAGGGGCACAGTTACCCCATTCAAGACCAGGGAGTCCTCCTCACCTGCCTGCCCCCGCCCTCAAAAACATTTGAGTCTTTGCTTGAATTGTCATCCTAAAGTTTCTTGGAAGGAAAATGGAACTGAGACTTTGGGTCATTGACCCAGAAGAGCGGGTTTATTAAAAGGCATTCAGAGACACAAAGAGCGTAGTCAGGTTACCCACAAGGGCAGGGAGAAAGAGCAGTCGTGAGCTGAAGCTGCGCAGCTGCATTGTGGCACATGCTCTCTCCTAAGCAAGGAAGAGAAGAATGGAAGAGAGTGACCTTCAAGATCAGACAGGAGGCACAAGCCAAAACAAGAGTTTACTTGCTCTAGAGCAGGCCCGTCCAACAGGTAGATCGTGATCTACCAGTAGATCACTGGACGTCTGTGGTAGATCACTGGCTCCCCCCAAAGAAGCTCAACAAGTTTGGCTCCCCTAAAAAAAGCTCTATTTTTGCCCTGCACCCCAAACGGGCCTTCAGTAGATTGCAGTCTCTTGGGAGTTGGCCACCCCTGCTCTAGAGTTTGCTGAGACACATGGAGGGAGGAAGGGGAAGATGGATTCTTGTGGCCAATGGCAGGTGCCAATGGCAGGGAGAATTTGCCTTCCCATGCCATGCCAGAGATTTCATTTGGCAGGCTGATGGGATGCAGCGGTGCAAGAATGGGCACCAGGCTGGGGTTTCTGCTGGACTGCTTTTGGAAAACGTGCACACACAAAAACCCCCAGAAAAAATATCAAGCCTTTCCAGATATTAGTAGAAGTTTCACTGAGCAGAACTGCAGGGGTTGAGGTTCAGCATGAGCATTCTACTGGAAGCTTCAAGAGAGAACAATATGGGTTCCAGGACGACCATTCTCCAAAAAAGCACACTTAAGTCAAGGATGAAATATAGTATTAGAAGACAAAAGCCAGGGTGTCTGCTGAAAGAGGTTTTCTGTGGAAATGAAAAGGGAGATGCCAAGGCTATTTTTCAAAAAGAGGCACGATAGAGGTATTTAGTGCTAAGTGGGAGGTTGTAATAGGACACAGGACTCATTCCAGTGGTACCTCTACTTACGTTCACCTCCGGTTACATATCCTTCCGGATATGTACGCGGCAAACCCAGAAGTATTTTTCCGGGTTTTGCCACTCACACATGCGCAGAAGCAGTCCCTCCGGTTGTGGAAACCTCAGGATCCGAGCGGAGCTCCAGAACGGATCACTTCCACAACCAGAGGTACCACTGTATTGCCAAGGACTTGCCCTGGGATGGAGAGGAGGTTGGCTTTAGGATGCTGAAGAGTTCCATATCCCAGAATAAATGAGGTCCCCATTTCACCGTGACAGCTACTAATAGACAAGCTGGAATCTCAGAGACAAAATGGAAACATTGGCACAAACTGGAGATGATCTAACAACAACAGAAATACCCCTCTATGTACTAGAAATTGTGCATTATGTGGTATTTAATGCTACTTGGTTCAGTTTGTCCACTGTTTCTTTCACTGGGGTTTCTTGCATCTTGTAGATTACTTGAACCATGGGTTACCCCACATACTTCCCTCGTCTCCCACCGTTTTGAGACTCAGACTTTTTAAGTGAGGTTGCCACTTAATAGGAGACTGGATATATTTGAGGAGGACTTGTTGTTACGCAACGAGTCCTTTAAAGTTTACCGCCCTCTTGCATTTGTATAGTTAAGGGCTGGATTTAATTAAGAAGATGCACTAGTGGGAGCTTGCTCAACATTTCCTCCATCTCTTCCTTCACCCCCAAAATTGGCTCTGATGAGGTCTGGAAAACCCCCCAAACAGTGCTCAGGTAGGAAAGGGGAAATGGTTCTGTTGTGCAAGCTGAAAAGCTTGGAATGACGGAACAATTTGCAAAACACGCTGTTGAACTCCTCTCTAAATATTTTCTTCTGAAGCCTCTAAAGAGATAAAATGAGCTTGAGGAAGAGTATGTGCCAGAAATGAGCTTGTGTCTTGCACAAAGTTGCATGTACAACACTGAGAGTTCACTGTTATGCAGGCAGTGAAACATGAATACAATATTCTAGTCTACTTATTTTTCTTAATGTACCTCTCCAACAATCTTTTCAGCTACATCTGGAAGCAGTGCCACACAGCTGGGAAGAACCCATGGGAAATCGCCCACGCAAGGTCTCAGGCTTGGCCTCTCTAGGTTGGCAAGAGTGAAATCACTGCACCCGAGTTTTGCCAGTACCTGAGTGCCTGTGATGTCTTCAGAGGGTCGCAAATTGAAATTAAATACTTTGGGTGTGCTGTAGAATTTTTTTAAATTGCAGATTTTGTTTCAGGCAATATATATTTATCATTCTGAATGAGATAAAGTTGATGTGTTTTAGAAAAAGATTTCATCTTCAAAAAGTGTAAAGTGTGAGGTATTGACAGCACTTAAACTCCAGTGTTGTTGTGACACACACACACACACACACACACACACACACACCCGCACACTGAAATCTTCAGATCATTGGCTGGCTTAATACTTCTTAGAAGTCAATTGTGATCCAGGCTTGTTTCCAGTTTTTAGATGCTGCATTTTGAATCATCATGAAGTTCACTTGTAACTTGGATATTTTGCTAAAAGCAATATCGAAGTTTCTATCATCCTTTTGATAGAAAACATATTTTCAGAAATTTATGCTGTTATTTTCTGATGTTTGATGTGTGGATTTTATTGGTAAATGTATATAATGTATCTCTGTCCCTTTTAAGTGAAATAAAATATCTGTATAAAGAGCAAAGAGCTGTTTGTGTTAGCCATTTTAAGTCTTCCTTGAGCAAAATACACGAAACAAAATGCACGAAACTGGTTCAGTTTCAGTTTGAGCTGGAGAAAATTCCTACTGGCCAAGGATCACAACATCAAGCACTTAACAGAAGCCAGTTCCCCCAGCTTCTTCCAGCTGATCTTTGATCACAGTTGCCATGTGTGCTGGATCACCGCAATTGTTCATTCCCACATTGTATGCTATTTGTTGTCAAGCCCTGCCTTGGCCTGTGAAGGAAGAGTGAGTGCAGCTTGGCTGAAACAGCCTCACCTCTGTCATAACATAAAGTTCTCTGTGTGGCATGCAATCAAAAAAGTAAAAAACAATTGAAACACAGGGTAAAACACAAAGCCATTAAGGAGCCGGGGAGCCATATAAAATTTGAAACGGAACATTAGGTGACCTAAATTATTTAAAGGTCTAGGTGAACTCCCTGGTCCTGAACGGGGTAACTGTGCCCCTGAAGGACCAGGTGAGCAGCCTGGGAGTCATTTTGGGCTCACAACTGTCCATGGAGGCGCAGGTTAATTCTGTGTCCAGGGCAGCTTTCTACCAGCTCCACCTGGTACGCAGGCTGAGACCCTACCTGCCTGCGGACTGTCTTGCCAGAGTGGTGCATGCTCTAGTTATCCCCCGCTTGGACTACTGCAATGCGTTCTACGTGGGGCTACCTTTGAAGGTGACCCGGAAACTGCAATTAATCCAGAATGCGGCAGCCAGACTGGTGACTGGGAGTGGCCACCGGGACAACATAACGCCAGTCCTGAGAGAACTGCATTGGCTCCCAGTATCTCGGCCTCGGTCCTGTATACCTGAAGGAGCTTCTCCACCCCCATCGTTCAGCCCAGACATTGAGATCCAGCGCCAAGGGCCTTCTGGCGGTTCCCTCATTGCGAGAAGTGAGGTTACAGGGAACCAGACAGAGGGCCTTCTCGGTAGTGACGCCTGCCCTGTGGAACGCCCTCCCTTCAGATGTGAAGGAAATAAGCAGCTAGCTTCTCTTTAAAAGACATCTGAAGGCAGTCCTGTTTAGGGAAGTTTTTAATATTTGATGCTGTATTGTTTTTAACACTTGATTGGAAGCCGCCCAGAGTGGCTGGGGAGACTCAGCCAGATGGGCGGGGTATAAATAATAAGTTTTTGGAGGAGGAAAACAAGAAAAAAAATATTCTGAATCTCAGAAGCCAGAACACCAAGAGGGATCGCTGCGCAGTGAAAGCAGCAATCCCTCTTGCTGTTCTGGCTTCTGGGATAGCTGCACAGCCTGCATTCGCTCCATAAGATGCACACACATTTCCCCTTTTTAGGATGGAAAAGGTGAGTCTTATAGAGCAAAAAATACGGTATTATTATTGTTATTAATGAACAAAAATATCTTCACTTGGCACCCAGAGACACCAAGATGATGCCAGGCCCAGGAAGGCTGCTCAGGTGTGCTAGTACTGAAAAGGCCCTCTCACTGCCCACTGCCCTGCTGTATATCTAATGTTGATAACACCTGGGCAGTTTCGTGAAGCTCGATCGCCGTATCTTCAGGAATTCCAACCTTACATGCGTGACACTGTTACATCACAGACACTGTAAAATTCTACTGGTCTGTCATGTACCCTCTATATCCCACTGTTCTCTCTGGAAGCTATAAATACTGGGGGTGGGGGGAAAGAAAAATTGGCAAAACCGAAAGGTTACATTAGGATGCCACTACTTTGATTTGTGTACGTGCCAAGTTCACTTGGTAGCTGGCATTCTGGTGCCTCGTTTGCCATTCTTGGGATGAGCTCTTGAGCATAGTGGGAATGCCACAGAAAAAGCTTTCACTCATTGAGCAAAACAAGCAACGAACTGCTGAGTACAAGTTGGAGACAGGCGACTATCAAGACAGAACTGGCGCCCCGAGAACCGTTGCTTGCCCTACTCCATGCAACCTGAGTCTCTCTGGGGCTCCCAGTGTGGAAACTGGTGATTCGTTGGAAATCTCATGGAAGACTTTTCTCTCTGTGTTAAGGTCAATGGAGGAATGTTCGGAAAACAAGATGAATGCCTTAGTTCCTCAGCTCATAACATCTCAGCCAGTTCTGTCGAGGTAGGAAAATTCATTCATTGCTTCTAGGTTACTGGCTGGGGCAGGGAAACGATGGCATACTTTCTCCTAAACCATCCATTTTGTGCGGCTTTCACAAACTTTCGTTCCAGAACAGGAATTTTAAAATGGGCAAAACTCTATAGATTCATTCGTTAACGTCCTATTATGAGCAATGGTAACACACACAGTAATAGACTCCCCCCAACATTTTAGTGGAACTGAGAATATTTCAAACTGGTCAGGGTAAGGCAGAGGCATGCAAAATCGCTTCAGGAGGGCTTCCCAGATTGGTAGGTTGAGACCAGAAGTCCTTCACATTCACAGTCGTCTTTTCCCTGCTGAGTTACCTTTCATCAGCAGTTTAACTCATTCCTCCCATGTGATTCCTGTGACAATTGGTGCCAGGCTTAAAAGCATGGGTGGCAATTTCCATAAGGCTTATGAGAGGGAAGGTATACAGTGGTACCTCTGGTTAAAAACTTAATTCGTTCCAGAGGTCCATTCTTAACCTGAAACTGTTCTTAACCTGAAGCACCACTTTAGCTAATGGGGCCTTCTGCCCCTATGCCGCCGGAGCATGATTTCTGTTCTCATCCTGAAACAAAGTTCTTAACCTGAGGTACTATTTCTGGATTAGCGGAGTCTGTAACCTGAAGCGTCTGTAACCTGAAGCGTATGTAACCCGAGGTACCACTGTAAAGCTTTCAGCTCCCTGTGATGTCCCTTGTGTTGCTCAGCTGACTGGGGAACAGCTGAAAGTGCTGAAAAGGAAACTGGACTTCAAGGAGGGGGCCAGAATTATTATTATTATTATTATTATTATTATTATTATTATTATTATTATTATTATTATTATTATTTTATTTATACCCCGCCCATCTGGCTGAGTTTCCCCAGCCACTTTGGGCGGCTCCCAATCAAGTATTAAAAACAGTACAGCGTTAAATATTAAAAACTTCCCTGAACAGAGCTACCTTAAGATGTCTTCTGAATGTCAGGTAGTTGTTTATCTCTTTGACATCTAATGGGAGGGCGTTCCACAGGGCGGAATCCTTTTCCTTGGACCCCATTCCCTCTTTCTGCTCTTTTGTGCCATGTAAGATTAGGCAGTGGGCCAGAAGCAACCCAGGTGTTGCAGAGTGCACACTTCTGAAGTATAGATAGAGGAGGCGGAATCACATTATTTCTTGGAGAACGTACAAAATGCAGCTATGTCCATTCTCCAAGGCCTATATTGGCTGAGGATGTGTGCATTCTCCACAAGACTCGCTAAATGCTCAACACGGCCAGTTGTATGAACAGTACCCCTAACATATACTAAAGAAGTGTGCATGCACACAAGAGCTCATACCAATAACAAACTTAGTTGGTCTCTAAGATACTACTGGAAGGAATTTTTTTATTTTGTTTCGACTATGGCAGACCAACACAGCTATCTACCTGTAAACATATACTTACAGAGTTGCACTGGGGGTTGCTTCACACATCATGCAAGGGAAATCAAGATTAGCCACTGAGTGCAGAATTCCATAAAATGTAAAGGGACCCCTGACCGTTAGGTCTAGTCGTGGACGACTCTGGGGTTGTGGCACTTATCTCCTTTATTGGCCAAGGGAGCCAGCGTACAGCTTCCGGGTCATGTGGCCAGCATGATTAAGCCGCCGCAGGCGAACCAGAGCAGCGCACGGAAATGCCGTTTACCTTCCCACTGGAGTGGTACCTATTTATCTACTTGCACTTTGACGTGCTTTCGATTCTCAGATTCTCAGGTTGCAGTTGCACCCTGGCACATTTGTGGCCAACATGCAAATGTGGCATGGAAGTGCAGGGAGTCTGCGAGTTCTGTCGGGGAGAAATGACAGTGAGTTGCTTAAAAATCCAATTTCTGTTCCTTTCCCCTTGCAGTCCTTTGAGTGATTGCAGAAGAAAAGCAGCAGCTGGAGGAATGTTGAAAGCCACCATTTTGCCCTTGCAAATCCCCTCTCCCTACTGCTATGCACATTAGCAGCAAGCCGATGGTTGGATTGTTGCCACTGAAAGCATTGTACCACCCCCAGTCAGCTAGTACTGGGTCCCGGGATTGTACATGATCTGGCAAAGTTGTTTACATTTTTACTTGTTACTTGCATCGTGCTGGAGGTCTTGAAATTTAGTTGCTCCTAACCTCCTCTTAGGGACGTGGGTGGCGCTGTGGGTTAAACCACAGAGCCTAGGACTTGCCGATCAGAAGGTCGGCGGTTCAAATCCCTGCGACGGGGTGAGCTCCCATTGCTCGGTCCCAGCTCCTGCCAACCTATCAGTTCGAAAGCACATCAAAGTGCAAGTAGATAAATAGGTACCACTCCGGTGGGAAGGTAAACGGCGTATCCGTGTGCTGCTCTGGTTTGCCAGAAGCGGCTTAGTCATGCTGGCCACATGACCCGGAAGCTGTACACCGGCTCCCTCGGCCAGTAAAGCGAGATGAGCGCCGCAACCCCAGAGTTGTCCGTGACTGGACCTAATGGTCAGGGGTCCCTTTACCTTTAACCTCCTCTTGACTTCTGCTGACTTCTTATTCCTGCTTCCAATGGAAACATTTACGTGGGTAAGGCCTGCGTTCCCAAGAACGGACGCTTAGGATGAAAGGAAAGGACCACAGGTGCCTCAACAATGGCATGGTGGTATTAATCCCTCCTTGGTGCCCATGGGTATATTATTTGTCTCTGTTTTTAAAAAAATAATATTTATTACTTTTCCAACACTACAAAACAAAATAGACAATACAATACAAAAACACCACACAACACTAACACATTAAACTAACACAACAAAATAAAAACAGTTTAAAACACATCATACAGTTTCATCATCCTATCCTTCATTCACTTATTTCAACGACCTCCTCACACCTCCCTTTTTGTATTCCACTTCTGTTAATTGTTTCAGCAATTCCTTTCCATCTTCCTCTGTTTTCTATCCTATAATTATCTTAACCTTATTTTTTCTTTTAATACTCTAATAATCTATTTATACTTAATTCCTTATAACATTTCTACTAAAGCCATATAACTTCATTCCCACATTTTTTCTAACATTCATTAATTTTACAGTATTTCTGTAAATAATCTTTAAACTTTTTCCAGTCTTCTTCCACCGACTCTTCTCCCTGGTCTCGGATTCTGCCAGTCGGTATATAATTTGTCTCTGAGATACCAAGAAGGATGTGTCCCAACAGCAGGTGGAGAAAGGCGTTGTTCGCTTCCTGCTCTTGAGTCTCAATTGTGGCAGCAAGCAAGGAAAGAGTAGCACTGAGCCCCCCTTTAAACATATTTGGGGGTGTTGTGGACACGATGGAGGGTGGGGTTCACCTGAGAAGGAGAATGTGAACTTCTAAAATATGAGGGAAACTGAATTAAAGTGTGTAGGAAGCTGATTTAAAGGCCATTATTGAGGAAGGGAAAAGGCCATTTGAATCATAGAATGGTCCACGTTTTCCTGGTTTTCTTGGTGAGCTCTGAACTATTGTTGGTCATGCATTGATAGCAAAGTTTAATTTTAAAATATTAACAGTGATAATAGGAAGGACACTTCCAGTTGTGTTATGTACTGAAGCTCTCACCCTGGGCCAGCAGGGGGATACTGTAGATAGTTTTCACTCAGGTCCACATGCAAATAAGGGATTGA
Organism: Podarcis melisellensis; assembly: GCF_964234715.1. Classification (NCBI taxonomy): domain Eukaryota; kingdom Metazoa; phylum Chordata; class Lepidosauria; order Squamata; family Lacertidae; genus Podarcis; species Podarcis melisellensis. Next base: position 93,672,284 of record NC_138537.1, read on the forward strand.
AAGTGACATTCAGTGATTGGATAGTTACAGAAAATGGTTACTTTTGCGTTCTAGTGGAGCTCTATATAAGCAGGCTGGCTGAACTCTTCAGTTCAGTTCTGTTCTGGCCTGTGAATAAACAAGAGCTGCTTGAAGAATCGCTGTGTCGCCTGATAAGTTCACCTGCAATTTAACAAGTTGCTTACTAAAAAGAACAAAGCATCAGTGAAAATGTGCAAGTTCAACTAATCCTTTTCTTCCCCCCCATCCTTATTTCCTGACATTCCCCAGATTATATAACCTTTGTTCCTGCACAGTATTCTTTCCTTTTACTTAAACTTTTATTGTCCTAGCTGGCTACATGGCTACTGATTCTTATCTTACTTTACATTTAATATATATTATCCTTTCTACAATAAAAAAAACCTCTTCTATGCATGGTACAAATTATTTCCTCAAATTATTTCCGCTTATATTTCTAAATTTAGAATAACGTTGTTCCTACAATGTTTGCACGATTAATTTTCTCCGTGTTTACTCTTTAGGAAGAAGATTGTCACCAAGGCTGAAAAAATAAGAAAAGGCAGATCAAGTGCGCTCCCTGTTATACTGAAGCCTGGAGAAAAAACAAATGCCTACCAAAAGGTCAGCAAAACTAATGTTGCAGCAGTTGTATACCTTTTATTTTCCCCATTTATAACAATATATATAACAAAAGTGTGGATTATGGATCCTCAGCCTCTTGACCAGGGGTCAGCAAACTTTTTCAGCAGGAGGCCGGTCCACTGTCCCTCACACCTTGTGGGGGGCTGGACTATATTTTGGTGGGGGGGAAATCAACGAATTCCTATGCCCCACAAATAACCCAGAGATGCATTTTAAATAAAAGGACACATTCTACTCATGTAAAAACACACTGATTCCCGGACTGTCCGTGGGCTGGATTTAGAAGGCGATTGGGTCGCATCCTGCCCTCGGGCCTTAGGTTGCCTACCCCTTATCCAAAATTGCCTACTCCTTTTTCAAAATATGTTTCTGGTCTTCATGACATAGCTGTCAACTTCCCCCTTTTTTGCGGGAAATTCCCTTATTTCAGCGCCGTTTCCCGCTGCTTCCCGCTGCTATCCTGGATTGTTAGATATCCTGTAGACTGTCTCTGGGACAGGTGAAGCTGCTGATCCCTTATTTTCTTTTTTCTTTTTCTTCTTTTAAATTTTAAAAAGTTTTTATTGTTAAAACAATTCAGCATTAATACACATGTATTACAAATATACAAGCATACAAACATATATTTCATACAATCCTTAAAAGTGTTCAAACATACCTACGCCCAATCCCACAGATAATTCCTTTTCCCACCCCTCACCCCACCTTTGTGTTAGACTTCCAATCTACTCAATTGCAATTTCTTTTCACTTCTATTACTTTCTTTCACACACCTTTAACCTAATTTCATACTTCTTTTCCTATTACACATTGTTATCCATCTTATTTGGTATTTCGGTATTTTCAAATCTGAAAGTTGACAGCTATGCCTCATGAGCTGCAAGGGTGCCTGGAAATGTGCTAAGGAAAATTCCAGGTGACAGGGCATCCCAATACCCTGACTCACAGAATAAAGAATGCATCATCGAACCCAAAGGGTGCTCATCAATGGTTCCTCTTCATCCTGGAGTGACTAGTGGGGTGCCACAGGGTTCTGTCTTGGGCCCGGTCTGATTCAACATCTTTATCAACGACTTGGATGAGGGACTCAAGGGCATCCTGATCAAATTTGCAGATGACACCAAACTGGGAGGGGTGGCTAACACCCCAGAGGACAGGATCACACTTCAAAACGACCTTGACAGACTAGAGAACTGGGCCAAAACAAACAAGATGAATTTTAACAGGGAGAAATGTAAAGTATTGCACTTGGGCAAAAAAAAATGAGAGGCACAAATACAAGATGGGTGACACCTGGCTTGAGAGCAGTACATGTGAAAAGGATCTAGGAGTCTTGGTTGACCACAAACTTGACATGAGCCAACAGTGTGACGCGGCAGCTAAAAAAGCCAATGCAATTCTGGGCTGCATCAATAGGAGTATAGCATCTAGATCAAGGGAAGTAATAGTGCCACTGTATTCTGCTCTGGTCAGACCTCACCTGGAGTACTGTGTCCAGTTCTGGGCACCACAGTTCAAGAAGCACACTGACATACTGGAACGTGTCCAGAGGAGGGCAACCAAAATGGTCAAAGGCCTGGAAACAATCCCTTATGAGGACCGGCTAAGGGAGCTGGGCATGTTTAGCCTAGAGAAGAGGAGGTTAAGGGGTGATATGATAGCCATGTTCAAATATATAAAAGGATGTCACATAGAGGAGGGAGAAAGGTTGTTTTCTGCTGCTCAAGAGAAGCGGACACGGAGCAATGGATCCAAACTACAAGAAAGAAGATTCCACCTAAACATTAGGAAGAACTTCCTGACAGTAAGAGCTGTTCGACAGTGGAATTTGCTGCCAAGGAGTGTGGTGGAGTCTCCTTCTTTGGAGGTCTTTAAGCAGAGGCTTGACAACCATATGTCAGGAGTGCTCTGATGGTGTTTCCTGCATGGCCGGGGGTTGGACTCGATGGCCCTTGTGGTCTCTTCCAACTCTATGATTCTATGATTCTATGATCTCATAAGACTTAGCATCACATGGCTATGAGGCAAGGACTCCCTGCCTTTCCAAGACTAGTACGGTGGTACCTCACGTTAAGAACTTCATTCGTTCCAGAGGTCTGTTCTTAACCTGAAACTGTTCTTAACCTGAAGCACCACTTTAGCTAATGGGGCCTCCTGCTGCTGCTGCACCGCTGGAGCACGATTTCTGTTCTCATCCTGAAGCAAAGTGTTCTTAATCCGAGGTAATATTTCTGGATTAGTGGAGTCAGGGTTACCTGCAGCATATGTAACCGGAGGTACCACTGTACTATGGTAACGCAGCTCTTTCCTTAGGTCCTAAAGTGTGTGGAAAGAGTTAATCACCACTTCTCAGGTTCAGGCTACAAGAAGAAAGGTCAATTAAACATTAGAAATAACTTCCTAGCTGTGTGAGTGGTTTGACAGGAGAACAGGCTGCCTCAGAAAGACATTGCAAGCTTTTAAGCAGAGGCTGGATGGCCATCTATCAGTGGGTTTCTTACATTGGCGGGGAGCTAGACTATAGGACCTTTGAAGTCCCTTCCAGTCGTATGATTCTACACGTTGCTCTCAGGCTGTTTGGAGCTAGAATAGGGTCCGCTTGTGCTAATTAGCAAAATAAATTCTGTTGCACCAGTGCTTTTGCCTGATAATCTGTTACTTTTCCACTGGAGAGCATTCAAGTAAACACGAAATCTCCCTGTTCTTTCTTACAGGAAAGGGAACGGAGTGCTGTTGTTCACGGCTCAAAGCAAGATGGAGAAAAAATTAGAATTGGATCAGGCCAGCCCAATCCCTGTGGTAAGCAAAGCTTAGGTTGTAAGCCTCTTCTATTTTGAAATGAAAGTTGTCCTCCGTAGGAGCTTTTGTCTGATGTTTAGGTAAACATCAGAAAAACCGCAAAGGTTCCTGTGAATCTGCTCACTGCACGCTTGACAGAACTCAACAAACAGCATGTAGGATTCAGCTGGATCTCTGGGAAGTAGACCAATGCATGTGAGAGTGAGGCCAGAATTTGCATCCTATTGAAGAGCTGGTTGGTTAATCTTCATATGTCTATGAGGCATCTGTTAAGTTGTGGGTGAACATATCAGACGACACAGCGATTCTTCAAACAGCTCTTGTTTATTCACAGGCCAGAACAGAACTGAACTGAAGGGTTCAGCCAGCCTGCTTATATAGAGCTCCAGTACAACGTAACTGTAACAACTTTCTGTAACTATCCAATCACTGAACGTCACTTTCAATCCCTTATTTGCATATGTGGACCTGAACTATCTACAGTATCCCCCTGCTGGCCCAGGGTGAGAACTTCAGTACATAACAGCATCTATGTAGTATCAAGAAAGTGGGGCAGGCAGGAGTTAGGGTAAACAAAACGAGCTGTATGGTTACTTGAAGTTTTAAGTAAAACTTACCAGATGGACCTCACACCTGAGATGATAGACAAACCACCTCATAAGGAAATAATAATAATAATAATAATAATAATAATAATAATAATAATAATATATTTCTACCCCGCCCATCTGTCTGGGTTTCCCTAGCCACTGTGGGCGGCTTCCAACAGAACATTAAAAACAGAATAAAACTTCAAACACTAAAAACTTCCCTAAACAGGGCTGCTTTCAGATGTCTTCCAAATGGAAGATAAAGCCATTTCCTTTCCCAGGCAAATGGAGCTGTGGGGCTGGACACGAGCCTACCCCGTGCGCGGGGTGTGGCTAGCCCCCGCGTCATAGGGAGTCTTCTCCGCGTCACGCCCCAGACCGACCAATCCGGGCGGCCAGGGGGCATGCTCTATTTAGCAGCCCGCGGGTGGGAACTCGCCCCTTTTTTCTGGTTCTCGCTCATGCAGTTTGGCTCGGGTGGCGGTTAGGCATTGGAATATTAGATTGGAGGGCAGGGGAGGTCAAGGCCATGACCTACCCCTCCTATTTCAAGGGTATTCCGTTAAAGGAATCCGGGGGCGTGATCCTGTCTGCAGTCCAGGCGGGGGCTGGGGCCATGGCATGACCCCTAGTGGTGACCCTGGGGGAGTTTCTAGTTGATGTGCATCAGCAGGACTCCCCCTACTGGTGGTTAACCCTTCCAAGACGCCTGCAGGCGGGCAGGAGTCAGAATATAGTCAGTTCCAATGCCTAAGCCATTCTGTAACCAATACAGTTGCGCCGGTTTTAAGCCTATTAACATAAACGCGGGTGGCGCTGTGGGTAAAAGCCTCAGTGCCTAGGACTTGCCGATCGAAAGGTCGGCGGTTCGAATCCCTGCGGCGGGGTGCGCTCCCGCTGCTCGGTCCCAGCGCCTGCCAACCTAGCAGTTCAAAAGCACCTCCGGGTGCAAGTAGATAAATAGGGACCGCTTACTGGCAGGAAGGTAAATGGCGTTTCCGTGTGCTGCGCTGGCTCGCCAGATGCAGCTTTGTCACGCTGGCCACGTGACCCGGAAGTGTCTCCGGACAGCGCTGGCCCCTGGCCTCTTAAGTGAGATGGGCGCACAACCCCAGAATCGGACACGACTGGCCCGTACGGGCAGGGGTACCTTTACCTTTTATAAAATACTGGTGTCAAGTGTCTTTATTCCAACAAAGGCGGGAGCGGGTTTGGGGTCTTGCCATGCAACTGCAGCTTTTATCTAGCAGTGCAATACAGTGAGTTCAGTATGACTGCCTGCCAGGTAAGTGTACTTAGATTGTGTTAATAAGATTTAGAATTGCAGCCTTAAGTTGTTTTCATGGGTCACCTGCAGTTGCCCCACCCACCGTAAACCATAATGCATAGATTCCTATCTTTATTTATTTATTTTTTAAAAACCCAACCTAAGTTCCTAGTGTTAGGTACTGAAGTTCTCACCCTGAGCCAGCAGGGGGATACTGTAGATAGTTTTCACTCAGGTCCACATATGCAAATAAGGGCTTGAAAGTGACGTTCAGTGATTGGATAGTTACAGAAAGTGTTACAGTTGCGTTGTAGTGGAGCTCTGTATAAGCAGGCTGCCTGAACCCTTCAGTTCAGTTCCATTCTGGCCTGTGAATAAACAAAAGCTGTTGAAGAATCGCTGTGTCGTCTGATATGTTCACCCACAACTTAACACCTAGTATGGGATGCGGGTGGCGCTGTGGTCTAAACCACAGAGCCTAGGGCTTGCCTTTACCTAAGTTCCTAGTGTGGGACGAGGGTGGTGCTGTGGGTAAAACCTCAGCGCCTAGGACTTGCCGATCACATGGTCAGCGGTTCGAATCCCCGTGGCGGGGTGCGCTCCCGTCGTTCGGTCCCAGCGCCTGCCAACCTAGCAGTTCGAAAGCACCTCCGGGTGCAAGTAGATAAATAGGGACCGCTTACCAGCGGGAAGGTAAACGGTGTTCCGTGTGCTGCGCTGGCTCGCCAGATGCTGGCCCGTATGGGCAGGGGTACCTTTACCTTTTTACCTTTGTGTGGGATAACCTGCCATCTAGGTGCCTTGCAGCTGAGCTCCTGGGCCAACTCGCTCCCTGCATCCCGAACCCCCCCCCCCAAACTCACAACAATACACATCTGGCTCCTGGGTCACTATCTGGAGAATAAAATCTCTCAAGATTGCAAAGTTTTGACTCTTCCTGCTTAAGGAAGGCTTTGGCAGTTACAATGGTCTGCAAACCTGTGGATACTTGCCTAGGAGTAAGTTTAATTGAACACAGTGAGTTTTATCTTTAAGTGACAGGCCCAGTAAAACTTAGATATGCCTCCTGTGTAGAAATACTCCTAACCTATATTTTTCTAAACAGGGAAGACTCCTAAGGGAGACATATGCCACACGGGAAGCAAAACAAAGATAGATCAAGCATCAAGTGAAGCAGCTTATGCCCAATTACCTTTGGTAAGCAGTCAATTTATAATTATTTATAATGATCCATTGCATACATGAACAATTCATTTGCTAAACTGTATGTTGCACGTCTTCATAGCTACAAATAATGCAAATTTCAAGGCAAGTTGTGTGTGAATGTTGATTTTTAATGATTGATTTCTCTGTGTTTTTAGTGGCTCTAGTTTTTTATCTGTAAGCCTTTTTGAGTCCCATCAAGTGAAAATTTATGGTATTAATAATCATAACAATATCTTCCCTTTCAAACGCATCACACCCAGTGAATGGAATAGTAGTGTGTTCAGTTGTATGAACAGAAAGGTGGGGGTGACGTGTGAGGGTGTGTGTATGAATAGATTGGGGGTTCAGGGGTCTGTATCCCTGCCACCTATTTATTCATAGAACTAAGCCATGGGTGGGGGACGCGGGTGGCGCTGTGGGTAAAACCACAGTGCCTAGGACTTGTTGATCGTATGGTCAGCGGTTCGAATCTCCGTGGCGGGGTGAGCTCCTGTCTTTCGGTCCCAGCTACCCACCTAGCAGTTCGAAAGCATCCCTAAGTGCAAGTAGATAAATAGGTACTGCTTTATAGCGGGAAGGTAAACGGCGTTCCATGTGCTGCGCTGGTGCAGGCTCGCCAGAGCAGTGATGTCACACTGGCCATGTGACCCGGAAGTGTCTGTGGACAGCGCCGGCTTCCGGCCTCTAGAGTGATATGAGTGCACAACCCTAGAGTCTGTCAAGACTGGCCCATACGGGCAGGGGTACCTTTACCTTTACCTTTAAGCCATGGGTAGGCACACTAAGGCCCGGGGGCCGGATCCGGCCCAATCGCCTTCTAAATCCGGCCCGCGGACAGCTCAGGAATCAGTGTGCTTTTACATGAGTAGAATGTGCCCTTTTATTTAAAATGCATCTCTGGGTTATTTGTGGGGCCTGCTTGGTGTTTTTACATGAGTAGAATGTGTCCTTTGATTTAAAATGTGTCTCTGGGTTATTTGTGGGGCATAGGAATTCATTCATCGCCCCCCAATATAGTCCGGCCCCCCACAAGGTCTGAGGGACAGTGGACCGGCCCCCTGCTGAAAAAGTTTGCTGACTCCTGACTAAGCAGTGGTCAAACAGCTAAGAATGGGGGGATCATAGCTGGAGAAAGAGATAAGTATACCTGCAGTTATGCTCCCTTCCTTTGGCCAATGAAGAGCCCTCCTCCTATACTCCTGTACAGGTAGCTCCTGTTTTAGGACTGTCCGAATGATGTGATTGTCCATCATGCCAAAGGGGTGGGGTGGGTTTGGTTTACATGCTCTTCTGCTGACATAAACAGTGGTCCAGAACAGGACCCCCCTGCCCCGCAAAACAAGGTTCGCCTGTATTCATTTCCCTCCTTAGAGCTGAGCAGCAGGGGAAAAGAGGCTCAGCCACATCTTCTCTCCCGCTCCCCACGGTTCTGCCGCTTGGCAGGAGGGAATACTACAGTTAATAAGACATGTGTGAGGCAGGGAAGATTAACTACCAAACCCATTCACCTGCCCTGTCTCCCTCCTTCCCTCCCTCTTTGTCGCTCACGTACTCTCTCTCCCACTGTTGAAATGGGCACATTTCCCCAAGGTTTGTTTATGTCTTATTGTTGTTGTTTAGTCCTTTAGTTGTGTCCGACTCTTCGTGACCCCATGGACCAGAGCACGCCAGGCACTCCTGTCTTCCACTGCCTCCCGCAGTTTGGTCAGGTAGCTTGGAGAACACTGTCCAACCATCTCGTCCTCTGTTGTCCCCTTCTCCTTGTGCCCTCCATCTTTCCCAACATCAGGGTCTTTTCCAGGGAGTCTTCTCTTCTCATGAGGTGGCCAAAGTATTGGAGCCTCAGCTTCAGGATCTGTCCTTCCAGTGAGCACTCAGGGCTGATTTCCTTCAGAATGGATAGGTTTGATCTTCTTGCAGTCCATGGGACTCTAAAGAGTCTCCTCCAGCACCAGAATTCAAAAGCATCTGACCGGGAAATGTTCAAAGTTACCTTTTCAGGGTTTAGAATGTGCACCATGGGAAGCTGCTCATAATTTCTTGTTACAGATAGGTAGCCGTGTTGGTCTGCCATAGTCAAAACAAAAAAAATTCCTTCCAGTAGCACCTTAAAGACCAACTAAGTTAGTTCTTGGTATGAGCTTTCGTGTGCATGCACACTTCTTCAGATACACTGAAACAGAAGCTACCAGGCCCTTCTATATAGGGTTTATAATTTCTTGATTTGCTGTTACAGACTCTACCTGATCCCAAAGCCGTGATCCAAAGACAACGGGAGGTACCTCATTTAATTCCCCAAGAAAACACATCCCTGACACACAAATTCAAGAAAGGAAACTTAGGGCTGACAAATCATAAAGACCGGCATCCGCAGGTGAGATACATAGGGTTTAATTTATTTTTAGCACTTCACTCTCTACCTGTTGATCAGATTGCAGTGGAGGGCGAACCTGGGTTTGATTGGTCCTGCAACATTGCTGCTGGTGTTTTCCTCAGGAGCATGGGATTGCATCTTGAGGAAGTTGATCTCACTCCAGAGGTGGGTGGGGATGTGTGTATGAAGAGACCCTAGCTCACTGTGTTTTAAGGTAGATTGCTTCTTCACAGATTTGCAGTTGCTTGTGTCTCAATATTTTTGGTATTGTCCACATGGCATCCTCCTCATTCGAATGGCAGCCCCCACTTTTCCCACAGTAAACTCGACCCAAGGAAAATTTGTTAAGCAAAGTTACCGTATTTTTCGCCCTATAGGACGCACCGGCCCATAGGACGCACCTAGATTTTTTGGGGGGGGGAATAAAGGGGAAAAAAATTATTCCCCCCCCAAGGCGCGGGGCTGGGGCGCGGGAAGCCCGAGCCTCCCCCTCCCCCAGCCCCCAGACTTGGTTAGAAGGCTGGCGGGGGGGGAGAGCTTGCGGGGCTGGGGGAGGGGGAAGCCCGAGCTTCCCGCTCCCCTAGCCCCCAGAACGCAACCCAGAGCGATGCCGAAGCTGCATGCGGGGCTGGCGACTGGGAGGAGCAGGCTTCTCACCCCCGCCAGCCTTCTAACCAAGTCGGGGGACAGCGGGAAAGGCGTGCTGCGCCTCTCCCGCTGTCCCCTGAATTTGCGGGGCTGGCGATGGGGAGGAGCAGGCTTCTCCCCCCGCCAGCCTTCTAACCAAGTCGCGGGACAGCGGGATGGTGGCGTTCTGCCTCCTCGCTGTCTTCCGAACTTGTGGGGCTGGCGGTGGGCCCCTCCTGAAGCCTGGAGAGCAAGAGGGGCCGGTGCGCACCAACCCCTCTCGCTCTCCAGGCTTCAGCGAAAGCCTGCATTTGCCCCATAGGACGCACACACATTTCCCCTTCATTTTTGGAGGGGGAAAAGTGCATCCTATAGGGCGAAAAATACGGTAATTCAACATAAAATTGGGTAGGTGGGTTCTGGTGGTGTTTGCTGTTTGTCACCATGCCCCCAACAGCTTTCAGGGTCAACAGCCAGCTGGAGAAGATTAGGCTGCAATGGTAAAAGCAACCCTTGCTTCAAAATAGTATAGCTTCACTTCAATGGAATGTACTTAGGAATAAACAGCTGTAAGAATGGGAAAACTTTGGGAACTTCAGAAAACATCCACCTGGATTGCCTCCACCCAATCGGTTCTCTGCTCTCTCTTTTGGGAGTGAATCAGTGCCGCTCATATCTTGACTCCTGGCTATTCTTTGCTCTCTGACACATAAATGCACATTTTATTTTGAACTTTCTATTTAAAAATCACCATTTTTTAAACTTTACTTTGTACATTTTTTTTTAGACTCTTTACAGAGAGAAAACAAGGAGCATATGCACAGATAAATAAATATCTGTGCATGCCAACAAGGGGCCTCAAGCTTCCAGAGCCAGTGTGGTGTAGTGGTTAAGAGCGGTGGACTCGTAATCTGGCGAACCGGGTTCGATTCCCTGCTCCTCCACATGCAGCTGCTGGGCGACCATGGGCTAGTCACACTTCTCTGAAGTCTCTCAGCCCCACTCACCTCCCAGAGTGTTTGTTGTGGGAGAGGAAGGGAAAGGAGAGTGTTAGCCGCTTTGAGACTCCTTCAGGTAGTGATAAAGCGGGATATCAAATCCAAACTCTTCTTCCAGAATTCATTGAGGATGGAGAAGCACTAATTGAGGGAAAGAAAAAACATACACATGAAAAAAGCTTCACATCAAGTACCATCCACTAGTGTGGATCGGAAACAATGTGATAAATTTTGGAGGCATAAAATGGAAAGTGCTTATGTGTGAACCAGGGCAGACAAAAGTGCAGAAACAGCAATCTATGTTCATATTCACATCCGACTTGTGGACGTGTCCTTGGCTATGCAACCATAATAAACTTTAACCTTTCCTTGAGTGCAGAAGTGCTCCATACCTGAACCATCCTTCCCCTTTGGGTTCCCACAACATCTCTGCCATTAAGAAGAACATGGCTAGGACTGTAATTGGTCTTAGACCGTAGAGATGGAAGCAGAATTCACTTTCAGTTTATATAGCGGAATTTGGATTTGTTTTATTTTCTATCTCTTGAAAAACAAAGCATTTGCACAAATTCTATATTCCAATCTAGACTGCATGGTGCTCCAACGCAGTGGAGTTCCATTATGCTCTGACTGACATAGAATTTCTGCCTGCTTCCACAGAACAGTCTACTCAACATAGCCTCAAACCACTTTTCTTGTTCCTTTTCTACGTTTTCCACAAGCAGTTTTCAAAAGCTGGATGTAGAAGTTTGATTTCAGAGGTAGCTTTCCCTTCCATTGTAGGAGGGCAACTAGCATGGGAGAAAGGCCATTTGCCTGGGATGGGGGAGAACAATCTTATGAAATAAAATTGGATGTGGAAGGGCTTTCATCCCCCCCTCACCCCCCAAAGGACTTCATGCCTTCTTTGCCAGAGACAAGCTCCAAACGGGCTCACCTCCAACATCTACCTCCAGCCACCCCATGTCACAGTCGACCCTCTCAACCGAGACCAGCAGAGTGACTAAAAGAACGTGAGGTCTGGAAGCCGCCAATGAACAAGTGCTTCCCTCATATCAGCTCAAACAAATACTACACCTGAAGACAAAATGAAGGGAATATGAGTTAAATCCCTTAAGACAGGGGTCTGCAACCCACGGCCCCGGAGCCGCATGTGGCTCTTTTACACCTTTGCCGCGGCTCCGTGGCGGATACTAGCGAGGGGAGGAGGCGCATTGTGTGCCCCGACACTCCCCACTGTGGCGGGCGTTGTACTGGCTGTGACGTCGCATGGGGGCGGTGCGTGCGTTAGTCACGCACCGTCCCGACGTCACCTTCCCGCCCGCCCGCTACATTGTAAGGGGCATGTACGCTGGTCACTGCATTGAAAGGGGGCATGTACGCTGGTCACTGTTTTGAAGGGGAGTGAAGAACACACACACAAAAAAGGTAACTTGTTAATTTATGAGGAGGAGTCATTCTGAGGGGTCAAACAAAGAAATAATTAAAAAAGTGACAAAAATTTTATTTTTATAATGACGAGTTTTGCGGCTCCCAGTTTTTTTTCCTTCGGAAACGGGTCCAAGTGGCTCTTTTTGTCTTAAAGGTTGCAGACCCTGCCCTAACAGAAGGAAGTTCTAGGAGTGGGAGCAGGAGTTGCCCGAAAACTGCTCACCCTGTAGGCACAGAACAGGCGGTTAGAACTCAGCAATCTTGTGGTGAAATGCTTCTGGGAGATGATATATAATGAGATGAAAAAAATGTTGAAATATACATTCATAAAGAAACCAGAAGCATTTTTACTGGGCATTGTGGGGAGTGATATGAATAGAAAGGAATGCAAGCTCTTTTTACATGCAATAACAGCAGCAAGAATATTACTGGCCCAAAAATAGAAGCAAGAAGAATTACCGACGATTGAAGAATGGAGGATGAAGTTAATGGACTATGCAGAGCTAGATAAACTAATAGGAAGGATTCGAAACCGGCGGGACCAGAAATTCACGGAAGACTGGAGTAAATTTACGGACTATTTGGAAAGTATTTGTGAAGATCAGACGACGTTTGTAGGGTTGCAAGAAGTTTTGTGAGTATTATTGGAAGTATTGCAAAAATGGAGAAGGGGAAGGATGGTTTGTTAAGAGATGTAAAGGCAATATAAAGCTAAGAAATGCATAAGAAGTGGTTAAAACGGTGGATCATCAGAGGTGCTGATGGAAGTCTAAAAAGATTGTGCAAGTGATAAGTTTTGTGGTACATTTTATAATTTATATGTTAAAATCAATAAAAATAAAAAATAAAAATAAGATGAAACCAGGCAGAGCACCTTTTCAGTAGTGGGGCCCACCCTGTGGAAATGTCCTCCCATCAGACGTCAAGGAAATGTCAATGTAAGTTTTTAATGTTTGATGTTTTATTGTGTTTTTAATATTTGGAGTGGCTGGGGAGACCCAGACAGATGGGCAGCATAAAAATAATAAAATTATTATTATTAAACTAAATTGTCTCTGCAAATTGATATTCCACATAGGACCTCAAAACTCTAATCTTCAAACCTTACATTAGAATTTTTGGGATGGCTGCTTTGGTCTGAGGTGTAAATTTCTATTTTTAATTGCATGGTGCTGTGTGGCAAATACTCAGGCTTGTTTGACAAATCTGAATTTTGCCACAGTTCCTGAAGTCTCCTCCTTCCCCAGGTCCTTCCTAAGCAATCTGAGACTTTGTCACCTTGTCTGTCTTCTTCATATCTCTTCTGGCCCTGGGAGACTGTGTGTGTGTGTGTGTGTGAAGCTGTTCACAGCAGGAGGGGAAGACAACCCAGCTTCCTCACCAGCCTGCATTATCTCTGCCTTTTAGCCCCCCTCTACTTTTGCAGGTGGCGCTGTGGGTTAAAGCCTCAGCGCCTAGGACTTGCTGATCGAAAGGTCGGCGGTTCGAATCCCTGCGGCGGGGTGCGCTCCCGCTGCTCGGTCCCAGCGCCTGCCAACCTAGCAGTTCGAAAGCACCTCCGGGTGCAAGTAGATAAATAGGGACCGCTTACCAGCGGGAAGGTAAACGGCGTTTCCGTGTGCGGCTCTGGCTCGCCAGAGCAGCGATGTCACGCTGGCCACGTGACCCGGAAGTGTCTCCGGACAGCGCTGGCCCCTGGCCTCTTAAGTGAGATGGGCACACAACCCCAGAGTCTGTCAAGACTGGCCCGTACGGGCAGGGGTGCCTTTACCTTTACCTTTTTACTTTTGCCTCTGATTCTGGACTGCTCTCTGTGATGTTGGAAAATGTCAATCACTTCTCCTACCTGGGCAGTTATCTTTCCACAAGGGCCGACACTGATGTTGAAAGCCAGCAATTCCTGAGCTCTGAAAGTTCTCCCGGTTCAAGTGCAGAGTGTTTGAGGACTGGGACATTCTCAGGGAAACCAAAATGCTTGTTTACAAAGCTATTGTACTACCAACCTTACTGTATGTTTGTGAAACATGGACCACTTATAAACGTCATCTTCAACTCAAAAGTTTCCATCAACGGTGTCTCCAAAAAATTTTTCACATCACTTGGGAAGATAGGCGAACTAATGCCAGTGTACTGGAAGAAGCAAAGATCACCAGTGTCGAATTCTTCAACATCAACTTCGTTGGACTGGTCATGTTGTGCGGATGCCTGATTATTGTCTTCCAAAGCAACTACTCTATTCCGAACTTAAAAATGGAAAGCGTAATGCTGGTGGTCAACAAAAGAGGTTTAAAGACTGTTTCAAGGCAAATCTTTAAAAATGTAGTATAAACCCTGACAGCTGGGAAACACTGACCTGCAAGCGCTCCAGTTGGAGAACAGCCTTTTCCAAAGTTATCATCAGCTTTGAAGACACTCAAACTCAGGACGCAAGGGAGAAACATTCTAAGAGGAAGGTACGCTTGGCAAATCCACACCATGATCAACTCCCGCCCAGAAACCAATGTCCCCACTGTGGAAGGACGTGTGGATCCAGAACTGGCCTTCACAGTCACTTACAGACTCATTGTTAAAACCGTGTTTATGGAAGACAATCTTACTTGGCTATGAGTGATCACCAAAGAAGAAGATGACTCTCCCTGCTCACTAAACCCTGTTACCTCTTCACCTCCTCCCTCTTCTCCTTCTGACTTTCCATCGCCATCCCACCACCAACCCCCTGACTCTGAGCCTTCTTTCATTGAGGCTTCCCCAGCTAGTTCCTTCTACCACTCTACATCCAGCCAGTTCGTGATAGTGATCCTGCAAAACAGTTCAGCTTTAAAATAACTGAATAAATAGCTGTGGAAATTCATTGAAATATTCAGGAGGTTGGGATATTCGTGACAAAATTGAAACCAAACTTGATTTTATGTTCTGATAATGTTGCTCTTCATCTTTGTCTCATCCTTGCCCTTTAACACTTTCTTAATTTTCTTTTGTCTTTTGCTTTCTCATCCTAATTTTTCCCCAGTTCTGCAGCAGTATCATTGGCGTATGTGATTTTTTTTTATGTTCCTGATGTCATAAACATTTTTAAAATAGCAAAATGAGAAAGTTTCATAGAAACTTTCAATGAGGTCTGCTTTAAAAAAAAATAAAGCAGCAAAAGTTATAAAAAGGCACATTATGTTTCTATTCTAATCATATAATTTTTCTGTAGAGGCCGAGTTGGACTGTGGTGCTTGTTATTTTTGAAACAGAATAATATTTATTTTAATAATAAGAGAAGAAATTATACATATTGGTTCTCATGAAACATTTTTGTAGAAATGAATCTCACTGACATCTTACTGAAGGCTGTCACAAATAAAGATTCATTCATTATTCTCACTGACAAACGTGCTCCTGTTAACATCTCCAGGATTTCCTTGACAAACCTGCATACAGAATATGCGAATATTCACAATTTCCTTCATGTTTACTGAGCTCATGTTGTGAGAGAAACATTAAAATATCAATCTACTAAAGATTGATGTTTTCTTTTCTTTTTTTAAAAAAATAGAACACTTGACTAATATTATTCATAGATTCCATCTTGCTGTGACATTTTTGGATTAGAAAAAGAGTGGTGTTGGATTTCACTTTTCAGAGTGAACATTTTAATGGAGACAGGCCTAAATCATGGAGCTCTGTCATTATGGGGTGTGAAAGACGTGCCCCAAACTTTTGTGATCTCAGTGTCTTCAACGTCTGTTGTTTGCCAATGAGGAGGAACCGCAGAGTGCAGCCGAAGGTAACCCTTGTTGAAAGTTTGTTTTGCTTCTTTCCTGCAAACAGTGCGTTTCTATGTTGGTTCATAACACGGCTGTTGCGGTGTGATATGGGCATTCCGCCATACAGTATCATAGCTGTCAACTTACAGATTTGAAAATAAGGGACCAGCAGCCTCAAAAATAAGGGATCAGCAGCCAAAATAAGGGATTTTCCCAGCACAGGTATGTTCAACTTCTGAGCCCCTCCAAGCCAAAGGCAGAAAGCCCAGGCAGCAGCCAAACGAAGCCTCAAGCGGTAGTTCCCACAGCGCAGCAACCCGGCAAAGGGGATGCAGCAAGGAAAACCACCCTCACCTCTCCGCTGGGAAGCGCTGAGCAAAGGCGAGTCCCCAGGCAAGGCGGCCGATTTGATTGGCACAAGGCATGCAAGCTCCACCCCCCAGTCATTCTTAGGCTCCTTATTGGGTGATCAATGCAGCCAAGCAACACAGAGCCTCCCTCCTCCCTGGCCGGCAGGGAGGGAGGGAGAGGAGCTGCTTCCTTTGAAACCCGGGAAATTTAAGGAACACCATCAATAAGGGACAGCAGCGGGACACCGCGCTGGGACAAGGGAGTTTCCTGCCAAATAAGGGACGGTTGACAGCTATGTGTTACAGTATGGGAACAGAAGTATATTTTAACTTGTATATTCTGTGTTAAGTAGAAGCTGCTATGATTTAGCTAAATTACTATTACTTTTTAAAAAAGTTTTAATTTTCAAAATTTTCACAAAAGAAAAACAGAAAAACATAAAAAAGAAAGATAAGTCAATCTTACAGTAGATATTCTTAGACTAAGATGAATGTTACCATATACATAGTAAAGTTGTTTAGAAATCTAAGATATGTAGATATAAATATATAATTATAATAACATTGAAAAGAAAAACAACCGGAAAAGTGTTAAAACTAAAAATTCCTATCGATCAATAAGCAATATTCAACCAATTCAAACCAATACTAGGGTATTTTGTACACAAAATCCTTCGTGTTGGATTGAATCCCCTATCAGTTTATTGTTTTGTTGACTTCCGTCTAACTCTTTGCGGTTTCAATTCAACTTAGTCCTATTTTTAATCTGTATTTAATTGTTTATCCTCACCTTGGGGTGAAAAAAACACATTTTTCTATCTGTGAAATTTATGCTAGACACAGCCAAGTGTTAATATTGGAACCGTGTTTTGTCAAATAGTTACTAAAACATTCCCATTATTTTTCAACCTTATCTACCAATTTGTTTCTTATTAACTCCGTCATTTTAGCAAGTTCCAAGTACTCACATAATTTTAATTGCCATTCCTCTCTTGTTGGTGTTGATTCGTTCTTCCAATATTTCGCTATTAAGATTCTGGCTGCTGTAACTGCATAAAGTCTTTTGGTTTCGTTTAGAATGTTTACTGTTAAAATGCCTAATAAAAACATTTCTGGGTTTTTGTTTTTTCTGAAATGTATGTTTTAGCATTTTTTAAAACTCTTCATAAATCATGTCCGAAATTACTATTACTATGATTTCTGAAGAAAAGAAAAGGTGCACTTTTTTTAAAAAAAAAGAGGGAGGAAATACTTGATGAGTTTATTAAAGCAGGACAAGTGATCCAAGTAAACATATAGGTCCATTTATCCTGAAGTCTAAAAGGCAAGTTCCATTTGTCTCCAGGCAATGATAATATAGCACACTTTCAAACAGCTTTACATTACAACCGGTTGGTTTCACTGTGCTGCGTTTGTGTCTTTTAATGGACTGAACAGAGTGAAAGATGATGAGTTATGGGGGTGCTTAGTTTATTTTTGGGTTGCTATTTTGGTAAAATCTGTTAATATTGTTTTATTGATTGTAAACGCCGTATTAATTTGTTCACCCTGTAATATGACTCTTGTTGCAATTGTGCTGTTTAGCTATCTTTTTTAGTTGTTTCGTTAATGGTATTTTGTAGATTGCAATTGTTTCGCTGACGATTTGTTAATTGCTTGGTGAGATTTATGCTGTGTTTGTGATGTTCTGTTATTGTTATGTATGGTTTGTAAACCGCTTTGCGATTCATTTGAAAGAAAAGCCAGCATGGCAATATAATAAAGCAAAACCAAGCAAACTTGCCAACTCTGAAATAAACTGAGAGGGAAACTTTGTTTAATTTTTTTAAAAAATTATTTAGTTTTTCAGTTTAAAGTTTTGCAGTCAATTATCAACAACCAACATCAAAACAAGATTCCAACGAATTTCCTGAACTTCCCTCCTCCCCTTTGTGGGTCCTTTTGTTAACCATTTCCTCCTGCATCTTTTATAATGATCCAAATCTTTTACCTCTCCATATATTCAAAATTCAACATTAAACTACAAATATTATTCCAATCCTACTAAAAAATTTAACTGTTTGCAATGGTTTTTAAGATAAATTATAATTTCCCCCCCATTTCGTATTAAAATTTGGGTCTTCCTGGTTTCTGATTCTTCCGGTCATTTTTGCCATTTTGGCATAATCCGTCAACTTAATCTGCCATTCTTCTCTGGTCGGGACATGGTCCTTTTTCCATCTCTGGGCCATTAACATCCAAGAAACTGTGGGACTTTGTTTAAAAAATTAGCCTCTGTCCCTTATCATTTCCCCTTTCCTGAAAAAATCTCTTTTTTCTTTCCCGTCCTGAATATATTACAAATAGGATTCCACGTATGTGGAGTTCAGGTTGCCGCTGGAAATTACTTCCTGGTGAAAACTCTCAGTCTATTTTCCTAACTTCTGTGGGAAGGGTCTAGATTCTATTGCAAGGTTTACCTCGCCTGGGCTGGTTCACTCCAGCGGAGATCCCTCCTTGGGCTGGATCACACGCATGTGTGAGTGTGTGTGCCTGCATCTGTGCAGACACGATTTCCGGCGCCTGTGCACGTTCAGATGTGATTTCTGGTGCAGCATGCGGAGATTCACAGAGAGGGTGGCTCAGTTCGGGGGCGTCTCAAGGGCCGGTTAAACAACCCCTGTGGCCCTATTGTTTAGTGCCAGGTGGGAGAAACACACTCCACTCCTCTAAATCCTCTGGCTTGTTCAGGAGCCAGGATCTTCCTATACTAAAGGACACAAAGGGGAGCAGTTAGTTCACTTCTTGCAGCAGGCAAAACTCGTTAATCAATTTGCTGTGTAAATCTGTTTGCTCATGATTTCATATACCCCGCAAAAGTTATTTTTTTAATGTTTTAAATACTTTATGGAACCAAATCCAAACGATTTCTTTTTGTGCTAACTTTATTTATCCCATTAGAAATTAAATAGCAGCATAAGTGTGCTCCCTCACCTGGAGTGCCAAGTTAAGAGCAATTTGGTTTCAAGTGCTGTGAAGCCGCAGCAGCAAGATGCTATCCTTCCGCAAATAACCACCAAGAACTTGCAGAATGTCAATGCGTTGCATCAGGTAAGCCGAACAGAGCTTAGTACTACGTTTTTACGTTTCATTGTTGTGGTTAGAAAAGTTACGGAATATCGTGTATGTAGATGCGTGCATCTCAATGGTGTCAGAATTTTTTTTAAATAAACGTTGATGTTTACCAGGCATTCTTAAGATTTTCAAAACTGCAGGAGGAAATTCTGAGTTCTTTAGTAAATGGAGATCATGTTGATTGTAGAAGGAGCCCTACCTAACCTGGTAGAAAAGCTCAGGCCTTATACAGTGGTGCCTCGCAAGACGAAAATAATCCATTCCGCGAGTCTCTTCGTCTAGCGGTTTTTTCGTCTTGCGAAGCAACCCTATTAGCGGATTAGCGGCTTAGCGGCTATTAGCGGCTTAGCGGCTAAAAGGCTATTAGCGGCTTAGCGGCTTAGAAAAAGGGGGGGAAGCGAAAAAAATCACAAGACTCACAAGACGTTTTCGTCTTGCGAAGCAAGCCCATAGGGAAATTCGTCTTGTGAAGCACATCGAAAAACGGAAAACCCTTTCATCTAGCGGGTTTTTCGTCTTGCGAGGCATTCGTTTTGCAGGGCACCACTGTATACAGTAACCCTCACCTCCAAATCCATGATGTGGTGCCCTCTTGCAGAAGACAAGAGCACAGACACGCACAGAGGGTCCCAAGAGAATGTGGTGGTTGAGACAAACATGGGGTGTGTTCTGTAGAGCGTGTCCTCCATAGAAGAGGGCACGTGTTGCGGTGAGACCTGGAGACCGACCTCCTGGTTGTGGGTGGGTATATTGGACAGCCACAACACCCGATTGGTAGGTTCCTCATTGCTGGGTTTAATCTGGCCAATGGGGAGCTGTCTAAACGGGTCGAGGGACCTATTTATGCCATGCACATGACCCAGAGCTTCCTCTTTCGGCGCGTGCATTCGGAACACCCGCCCACCTCTCCCTACTTTTAGGGCTTGTTGCGCTTGACTTTGCTATGCCATCATCTGTTGTCTGTCGTTGGGACAGGGGCACGGCAGGAATTTTCCCCACTTGGCTGATTGGCTGGTGCCATTTGGGTTTCGCTAACTGCGTAGCAAATCATCACAACTTGAAAGGTTGCGGATAGGCTCTGGCTCAGGTGATAGGGATGGGAGAACACTCTCGCCATCCCTATGTGAAGGGTATTCCGTTAAAGGAATCCAGGGACTCAACTTGGTTTGGTCAACCCTTGAGAGAGGGTTGTGCCCATGCCTGAGTCCAGGGGAGCATCTGGGGAGTGGACATAGTCCGTTCCCAGGCTTTCCACCCACCTCAGGTGTTCGCCTTTGGCTGACCTATGATAGAGCTCTGGGTCAGCGCTGCCTGCAAGGGTGAAGGGAGCTAGTCGAACCAGAGCCTATGCAACCACTCATTTCTGTAATCAATAAAGTTGTGGCCTAAATTCCCTTGCCTCTAGCGTAGGAATGTAGAGCCCTGGCCCTCCAGGTGGGAGAGATGGGACACACATGCCACCATTATAGTTGGTATCGGGGGTCCCTTTGCCTCCCTGCACTAAACCTCCAGCTGGATGGAACTGGAGTTCTCTGGATAAGTAGTGACCTCTTAGCCATAATCACGATTAGCCGTGAGCCTCATAATACGTAGGACTACATTGGAGATTAATGTGCATCTGAAGCTGATTCTCAGTGTTGCACTTGTGTCAGAGGTGGACTGAGGACCTAATAAGATACAGGGTTTGGCATGTATACGCTGCTCCCCATTCCCAACTAAGTCTGCTCCTGCTTTGGTCACCCTCCCAGCAGAGCTGCATCGTAGTGGTGCAGATGCACCAGAATGGAGTAGTGCTGGCATAACTGGGACATGGGTGGTGCTGTGGTCTAAACCACTGAGCCTCTTGGGCTTGCTGATCAGAAGGTCGGCGGTTCAAATCCGCTCGACGGAGTGAGCTCCCGTTGCTCTGTCCGAGCTCCTGCCCACCTAGCAGTTTGAAAGCACGTCAAAGTGCAAATAGATAAATAGGTACTGCTCCAGTGGGAAGGTAAACGGCGTTTCCATGTGCTGCTCTGGTTCACCAGAAGCGGCTTAGTCATGCTGGCCACATGACCTGGAAGCTGTACGCCAGCTCCCTCAGCCAATAAAGCGAGATGAACGCCGCAACCCCAGAGTCGTCCACGACTGGACCTAATGGTCCTTTACCTTTTTACTGTCTGGATATCCTTACCCAGTATCACATAGCAGTTAGATTGCATTTTAGTTTACAACATACTAGTTTTCAGTTTTTAGTTACAGAAGATACATACCGTGTCCTGGGTAATGAAAGCTGGACGGGCTTGAAAGACTGGTGCAAGTAGATAAATAGGTACTGCTGCGGCGGGAAGGCAAATGGCACTTCCATGCGCTCTGGTTTCCATCACGGTGTCCCGTTGTGCCAGAAGCAGTTTACTCATGCTGGCCATATGACCTGGAAAGCTGTCTGTGGACAAACACCGGCTCCCTCAACCTGAAAGCAAGATGAGCGCCACAACCCCAGAGTCGCCTTTGACTGGACTTAACTGCCCAGGGGTCCTTTACCTAGTGCTGGCATATACCTAGAGATGCTTTGCTGTCTCAAGATATGAAGGTGTAGTTGGGTTTCTACCATATCCTGCAGTCTACTAGCCAGCACTTTTAGAGCACAGGTTTGTGCTCTGAAGAGCCCATACATAGTAAGAGTGATCAAGTGGAACAATACTTTACATTCGTCCCTGCAGGGCTGAGGTCTTGTGGCTGATGGTACGTAGTAGATACTTGCTTGCTCTTGTGTCATAAAAAAAGTTCCTTTTTCCTTTCTCTGGAACAATTGTTAAAATTTAAATAATTGGTGTTATTTTTAAGATTTAAATTGTTTTCTTTAATTGGGTAAACTTTCCAGGTGCTTAAAAAAATATTTTTAAGACTTGAAGCATGTGGCAAGGAGTGGAGGTAGCAGGAAGAGAAAGAGAAAATCGGTTTAGAGGCATGTTTGTGTGTGTCGTTTTAAAACTGAAGGTGTGGAAAATATGAGAGATATACCAGTTCCTGTCCATACATATGTGCCTATATGCCTAAGGATGGAGAAGGCTCTGCGTTGCCTTTGTTACAGCTGTCCAAAGATGGCCTCTGTTGTTGTTTTAATCAGACGAGAATTACTCATTTGAAATTATTTTACCGTAGAGATGGACTGAGAAAAAGGGGCTGAGATGTATGGACTTAAGGCAAGTATTTTACAAAGAACCGTATTACTCTTTAGCAGGAAAACAGAGCCCCAGGCCAATCATTTCCTTCAGCTCCTCGTGAAAACAGTGCTATAGTTCTGTCCAGCAAGACAGAAACAGAAAAAGGCCACAATCTGAAGCTGCCTCTGACTTCAGCAGGTACAAATTTTGAATGCTAATTTTTTTTATAGAACAGAAACAAATTGATGAGGACAAAATTGTGACAAATGCTTGAATGAGACTTGGAGTGGGTAAATTGTTGTTGTTTAGTCGTTTAGTTGTGTCCGACTCTTTGTGACCCCATGGACCAGAGCACGCCAGACAGTCCTGTCTTCCACTGCCTCCCGCAGTTTGGTCAAAATCATGTTGGTAGCTTCGAGAACACTGTCCAACCATCTCATCCTCTGTCGTCCCCTTCTCCTTGTGCCCTCAATCGTTCCCAACATCAGGGTCTTTTCCAGGGAGTCTTCTCATGAGGTGGCCAAAGTATTGGAGCCTAAGCTTCAGGATCTGTCCTTCCAGTGAGCACTCAGGGCTGATTTCCTTCAGAATGGATAGGTTTGATCTTCTTGCAGTCCATGGAACTCTCAAGAGTCTCCTCCAGCACCATAATTCAAAAGCATCAATTCTTTGGCGATCAGCCTTCTTTATGGTCCAGCTCTCACTTCCATACATCACTACTGGGAAAACCAGAGCTTTAACTATACGGATCTTTGTTGGCAAGGTGATGTCTCTGCTTTTTAAGATGCTGTCTAGGTTTGTCATTGCTTTTCTCCCAAGAAGCAGGCGTCTTTTAATTTCATGACGGCTGTCACCATCTGCAGTGATCGCGGAGCCCAAGAAAGTAAAATCTCTCACTGCCTCCATTTCTTCCCCTTCTATTTGCCACGAGGTGATGGGCTCTGTGGCCATGATTTTACTTTTTTTGATGTTGAGCTTCAGACCATATTTTGCGCTCTCCTCTTTCACCCTCATTGAAAGGTTCTTTAATTCCTCCTCACTTTCTGCCATCAAGGTTGTGTCATCTGCATATCTGAGGTTGTTGATATTTCTTCAAGCAATCTTAATTCTGGCTTGGGATTCATCCAGCCCAGCCTTTCGCATGACGAATTCTGCATATAAGTTAAATAAACAGGGAGACAACATACAGCCTTGTTGTACTCCTTTCCCAATTTTGAACCAATCAATTGTTCCATATCCAGTTCTAACTGTAGCTTCTTGTCCCACATAGAGATTTCTCAGGAGAACGATGAGGTGATCAGGCACTCCCATTTCTTTAAAAACTTGCCATAGTTTGCTGTGGTCAACACAGTCAGAGGCTTTTGCATAGTCAATGAAGCAGAAGTAGATGTCTTTCTGGAACTCTCTAGCTTTCTCCATAATCCAGCACATGTTTGCAATTTGGTCTCTGGTTCCTCTGCCCCTTCGAAATCCAGCTTGCACTTCTGGGAGTTCTCGGTCCACATACTGCTTAAGCCTGCCTTGTAGAATTTTAAGCATAACCTTGCTTGAATGAGACTTGGAGTGGGTAAATATATAAGCTATAAAATGGGATGGGGGGAACCCTGGTTCAAACCACATCCCAACATTGAACTTACTTGCAGATCTCAGGCCAGCCTTTCAGTTTTCCCACTCCAATTTGCACTACAGGGATAATAATAATAGCAGGTAGCGCTGTGGGTTAAACCACAGAGCCTAGGACTTGCCGATCAGAAGGTCGGCGGTTCGAATCCCTGCGAGGGGTGAGCTCCCGTTGCTCGGTCCCTGCTTCTGCCAACCTAGCAGTTCGAAAGCACGCCAAAAAGTGCAAGTAGATAAATACGGTAGGTAGCTCTCCAGCTGCAAAGTAAACAGTGTTTCCATGCACTGCTCTGGTTCGCCAGAAGCGGCTTAGTCATGCTGGCCACATGACCCGGAAGCTGTACGCCGGCTCCCTTGGCTAGTAAAGCGAGATGAGCGCTGCAACCCCAGAGTCGTCTGCGACTGGACCTAACGGCCAAGGGTCCCTTTACCTTTATCGAGCTCACTGATGCAGGGACACTAAGACTAAACTAGCCTCCTCTAACCCTGTGGTCTCCATATGTTTTTCTTCTGCACCTCCCAGCAGCCATAACCAGCATTTTTGGGGAACTGCTTTAAACAACATATTCTGAGAGATGGGGAGAATGAGGAAACGAGTTATTTATTACCTGCATGATGGTTAAGTTATGTGAATGCAGAGAAGAGACGTCCAGGCCAGGAAGATACTGCCACCAGCTCTTGAAGTTGGTCCATCAATATTTTGTACAATTTGTTTGCTTTAGTATTTAAATCGTGAGCTGCTTTGGGTTCCTTGGCAGAATATATAGGTGCGATAAATAAATGAACACTAGAAAGTATGTGGTTTCCAGCTGTAATGGATAAGTAAAAGAGAAAAGAGAGACTAAAAACTAAATGGAAAATAAGGGAAAGGATTTGCTGAATTAATAAATTAGAAATTGGAATACAGAAAGGGGAGGTATGAGGAAGTCGGGAAGTAAGTTATAAGAAAATAAGGGATTGAAATTATACCTTTTTTATTTTTGTTTGTTTGTATTATTGTATTGTTTAGTTATTATAAAATTTTTGAAACTTTAATAAAAATCTTTTTTTAAAAAAAGATAAATAAATGAACACAATATCCAATATTCAGTGTTTGATTTTTGTCTCCAAATCAGAAGCCTTGAAACATTTTAAAAACCAGCTAACAACGTATGAACAGCGGGAGATTAAGGAATATAGAGAGCTGTGGTTTCTTGGGCTGGGAGCTAAAAAGATTGAAGGCTATCCTGATGCAGAGAACAACAGTTCCTATGATGATGATCATGGCTCCTACAAAAAGGTAAGAGGCTGAAAATGCTTTGGCATCCATGACTGTGGAAACAATGCAGAACTATTGGTGTTCATCTTGTGTAAGAGCTGTCCAATGAGAGGAAGTGAAGAGTAATAATAATAATAATAATTTATTATTTGTACCCCGCCCATCTGGCTGGGTTTCCCCAGCCACTCTGGGCGGCTTCCATAGAAACAAAAAAAACACTAAAATATCACAGATTAAAAACTTCCCTGAACAGGGCTGCCTTAAGATGTCTTCTGAATGTTAGGTAGTTATTTATCGTTTTGACATCTGATGGGAGGGTGTTCCACAGGGCGGGCGCCACTACCGAGAAGGCCCTCTGCCTGGTACCCTGTAGCTTTGCTTCTCGCAATGAGGGAACCGCCAGAAGGCCCTCGGCGCTGGACCTCAGCGTCCGGGCAGAACGATGGGGGTGGAGACGCTCCTTCAGGTATACTGGGCCGAGGCCATTTAGGGCTTTAAAGGTCAACACCAGAGTAATTTTCTCATTGCATTTAATAAATCCTGGCTCAGAAATATGAATATTGGGGGCTCATAATGCTCACCTCAAATATGAGATGAGCATTTACAGCCCTATATTCTTCTTCAGCTTGGATTTTGATCTAAAATGAGAAGGAAGATTTTAATCTGAGCCAGAGTCTTTATTGTAATCCCTGCGTTCCTTCTACCCACGTATCACTGGGTGGTGAATGCACGGAACATGCACTTGTGTTTTGTTTACGGAGTCACAGAATCACAGAACTGTAGAGTTGGAAGGACCCCGAGAGTCATCTAGTCCAACTCTCTGTAATGCAGGAATCTCAGCTAAAGTATCCATGACAGATGGCCATCTAACCTCTGCTTAAAAACTTTCAAGGAAGGAGAGTCCACCAGCTCCCAAGGGGGTCTGTTCCACTGTCAAACAGCTCTTACCGCCAGAAAATTCTTTCTGATGTTTTGTCGGAATTTACTTTGTTTAACTTGAAGCCATTGGTTCTAGTCCTACCCACCAGAGCAAGAGAAAACAAGCTTGCTCCATGTGAAAGCTCTTGAGATATTTGAAGATGGCTATTACATCTTCTCTCGACCTCCTCTTATCCAGGCTAAACATACCCAGTTCCCTCAACCGCTCCTCATACGGCTTGGGTTCCAGACCTGGTCATCCTAGTCACACTCCTCTGCACACATTCCAGCTTGTCAATATCCTTCTGAAATTGTAGTGCCAAAAACCTGACAAAGAATTCCATGTGTAGCAGAAGAGAGAGGTACTATTTCTTCCTTTGATCTGCACACTAGACATCTGTTGATGCAGCCTAGAATAGTATTCACTGCAGCATTGCACTGTTGATTCATGTTCAGCTTGTGATCTGCTAGGACCCTAGGTCCTTTTAGCACCAGAGATACAAGGGCACGTACTACTTTTGCTTTCCACTTTTTGTCACCTTGTATAGGTTCTAAGTGATCATATCGCATACAGATATGAAATACTGGCTGTTATTGGGAAAGGATCATTTGGGCATGTTGTGAAATGTTTGGACCACAAGACAGGTGAAAAAGTAGCAGTGAAGATAATAAGGAACAAAAAGAGGTACGGTATGTCAAAGGTTTTATAAACTTTATCAAGATACCACAATGTTTGATGTTAGTTGAATAGAAAGAATTTTTTTTATTGTGATTTGTTTTATTATTTTAGCAGAAGATGGGAGTGGTTTTAATCAGTGTTTAGCCAGAAAACCTGTACAATTTTTTCAGCTAACAAGAATTTATTGTTACAGCTTTCTGACTAAACAAACAAAATTCATATTCAGGTTTTCACAATTTAAAGTTGGTTTGAGGGCTGGTTTTGGTGTGAAGATCTTGGGGAGGTTTCTAACTGCTTGGCGTGGTTAGAAGTCCCCTCTGGACTTCACACTAAACACATGATGAGGAACACGCTTGGTGCACATGGGACAAGCCCTCCTGTGATCAGACAAGTATAGAAACTGTTACGTACTGAAGTTCTCACCCTGGGCCTGCAGGGGGATACTGTAGATAGTTATGCAAATGAAGGATCGAAAGTGACGTTCAGTGATTGGATAGTTTTTATGCAAATGAAGGATCGAAAGTGACATTCAGTGATTGGATAGTTTAGAAAGTTGCTACAGTAACGTTGTACTGGAGCTCTATATAAGCAGGCTGACTGTGCCCTTCAGTCAGTTCTGTTCTGGCCTCTGAATAAACAAGAGCTGTTTGAAGAATCGCTGTGTCGTCTGATATGTTCACCCGCAACTTAACAGAAACGTCACATTCTGCTTTGTACAGTGGTGGCCCGCAAGACAAATGCCTCGCAAGACGGAAAACCTGCTAGGCGAAAGGGTTTTCCGTTTTAGAGGTGCTTCGCAAAACGAATTTCCTATGGGCTTGCTTCGCAAGACAAAAATGTCTTGCGAGTTCCTGTGGGGTTTTTTTCCATTTCCCCCCTTTTTCCCAAGCCGCTAAGCCGCTTATCAGCTGATCCGCTAAGCCGCTTAACAGCTGATCCGCTAAGCCGCTTAACAGCTGATCCGCTAAGCCGCTTATCAGCTGATCCGCTAAGCCGCTTAACAGCTGATCCGCTAAGCCGCTTATCAGCTGATCCGCTAAGCTGCTTAACAGCTGATCCGCTAAGCCGCTAATAGCGCTAATCCGCTAATGTGCTTGCTTCGCAAGACGAAAAAACCGCAAGACGAAGAGACTCGTGGAACGGATTCTTTTCGTCTTGCGAGACACCACTGTATTTTGTGTAGTGTGCCTGCACTAAGAGTAATTTGCCTTAAGTGCTATTTTCAACAACACACGGGAATGATCTAGCTTCAGCTTGTGTAAAAAAATGAAAACCAAAACCCTTCTGTTGCACTTAGATTTCATAATCAAGCTTTGGTAGAAGTCAGCATCCTCAATGCTCTACGGCAAAAGGATGAAGACAATGCTCACAATGTCGTCCACATGAAAGAATATTTTTACTTCCGTAATCATTTCTGCATTTCCTTTGAACTGTTAGGGTAAGACAACTTTTCCTTATCTATAATAACAATTATGCAAACCGTTGTGTATATTTATGCCCAAATTGGGGGCATGGGTGGGGAAGCAATCACTAAGTATTCCCATTCCCATTCCACAAGCATAGACATCTCTTTAAGCAGTATAATGGAGATCTGATCATTGCTCTGTATCGAGTTGCATATTGCGAATCCACTTACAATTTCCGAACGTATGAAACTGCCTTATATGGAGTCTGGTCATTCAAGCATCGTTCATTGTGCCAATCCTGAGGGAGTAGTCCATTGGATGCCCCTTGATCCATGGGTTCCATGGGGAACAGGCCTAAATGTGAGTCCCAGTTATTAGCAAGATTCATAATAGTGCAGTACCTTTGGCTTTGAGGATTCCTACACACTCTCCTGGGATGCGGGTGGCGCTGTGGGTTAAACCACAGAGCCTAGGACTTGCCGATCAGAAGGTCGGCAGTTTGAATCCCCACGACGGGGTGAGCTCCCGTTGTTCGGTCGCTTCTTCTGCCAACCTAGCAGTTCGAAAGCACACCAAAAAGTGCAAGTAGATAAATAGGTACCACTCCGGCGGGAAGGTAAATGGCGTTTCCGTGCGCTGCTCTGGTTCGCCAGAAGCGGCTTAGTCATGCTGGCCACATGACCCAAAAGCTGTACGCCGGCTCCCTTGGCCAATAAAGCAAAATGAGTGCCGCAACCCCAGAGTCGGTCACGGCTGGATCTAATGGTCAGGGGTCCCTTTACCTTTACACACTTTCCTCATGCAATACACTTTGCGGGGTTCTTTTGAGAGACAGCCACTGTAGATGCCCAGAGTTCATCCTGGTCTCAGTGTTTTTGGTAGGCTGGGCTAGGGCCTTGCTAACGTCTGAGCAGGTCTGGCCTGAGGCATATCTCGTCGCTGAAACAGGTTCTCACCATCTTTGGCATTTCCTGTCGCTCCTGGTAAATCATGCAAAACTAATTTTCAGAGTCTAAAAAACAATTTAATTTCCCCCCTGTCCCTCTTCTTTTTGTGTAGACTGGAATGCATGTATTATGAGCACTTAAAATATTTAGAAACTCCAACTTTTATATCTTTAAAATGAATACACACACGCACACACACACAAGAGAATGATTCAAAGTTGATAAAAGGTAAAGGTAAAGGGACCCCTGACCATTAGGTCCAGTCGTGACCGACTCTGGGGTTGAGGCGCTCATCTTGCTTTATTGGCTGAGGGAGCCGGCGTACAGCTTCCGGGTCATGTGGCCATGATGACTAAGCCGCTTCTGGCGAACAGGGTCATGTGGCCATGATGACTAAGCCACTTCTGGCGAACCAGAGCAACGCATGGAATCGCCGTTTACCTTCCCGCTGGAGTGGTACCTATTTATCTACTTGCACTTTGACGTGCTTTGGAACTGCTAGGTTGGCAGGAGCTGGCACTGAGCAACGGGAGCTCACCCCGTTGCGGGGGTTCAAACTGCCGACCTTCTGATTGGCAAGTCCTAGACTCTGTGGTTTAACCCACAGCGCCACCCGCGTCCCCTTTCGAAGTTGATACTGGAGGTTTTTAAGCAGAGGTTCAATGGCCATCTGACATAGGTGCTTTTGTCAAGATTCCTGCATTTCACTAGATACCCTTGGGGTCTCTCCCAGCTCCACATTTCTACAGTTCTATTCTTTTGAATAACCATAATGAAAGATGGTGGTTTTCGGTCATCTGAGAACCCAAGCTGTTCTGGTACGGTTTGCTGTGGTATGGTAGAACTAATTTCCTACCGGGGAGATTTTTATGGTGTTCCAGTGTTGTACCCCTTGGAAGTGATCTTTTTTGATGAAACTTTCAAAGTATTTACAGCCATGGGCTCCTTTGGAAGGAAAATCCGGGTAAAAATTTAATAAATAAATTATATAAAAATCAGAAGTCATTAAGGGGACCTATCCAGGCATGTGAGCAGCTTTGATGCATAGTAACTGCCCAATTCAGTTTTTCCTCCACTCATCATTAGTTGCTGTGCTTCATTGATCACAGTGCTCAGCAGTTGCCATTAGTGATGCTGAAACTTTTATGAGGTAACTGCGTAGATAGCCATACTTTTTCTCTGAAGGATGTAAATATTCTGACATGGTCTTGGACTTTAAGTGCCTTGTGTTCAGATTTTATCCTTTCAGTCAGAAGTAGAATAAAGAAATATATATTTTCTGCCGTTTAAAATTGTTCACAGTATAATGTGTAAATGCTTTTTTTTTCTCTCACCCCGCAGTATAAATTTGTATGAACTAATCAAGAAAAATAATTTCCAAGGTTTTACACTGGGTTTGATTCGTAGATTCACGCTGTGTATATTAAGATGCTTACAGTTGTTGTACACAGAAAAGATTATTCACTGTGATCTAAAGCCTGTAAGTACAGCCATTTTTATATATCATTGTAGATTTTGTGTAATGAAGCATAGTCCAAGTCTTTAAAGGTAAAGGGACCCCTGACAGTTAGGTCCAGTCACGAACGACTCTGGCATTGCGGCACTCATCTCGCTTTACAGCCGGCGTTTGTCTGCTTCCGCAGACAGTTTTTCCGGGTCATGAGGCGAACCAGAGCAGCGCACAAAAATGCTGTTTACCTTCCCGCCGCAGCGATACCTATTTATCTACTTGCACTGTGTGCTTTCGAACTGCTAGGTTGGCAGGAGCTGGTGACTGAGCAATGGGAGCTCACCCCGTCGTGGGGATTCGAACCGCCGACCTTCCGATCGGCAAGTCCAAGCGGCACAGTGGTTTAAACCACACCACCACCCTCTGGTCCAAGTCTTTAGACAAGACTAAAGATTATTGTTTCCAAAATTGCATAACATTATTTTTCTCCCCCTCACTTGAGATCTTCTGGGCCCCTTGTCAGTGGCTAATTTTTAACTCTCATGCACATTATGGATTGTTATTTACACCAAGGAGTAGAAAAATATGTATACATTCCCCCCCCCTTAAACTGTGTTGTTTCATATTCTGTGTACAGTGGTACCTCGCAAGATGAATGCCTCGCAAGACGAAAAATGCGCAAGGCGAAAGAGTTTTCCGTTTTTTGAGTCGTTCCGCAAGACGAATTTCCCTATGAGCTTGCTTCGCAAGACGAAACGTCTTGCAAGTTCTTGCAAGTTTGTTTCCTTTTTCTTAAAGCTGCTAAGCCATTAATAGCCGCTAAGCCGCTAATAGCCGCTAAGCCGCTAATAGCTGTGCTTCGCAAGACGAAAAAACCGCAAGACGAAGGGACTCGCGGAACAGATTTATTTCGTCTTGCGAGGCACCACTGTATTCTACTGTGTATTCTACAGTATTCCCCCACCCCGTATATGTGTGTGTTTATTTCTGTGTAATGAGTTCATTTCAATGAATGAGGTCAGTTAGGTCCTAACAAGATGGGACATTATGTGTGTATTTGCATTTAACATGCACTTTTTTTAAAAAAATGCAAATAGTAGGTGGTGGTGGTGATAACTGCTGTAAGTAGCAAAGGGGAGTTTACCTTTATCTTCTTGCTTTCCATCCTGGCAAAAATAAATGCTCCTCTGAAGCTGCTATTTGCATTGGAAGGAAAACTCCCATTCTCACTATTTAATGTTATGTCTAGCTTGACTAGACCTCACTGGGTGGACGCGGGTCTACCCAAGGGACGCGGGTAGCACTGTGGGTTAAACCACAGAGCCTAGGGCTTGCTGATCAGAAGGTCAGTGGTTCAAATCCTCGTGACGGGGTGAGCTCCCGTTGCTCGGTCCCTGTTCCTGCCCACCTAGCAGTTTGAAAGCACGTTAAAGTGCAAGTAGATAAATAGGTACAGCTCTGGCGGGAAGGTAAACAGCGTTTCTGTGCACTGCTCTGGTTTGCCAGAAGCGGCTTAGTCATGCTGGCCACATGACCCAGAAGCTGTACGCCGGCTCCCTCGGCCAGTAAAGCGAGATGAGCACCGCAACCCCAGAGTCGGTCACGACTGGACCTAATGGCCAGGGGTCCCTTTACCTTTTACCTAGCTTAACTAGACCTCATTGAAAGTAAAAGGAAGTGATGAAATCCTGAGGTATAGATGACTCTCATATGGTTAAGCGTTCAACATCACAATAGCTGTTTTATGTTGATGCAGCAGTGATGTTTGGAAAGCTTTAACCATTCAGTGAATTTTCCAAATGACCAAATATATACACCAAAGGATTAATTTATGTTAGAGATACGATGCTTATTTCAGTTTTCTCTAGTACAGGCTCATAATTAAGGCCTGTTTTCTATGAGACAATGTCTATAATAAAAGCACTTTCCCTTGTAATTGGTCTGCTGCCACCCTTAGCCTGGCTTAAATGTGCCATTCGATGTATTTAAAAAATGTATATTTGTTCATGCAGGGCTCTATATGCTCAATGTCAGAGAATTGAGATCTGAAGTTGGTGGAAATGACCTCCATCAAGGAAGGCTTTTCTAATTCCTTCCGAGATTGGCCCAGCGGGTTTATGTGGCCCCTCTACAGTTATGCAGCAGCTGATTCCCTTTCTGGGGCTAATTTTCATGGTTTTTATGGAACATGATAAAGTCTCAGGGAGGCATGTTCCCAGTGTGGCTGACTAACCTGCCCTTCTCTGACCTGGTCCCTGCCCTTCTGAGTGAAGCATTCAAAGGTGCTAGGGCAGGGCTCAGCAAACTTTTTCAATAGGGGGCCGGTCCACTGTCCCTCAGACCTTGTGGGGTGCCGGACTACCGTATTTTTTGCTCTATAAGACTCACTTTTTCCCTCCTAAAAAGTAAGGGGAAATGTGTGTGCGTCTTATGGAGTGAATGCAGGCTGCGCAGCTATCCCAGAAGCCAGAACAGCAAGAGGGATCGATCCCTCTTGCTGTTCTGGCTTCTGGGATTCAGAATATTTTTTATCTTGTTTTCCTCCTCCAAAAACTAGGTGTGTCTTGTGGTCTGGTGCGTCTTATAGAGCGAAAAATACGGTATATTTTTTTGGGGGGGGGAATGGATGAATTCCTATGCCCCACAAATAACCCAGAGGTGCATTTTAAAATAAAAGAACACATTCTACTCATGTAAAAACACACTGATTCCCGGACTGTCCACAGGCCAGATTTAGAAGGCGATTGGGCCGGATCCGGCCCCCGGGCCTTAGTGTACCTACCCATGTGCTAGGGAATGGTCAATACGTCTTCAGAATGTAGCCATGTGAGCAAAATGGCAACCTATAATTTATAAGCATTGTTTGAGTTCTTTTTGATATATCAGCAAATGAATGGCATTTGCGTTCCTGTATGAACACTCCATCCACACAATAAGTCACACCTAAAAGAGGAGGTCAAAGAGGCTGGGATTTCTCACCAGACACCACCATATATAGTTGTACCTCGGGTTAAGAACTTAATTCGTTCTGGAGGTCCGTTCTTAACCTGAAACTGTTCTTAACCTGAAGCACCACTTTAACTAATGGGGCTCCCACTGCTGCCGCGTGATTTCCGTTCTCATCCTGAAGCAAAGTTCTTAACCTGAGGTACTATTTCTGGGTTAGCGGAGTCTGTAACCTGAAGCGTCTGTAACCCGAGGTACCACTATATTTGCAGTCTGGTTGTTTTTCCCCTGTAAAAATGTTTTTGCCATTAGTCTGCTAACCTGATAGATGTGTATTGATATTTTTTCTCCCCCTTCTTCGCTTTCCCCCATTTTAGGAGAACATATTAATAAACCAACCCCAACCTGGGCAGGTTTCATTTAAAGTTATCGACTTTGGATCAAGCTGCTATGAACACCAAAGAGGTTTGCAGAAAAGTCAAGTAGATGTAATTTTCTTTATTAGATTTCTTAATTTTTGATTTATTTACTTATGTACTTCAAACTCCACATCTTCAGTATAAATTTATAATCCTGGGGGAGCTTACAAGGGAGTAAGAAACAAAGGCACAATGATTTTTTAAAATAGTTTTTTGAAGTAAAAAGGGAAATCAACTGTTAAGTTGTGGGTGAACATATCAGATGACACAGCGATTCTTCAAACAGCTCTTGTTTAGTCACAGGCCAGAACTGAACTGAACTGAAGGGTTCAGCCAGCCTGCTTATATAGAGCTCCAGTACAACGTTACTGTAACAACTTTCTAAAACTATCCAATCACTGAACGTCACTTTCGATCCCTTATTTGCATAACTATCTACAGTATCTCCCTGCTGGCCCAGGGTGAGAACTTCAGTACATAACATCAACACTGGCCTCTTTCCCTCCCTCCCTCTGATGCCCTTTCACATCTCTGCCCCCCATTGGCTTGCATGGCTGTTTGTTGCAGCAGCCCTGGCTATAGGCTCCTCAGCTGAATGGTGCCTCTGGGGCTGCCCAGGGGGTGGAGAGTGCCGGGAACGGAGGCGGCCCTGGAGTAAGCAAGCAAGCCAGTGGGCCAAGGTGCCCAGCCAGCCAGTCCTCCAGTCCTTGCAGTTGGGAATGGACAAACTAGTGGGGTACCTGGCAAGCAGGTGTTCCGCTAGCCTTTCTTGTGCTTACTGTGTGCAAGGCCTGCCTGGGAGCTGAGTTGCGTGTCGAGACCCTGAGACCACCCCCTTGTTGATGAATAAGACACAAGGACACAGATATTAGGTTAATGTTATTGGGCAAATTTAGGCCACAACCTTATTGGTTACAGAATGTGAGTGGTACTGTATTGGCTTAGGCATTGGAATTGACCCGACTATATCTGACTCCTGCCCATCATGCAGGGAGTCAAGGGTCAAGGAGGAGTCCCGTGGATGCAAACCAATTTGTGCTCCCCCTGGGTTCCTGACGGGGTCGTGGCATGGCCCTAGCCCATCCCCGGACTTTGGACAAGATCCACACCCCCGGATTCCTTTAACGGAATACCCTTAAGCTTGGAGGGGCAGGTGCTGGCCACACCTCCCCTCCCCCAGAGCCAGTGTGGTGTAGTGGTTAAGAACGGTGGACTCGTAATCTGGTGAACCGGGTTCGCTTCCCTGCTCCTCCACATGCAGCTGCTGGGTGACCTTGGGCCAGTCACACTTCTCTGAAGACTCTCAGCCTCACTCACCTCACAGAGTGTTTGTTGTGGGGGAGGAAGGGAAAGGAGATTGTTAGCTGCTTTGAGACTCCTTCGGGTAGTGATAAAGAGGGATATGAAACCCAAACTCTTCTTCAAACCAATGCCTAACTGCCACACGAGCCCAAGGCTCGCCACCAAATACTCTCGCACTTGCAACAATCCTTCACAGGCTCTCCAATCCGGCTCGCGCCTCAGTTCAAATGTGGCCCGGCCACGCCCCCCCAGCCAGCGAATTGGCTGGCAGACAAATGACATGGCTGGGAACCCCCAGGGGACGCGGGACTTTCCCCCCCGCCCCCGGAGGGGAGTGGGTGGCCACGTGGTCCACTGCAACCCCTCCCCACTGGGAAGTGGAGCAGATTTCCCGGTGCTGAAGGGCAGTTTTTTCACCATGCAGGCCAGGCAGCGCCCACGGCTGCCTCCCCATGTGAGTAAGATGCTGGCCTCATGTTCACCTTTGGCCAGTCTCTGTTGGGCCCGAGGCCGGGGGCATCCTCTTCCCAAATTCCTGAGGGGCATCGTGAGGAGATACCTCTCTTTGGGGTGGATGGGGCAGCTCAGAGATCAGGGTTGGTGGTGGCTGCTGCCCAGAGGACTCCCAGAGGGAGGGGAGAAGAGGCTGAGGGAACACTCCATAAGGGAGGGTGTTCAAAAAGGAGTGAGAGGCTGCCAGCTCTGCAGTCAAGGGGCTCCTGAGCCCCACAGGGGTGCCGCAGAAAGAATGTAGTTGGTCAAGAGAACCATGGACCCAAAAAGGTTGAAAACCTGTGAGCTAGAATATCAACTTTTGCTATATTGATAGTTCAACACACTGTCTTCTAGAAACATACCGTATTTTTTGCACCATAACACTCACTTTTTTCCTCCTAGAAAATAAGGGGAAATGTCTGTGTGAGTTATGGAGGGAATGCCTACGGATTTTCCTCCTCTAAAAACTACGTGTGTGTTATGGTCGGGTGCGTTTTATAAAGTGAAAAATACGGTATATATAAATAAATAGACTGCAGAAAGAATGTAGTTGGTCAAGGGAGCCTTGGACTCAAATTGGTTGGAAACCTCTGGTCAAGACCAAAATGATGGGACTTAAGATAAGGAGCTCAGGGACTTGCATCGAGCGAGGATCGGTGGCAATGGAAGAGGAGATAATTTACACTTCCAATGTTTTTTCCCTGCCTTTTTATTCCAGTGTATACGTATGTCCAGAGTCGATTTTATCGTTCCCCAGAAGTGATTCTTGGTCACCCCTATGCAACCCCTATTGACATGTGGAGCTTAGGGTGCATTATGGCTGAACTCTACACAGGGTACCCACTTTTTCCAGGGGAGAATGAAGTGGAGCAGCTTGCATGCATTATGGAGGTAACTTCTGATTTTAATATTAGCAGGTGTTGCAGAAACAACTCAGACTCTAAAGAACAAGTTTAACTATACACAGGAACGTACACATGCTCACAAAGCAACATCGCAAGTAGTTTTTGAAACTCCTCTAAGATTTGTCACATCAAGTTCCACTTTATTCCTTACTAGTTCAGCTTCATCTGGAAAACTGTGCACTTTTAGAAGGATATGTAGATGTTGGGAGTGTTCAGAGCAGGACAACAAATATGGAAGGTTGAAAGAAGGTTGGGCTGATTTCTCCTGGAGAAGACAAGGCTGATAGCATTCTTCAGATATCTGAAAGGGTTTTGCATGGAAAACAGCAAGGACTTGTCCTCTGCTACTCCAGAAGGCAAGATTAGGTCTAGTGGACTTAAGGTACAAGAGGGTAGATCTCAGTTGACTATCAGGAGAAACTTCTTGAAGGTAACAGCATTTAGCAATGGGAACAATTATCTTGAGAGGTCCTGCAGTCTCTCTAAATGGAGGTTTTTGGTGGTTGGACAGCCATCTGTGAGAGATGCTCTTGGGGTTTCCTGCAGAAAGCCAGGGGGTGGGACAATGTGTCCTCCAACTGCGAATCAGATGCCATGCAGAGGTTTACTCTTCCAGAGACACAACCCCATGGAAGTGTGATCACAGTTCATACCCTCTCCAGCAATCCCCCCCATACTCTCAATCCACCTTCCATGCTCCAAGTCATGATTGTCCTTCCAGGCATGCACATCCTTTACATGTAACGCTACTCCTCCTCCTTTCTGTTTGATCCATGCCTTTTGAACAGGTTCTCACCCTCATCTCACCAGGTTTCAGTCATGCTTGTTCACATGAAATGAAGGCATCTCTTTCATTACCTGTGAATTTTATCTGTGCTCCTCTGTTAAAGTCTGAGGAATTCGATGTGTCAAACAAAAATTATGTCTACCACAAACATTTTAAACACAAATTAGCTAGCGTATGTCTCCGAAGATGCACACACACAATTGTTTTCTGTACAAAATACGTCCTTATGAAATAAAATGTTGCATTTCAGAAATGACTTGCATACAAGTGGCATTACACTGGCATTAGAGTGCCTGTAAAATGTTTAATATCCCCACAGGAACTCATACAACCCAGAACACAAAGACCAAAATACCACCTAGTGATGGGAAATTGAAATGTGGGATAATAACACAGACCTGTTGGGTGTTTCAATGATTACAAGAAGATTATGTGTGTGAAGTGATTTAAACACTCTAACTTCCAAGTATTAAAAGCCCCTTTCTGGCATGCAACAGGCCCATAGAGTTGACCCAGAAAAAGGAGGGCAGCAATCCTTGTGAAGAACATGAAACTCAAAATGTACCATTTAACAGATACTCTCTCATTTGATTATAAAAGTCAGTTTCTAAATTGATTTAGATGTACAGAGATTTTATTAGTTCCAGCCCAGTTTTTTTAAGATAGTTTTGAACTTTATTTCCGTCTCCTGATACGTTAGTTCTCCCTCCCAGTTTTGGGCCAGGCATAACTTTCATTTTTAGCCGTTGATAACAGTGTTGAGGAGAATCAGATCCAGTACAGATAGAAACCACCAGTTAGGTTGGAACCATTGATGAGTTCCTCAGAACACTTATTTTTACTGTTTGTGGTAGTTTCCCCCTCTTTTCAACTGACTCTGCGGTAGAATAAAAAAGAGCTCAGCCATTATATCAACATGTCCTTCAAGTTAAAGGTGTAAGACCATTAATTTGTTATATACTTAACAGAGGTGCTCTTCAGGCTGACTTTTTGTGTGTGTTAAAGATACTAGGTCTTCCACCAGCTGATTTCATTCAGACTGCATCAAGAAGACGAACGTTCTTTGGTAAGTTGCTGTTATTGACTTACTCGCATAGTGCCCATCATTATGGTGGATAGGGCATTTGTGGAAGAAAGACCTTCATATTGTATGGTGCTTTGTGCAAGAGGGGTTGCAATGCATATTTATATGCTCTAGATACACACCCCAGCCTCTGCGTGGCACAGATTTCAAGGGTGCTAACACACGCCTTTGGTTTCATTTCCTTGGAATTAAGAGCAGTGCAGACTAGTGCAGAATTAAGAGTCTTGCAGCTTATCTACATTCATTTAGTGCTTGTTGTTCTTACCATGCCATCTGGGTTTGTGCTTTTGCAGTTTGGGCTCGGACTATAGTGGGCATGTTGACTCTGTTGCCAGGCTTTGGTCTGTCAAGCCGAAAAATATCAAGCTATAGCGGGTGGCGCTGTGGGTAAAACCTCAGTGCCTAGGACTTGCCGATCGTATGGTTGGCGGTTCGAATCCCCGCGGCGGGGTGAGCTCCCGTCTTTCGGTCCCAGCTCCTGCCCACCTAGCAGTTCGAAAGCACATCAAAGTGCAAGTAGATAAATAGGTACCGCTTTATAGTGGGAAGGTAAATGGCGTTTCCGTGTGCTGCGCTGGTGCCGGCTCGCCAGAGCAGCTTTGTCATGCTGGCCACGTGACCCGGAAGTGTCTCTGGACAGCGCTGGCCCCCGGCCTCTTAAGTGAGATGGGCGCACAACCCTAGAGTCGGACACGACTGGCCCGTAAGGGCAGGGGTACCTTTACCTTTATAGCTTGAAATGTTGCAGCTGATGTCAACTCTAATGCAAATTATCTGCCCATGTAGCACACAGAAATGGCACAGAGAAGAAAAATTGTGTTTGTTTTTAAACTTTCTATATTATATGTTCCATAATACTATGTGCAGTTGCTTTAATTAAGTCAGTTTATAAATGAATGCCCCTTCCATAAATTAAATAGTATTTATTTGCCGTCTCCCCATTTGAGAGTCTGCATTATTATTCACACACAAACAAACCCTGCTCCAGCCCCCCTTCACTTCAACCAGCAATCTCACCCCTGGATTATTTTTTTGCCTTCATGACACAAACATATAAACAGTATTCATTTATAGTTCAACTCAGCATTTTCTTCTTGGATGGGACTATCTAAAATACCTTCCTCATTTCCCTCAAGGATGGATATTTAATCTTTTAACTGTTGCTGTATTTGCCTGAGTTAGACAGGTATTTTATCTTACAACAAAATAAAATTAGTATTTTGGTAATAATTTAGTGGGGTTTCCAAAACAAGGTATGCCATTTCCAATAAAAGCCATGTCCCAGTATTGGAACACAAATTTCCCACAGAAAACCAGTTGCTTCCTTCCTATTCTAGTCCATTTCCAGGTTGAATTCAAAGTACCTCTGAAATCTTACTGCACCCAGGAGCCCAGGGAATCAGATTAACTGCCTGCTCCCATATAAACGTGGCTGCCCTCTAAGATCTCCTTAGGCTCTACTCCAAGTGCCCCTTCAAGCGTTACATGGGCTGGGGATCAAGCATTTCTGTGTTGGCTTTATGGATTGTGGAATAGGCCTCCCAGAAATATAATTTATTTTATCTTTAGGCACCAAGTTACTCTCTCGTGCTTTTGGAAAGCAATAATAAAGTATCTATTGCTAGTTTACTGTTGCACTGAATTTCCTTTGTCATAATACATTTAGACCAATGGTTGGGTTTTTTTAAAAAAAATATTGTGGATTTGAATGTAATTGTTTTATTCTGAATTGTAAATCACCTTGAAGAGATGGAAAGGTGAGATGTGTTTTAAGTATTTATTCATTTGCTTGAGGCTTTCGTTGCAGCTTTTGGCTGCAGTACATAAATATTCAAGCACTAAATCGTTAATCTCTGAGAGATTTTTCTTCGAGTGAAAATTAATGGTTTTGTGAACAACATTGGCACTCTTCTGGATCAGGGATTCAAACTGTTAGCCTATGCTGCCAAAATCTTCCCAGGTCTCTGATGGTTCTTCTAATCTTTTAATCAAGGTGGGTTTTAAGTTTACCCACAGAGCAAAAAGCTTCATGTAAGCTCTGCACTGTAAGGTATTTTTCTGTACCTGTGAATTAAGCAAAGTTACACCTGGGGTCCTTTGCTACATTGCTAGGCATTCCTGGCTCCTAACGGCACCACATTTATTATGGTGTCTGACCATAAAAATAAGGAATAATTTTTTATGGCAAAATGCACTTCCAATTGAATAGGGTGGATCCCAACATTACAGCATTGGACATCCCTGTTCTATTTTTTTTTAATATATA
Organism: Podarcis melisellensis; assembly: GCF_964234715.1. Classification (NCBI taxonomy): domain Eukaryota; kingdom Metazoa; phylum Chordata; class Lepidosauria; order Squamata; family Lacertidae; genus Podarcis; species Podarcis melisellensis. The sequence goes on from NC_138537.1 coordinate 93,713,062, forward strand.
TAATATTTTATTAGGTTTTAACAAAAAGAAATTTTTTTAGACAATAGATAAAAAACACAAGAAAAATACAAAAACACAAAAATACAAAAGTACAGTCATTTAACATATACAGAAAAAAGAATAAAAAAATAAAAATCCCTCTTTTTAATTCCTCTCCATTCATTAACTTATTTTCTGACTTCCTCACACCTCCCTTTTTTGTATTCCATTTAGAAATTGGTTCAGCAAATTCATATCTTATTTGTTTATCCTTAATTATTTTTCCTCACATATTATAGTTTCAAGTTTTCATCTAATACCAATCTATTCTTGCATATTCTTATTTTGCCTTATCACTAGAACCCCTTCATTTCATTTCAATGTCATCAACATTCAAACATTTTACATTGTTTCTGTAAATAAATTTTAAATTTCTTCCAATCTTCTTCCACCAACTCTTCTCCCTGGTCACGAATTCTGCCAGTCATTTCCGCCATTTCCATATAGTCCATTACTTGCATCTGCCATTCTTCCAAGGTTGGTAGGTCTTGTGTCTTCCAATTCTTTGCGATAAGTATTCTTGCTGCTGTTCTAAATAAATATTATCTGGGCAGACTTAAGTCTTCTGTGGACTTACCCTTCCAGCATCAAAATTTTAAATATTATGCAAATGTGTATACAGTTTTAAAATGTTGCTTTTCTGTTTTAAAGATTCCAGCGGGACTCCAAAGAACCTTACAAATAGCAGGGGGAGAATAAGAAACCCGAACACAAGGGAACTGAGCGCTGTATTGAAAACATACGATGGTGCATTTCTGGATTTTCTGAAAAAGTGCCTTGTGTAAGAGAACATTCATTTGTTTCTCCCATTGCATATATATAGGCTCTTAAATCCTGCTTTTCTGTCCTTAAGTTAAATGTCTGGAGCTCAGTTATGGTAGCAATGTTTATTTTGATTTGCTAATTCCCCATATTGCCAGAGGATGTAATGAAAATGTTTTGCGGAAGGAAGCAGTATATTTCACACGGGACTCCAGGAGTTCTTTGGAAGTTTGTCAGAGGTTTCTCAGTTAGTATATCAGTCATGGTGAACAAACTTTCCTGAAAGGCAGCTTGGCTACCACTGCATTATCTCCCCAAAGAATGTGCAACTTTAAAGAACATATTGGACGTGTTCCAAGTGGCTGGTTCACACCATGCGCCAATGGAGAGTTATCCTATCCATGTTTTCCATAAACTTGCTTGGGCCCCATGGCAGACAAGTAGAGGTTCGTTGATAGACAAGTTTTGAAACCACTAAGTTAGGGAGATACTAGATGGGATCACATTCAGCATGTGAGCTGAGTTGGCAGAATTAAAGACATGATTTTAGAAGTGTAAGGCCACAGTCACTTGGTGGCGTGGGAGTTATTGGTGGCTGGCTGCAAAAGTGGCTAAAGTTATTGCGCTTGATGCTCTGCCTCCCAGGACCCACCTGACTCTTTCAATGCCTGTTTAAAACTTACCTATGCATTCTGGCATTCTCAAACTGATCTCCCTCATCTATCTTTCTTCTTCATTTTGCCTCCTTTCAGGCTCTAAGGAGAACAGGTCCTTTGCCTTTTTTTTTTGGGTGCAGCGCCTATATATTAGACACTCAGATTTTTGCAGAGCAAATTATGTGACATGCAGTGATGAAACTGCTGTGAAAATGCAATTACTGAAACGGGTGGTGCTGTGGTCTATACCACAGAGCCTAGGGCTTGCTGATCAGAAGGTTGGTGATTCAAATCCCCGCGACGGGGTGAGCTCCTGTTGCTCGGTCCCTGCTCCTGCCAACCTAGCAGTTCCAAAGCATGTCAAAGTGCAAGTAGATAAATAGGTACCGCTCTGGTGGGAAGGTAAACAGCGTTTCCATGCACTGCTCTGGTTCGCCAGAAGCGGCTTAGTCATGCTGGCCACATGACCCGGAAGCTGTCTGCGGACAAACGCCGGCTCCCTTGGCCTATAGAGCGAGATGAGCGTGCAACTCCAGAGTTGTCCACGACTGGACCTAACGGTCAGGGGTAAAGGTAAAGGGACCCCTGACCATTAGGTCCAGTCGTGGACGACTCTGGGGTTGCGGCACTCGTCTCACTTTATTGACCAAGGGAGCCGGCGTACAGCTTCCGGGACATGCGGCCAGCATGACTAAGCCGCTTCTGGCAAACCAGAGCAGCGCACAGAAACGCCGTTTGCCTTCCCACCAGAGTGGTACCTATTTATCTACTTGCACTTTGACGTGCTTTTGAACTGTTAGGTTGGCAGGAGCAGGGACCGAGCAACGGGAGCTCACCCTGTCACGGGGATTCGAACCGCTGACCTTCTGATCAGCAAGTCGTAGGCCCTGTGGTTTAACCCACAGCGCCACCCGCGTCCCTTACGGTCAGGGGTACCTTTACTTTTTAAGGTCATACCATATGAGTGTGGTGGTTTCGTGTGCTGTCACATGTAGGATAATGTGAGTAATAAACCCCATATGCACATAGGTTTGTGTGTGTATAATACATGTGCATCATGCTCCATACTGATGTTCTCCATCTGTTTTATGTCAAGATGGAAACCTTCCTTGCGCATGACTCCGGAAGATGCAATGCACCACTCCTGGATGCAGGACCCATGGTTACATAAAGCAAAACAAAAGCCCAAGCCTACTATGAAGTCAGGCGATGCAGAGAAGAAGAAGGAAAACGCTCATAAGAGTGCTCAGCCAGAACGAGGTGGACTCATAGTTCTTGGTTCTTTCTCCCTCCCCCAAATGAATTGTCTTTAAATAGGTATTTCAGAGGGGGACAAACCAAAACCAAAACACCAGGAAGCACCTGCTAAGTTCAGCAGCATCTTGAGGTGTGATTCTCTCTACTTGGCAGTTTGCACGTTATGGAAACCAGAAAGGCCACATTATGGGATACTAGTAGCTGAACCCAGCTCCCAAAGGATTCCAACTCCAAATAAAGAAGCAGCAGCAAGTTTCCATCCTTTATGGTCGAAAAGATATGTTTGAAATAGTCAGTGCCAGAGGACTTGTTGCATAAGATTTTTCAGTGATTGTACGGTGGGGCTGCTGTTGGGTTGAAATAAACGACAGACGAGTGGGGAGTGTCATATGGGAGGCATCTCCCGAGCATGTCTCGGGGAGTCCCTTTCATTGAATATTACAGCATTGCCACATATGTGCTTGTTGCTGATTGGTTAACATAAGTACAAAGCAAGGGTTGCATATAGGCATTAATCACCAATAGATTAAAGGGTGGGAAAGGGAACACAAAACTAGACAGGCATGAAAACCTCCTTATTAAATTATAACTAGTGATTGATATAGCAAGACTTAAACAATTACTAGTGATTGATATAGCAAGACTTAAAAGGACATAACAAGCACGTTCCGTAGATGTGGTCAATCATGGATTAAGAACAGGTCAGGGTACAATGTTTTCATGAACTCAATGTGAACTGAACATTCTAGGGTGATGAAGGAATGTCTCAACTTAGAACGGTTTGTGCAGAATCATTTCTCATCAGGCTGCAGCACAATATATGCCTCCTTGGCCTTCCCCATGATGGGCAGAAGCAGGGAAAAATATGAAAAATAAAACTCTTTTCATGAAATTTATTGCAAAATTGCATAGCGCTTTGAAAAACAGATTATACAAAATAATGGAAACAATGCACATTTACTGAATTTGCATAACCTATACATTTCACAGAATCTATTTGGTTACCTTTCTGCGCATTTTGTTGCTTTCTACCCAGCTCAGTTTTCTGCTCCCCTAAAGTGTGGCGAGCAGGATAAAAAGTATGATGTGACCATGTTTCCCTGTTCAGCAGTGGCGTAGCGTGGGTTGTCAGCACCCGGGGCAAGGCAAGTAATTTGCGCCCCCTAACCCATGGATTTGCGCCTCCTAACCCCCAGATGTTGTGCCCGGTGCGACCGCCCCCCCCTGCACCCCCCACATTACGCCACTGCTGTTCAGGTACCCCCAGGGAGTAGTTGCACCTGTGTGGGCAATTTCAGAAAGCAAAGGGCCGTGCAATTGCCACATCACAAGTGCTCTCATGCTCTGGTGTCCATGCCTGCACCTTGCCAATGAAAAGGACCCCACATAGCCCCCCCCCAGTTCCTAAATTCTCTCAGCCTATGGCAATTGTTCCCTGGATGTCAAAGCAGCTTCCGTCAGCCCAGAAACTGATGTGGGGTGAGGAAGAGTGGAATAAATTTAATGATTATCTAGTTAAAATTGTCAAGTTAAATTAACTGAAAACAGCTTGCAGATCCTTAATTGGCTTAGGGTTTCATTTATGTTAAGTGATGAATTAATATGTTTAATTCCATAAGGTGAAGATTTAAGGATGTTAATGTCTAAGTTAAATTTCATAAGAATTGGGATTGGGAAAACCGTTAAAAGGACATGCAATGAAATTCAACCAAGGGGAAGCGAGGAAGTCGCTTAACAAAGTTAATAAGTGTAATTTTCAATAAGGCTATGATTTATGTTTGTTTGTCTTGTGGGTTTGTTTGTTTATAATATTGTGAAAGCTAATATTTTTTTTTTTTTTGAAAAAAAGAGAAACTGATGTGGGGTGGCAGGGGGAACGAACTGAAAATATAAAAATCGTTTTCCTTGAGTGTGTCCTCCAGTCCCGAGACCAAGTCAAGATATCTACACGCAAACACACACACTGTTTGCTTTGGGGTTGGAGGAAATCTGTCTTCTGCTACTGCATTTGCTGAGAAAACACAGACCATTGTTTCTATATGCCGACAGCTGCAAGAATTATGCTAGCACAAAATTGGAAATTAGAAGTAATACCCAACATAAGTGATTGGCAGGTTAAAATGATAAATTATGCTGAGCTTGATAGAATATCAGGAAGATTAAGGGACCAAGACGAACAGAAATTTCATGATAATTGGAAGAAATATTTAACGTATATGGAATCTAAATCTCAGGTGACACTGGCGGGGTTGAAATAACTCTAACAGCGGGAAAGGCCTATGTAAAAGAGGTAAAAAGTACGTGACTATATAATTTATTCGATACTTACCAAAGGAGTGGAGGGAAGTCCAAGGCTCAGTTGAGACTAACTCAGTTATGTATTTTATTTATGATTTGTGAAGTGGATATAATTTGTATAAGGTATGTGGTGGATTTTTTGTTTATGTTTTTCCTGTATATATGTGCAATATAAATAAAAAAATTAACAAAAGAAAAGAAAAAGAAAACACAGGCCATTTGATGTCTGTTTCCTAAACTCAGTTCCCCTCACCATCAGCTGTTTCAGGGGTAGAGGTTGGTCGCCTATGTTTGCCGTGGAAAGAGAGGGAGAAAGGAGGGACTGACAATAGAGGAAGCTTTATCTCCCCAGTGATTGATTATTAAGGAGGATAGTGTCCATCAGTGATGGACAGCTACGTGTTTGTAGTGTAGGGAAACAAAACGGGGAGGTCCCACCCTCTCTGCTCCAGGTGGCGGTAGCTTCCAGAGATGAAAGTGATTTCATGCTCTTTATTCAGCTCATAGTGGTGAGGAGGAATGAATGAAAGTCCCCTCAAAGTATCTGCTTTATATACATTATTTACACAATGGGCTGCACATGATTGGCTAATTCTGGAATTCTACTGTAAGCCAATCAGGTTGTGGATTCACTTCTATCTGGAGCATGATTGGGTGGTTCCTGCCAACCAATCATACTGCTGCATTGTTCTAAGACCAATCAGACTGCTGCATTCTGAATCCTATTGTTCTAGGACCGATCAGACTGCTGCCTTTTGGATCCTATTGTTCTAGGACCAATCAGACTGCTGCAGTTTGGATCCTATTGTTCTAAGACCAATCAGACTGCTGCATTCTGAATCCTATTGTTCTAGGACCAATCAGACTGCTGCCTTTTGGATCCTATTGTTCTAAGACCAATCAGACTGCTGCATTCTGAATCCTATTGTTCTAGGACCAATCAGACTGCTGCAGTTTGGATCCTATTCGATTCAGTACATAACAAGAGACATCTCGCAGAACTATCTCGAGATCTCCCTGGAAGCTGCTGCTGTTGCTGCCGCCATCTCTCCTTGCTTCTCTGGTGGTTGGCAGTAGGGGCGAGCAAAGGTGTTCATGGGATTCTGCCACCCAAGATGGCAGCTTCCGTCAGCCTCATGGGTGGGCTGGTGGTGTGCTAGAAATACTGGTTTTTGTTACACATCTCAACCTTCCTGTTCTTTCAGCCCACTGCACTTCTACCTGTTTAGGGAAGCTTTTAATGTTTTATGAATTGTTGTGTTTTAATATTTTGCTGGAAGCCGCCCAGAGTGGCTGGGGAAACCCAGCCAGATGGGTGGAGTATAAATAAGAAATTGTTATAAATTATAATATTACTACCTGCACCACTCACAGAAACCTCAAGCAGGTACAGGTATCTCTAGCAGAGGCTGCCTCCCTGAGGCATAGCCCTCCCCACAAATCTCAGAGCCACACTCTCTTCCCTGCTAAACATGCATTTTACTCTTCTGTCCAAATTCAGGAAAGCTCTGCAAACATTTCTGTCAACCTGCTGTTCTCTGCCCATCACAATCCCAAAGCATCACTTTGAGAAAGAGGCTCCTGTTATTTGTGTCTTAGGAGGAGAAAAAGGCATGTGTTTGCTGGAGGTTTCTTCTCTATCTCTTGTTGCCAGGGCTAAGCTGCAGCTTCAGAACTGCCTTTGAGTACAGTCTGAGCATGCTCAGTGCTGGTTTCCCTAAGGCCACACCTCAAAGCACGTTCATTGCAGCTAGCCAGGAGAAGGCTGTTGTCAGTTTCGATAGCTGGTTTTTATAATATTTGTCAAGAGAGAGCACTGGCGGACAGTTGTATGTATGTTTCTAGGTTTTTGCTTAATTATTTGCGTTTATTTTTGTGAATGGGGAGGAGGATTGAGAGGAGAAATGTGGCTTGTGTGTGTGTTGCAACTGTCAACACTTAGAGTCACAGAACTGTCAAGTTGGAAGAGGGTCATCTAGTCCAGTTCGCTGTAATGCAGGAATCTTTCACCCAACGTGGGGCTTGAACCCTGAGCAAATTACATGCTGCTTGATATATAACCTCTATATAAAATAAGTGGTTTGCAAGAAATATTAAAATGATGAATACAGTTAAAAACAATTCTAAACTATGCCAGCATCAACAAGGCTGGATGCAAAAGTGTTTTAGGCACGTGCCAAAACCTTACTTGAACTCTCCTCTTTGTATTTATTGAAGTCCTAAAGCAATTCTGGATTTACTGCTCCCTAAGGTAATACATTTTCTCTTAACTTTTGTGTCTCCCCTTTCCTACAGATGAAACCACACGGCACCAATCTGCTGGAGAAATAAAATCTGATCCCTCTGAAAAGTTATCCATTGCGATTCAGAAATTATCTCCCATCATAACCTCCCAAGATGCAAACGAAGAGGAAAAGGAGGATTCCAGCAAGCAAGAAACTCCAGAAAAAGAACTGGAAACCCTGGTGGACAAAACTGTTAAAAGAGAACAGAGAGACCATAGGACTGAGAAGGCCATGCACAAAAATACAAGCATCTTGCCACCCATCAAGTACAAGCAATGACTAGTCCTCTTTGCATATCATTTGTGGTCTGCTTTTAGGTAACTTTTTTTGCTGTAAAATGTTCAAGAACAGAAATTTAACATAACTGCCTGTATACGGTCTGTGCACATTTCTTGGTGTGGAGGAAGATTGTATGAGTGGAAATGGGTGCTCTTTTACAGTTCAAATAGAATATATTTTGCTCTCTTGAGGGACAGAAATTAATTTTCATCAGAACAAGGGTGTGGCTGATCATTTTACTTGTGAGTACTGCAAGGTGAAGACATAGGACCTCTGTCTAACCTCCAAGACATTTCTTGCACAGCTCATGGGCTCTTATTTCAGTCAGGGGTTTGGTTTTTTTTAAGTGTCGTATCGTATTTTATTTATTAAATTTGTATAGCGCCATATATCCATAGATCTCAGGGTGGTTAATGACACCAGAAGCGACAGGTGTTAAAAAAACCCCCACAACTTAAAACATTTCCCAGAAAAGAGAAAGAAAGAAAAAAATCAGAAAGAGCAGCAAGACAGGGGTACCAGAGCTCTGCATTGTGACCCCAATTCAATAGATAGGAGCCCTATAATTTGCACAAGTGATAAAGGGGCATTGTGTGAGACCCCTGTACACACACACACACAAACACACACACGTTTTAAATGCCTGTTATATATGGGATGCAGGTGGCGCTGTGGGTTAAACTACAGAGCCTAGGACATGCCAATTAGAAGGTCGGCGGTTCGAATCCCTGCGACGGAGTGAGCTCCCGTTGTTTGGTCCCTGCTCCTGCCAACCTAGCGGTTCAAAAGCACGTCAAAGTGCAAGTAGATAAATAGGTACCACTATGGCGGGAAGGTAAACAGCGTTTCCGTGTGCTGCTCTGGTTCACCAGAAGCGGCTTAGTCATGCTGGCCACATGACCCAGAAGCTGTACGCCGGCTCCTTCGGCCTATAGAGAGAGATGAGCACCACAACCCCAGAGTCGGTCACGACTGGACCTTTACCTTATATGTGCTACCATTCCAGTTTCCAAGATAAGCTCTCACATGAATTGTGTAGAGATCTTGAGAAAACAACTTTTTCTAAATGTGTTGTTGAAATCTCAAGTTCACCCTCTGTATCCAGCGACTGACACCACAAGGCCACTGGAAGCAAAATGGCCGGCTTGTGCTCAGGTGAGAAGCAAATGGGAGGAGGGGTTTGGTATTAGAAGCCACCCACAGAAACGTCACCACACGTGGCAGGTTTCCGTCATGGTCCTCCATGCACCAGAAGCAGCTTAGTCATGCTGGCCACATGACCCAGAAAGCTGCCTGTGGACAAACGCTGGCTCCCATGGCCTGAAAAGTGAGATGAGTGCTGCACCTTTGACTGGACTTAGCAGTCCAGGGGTCCTTTAACTTTACCTTTTATGTTTCTGGTGAGTTTCCTGGAACAAAACAATATCTGGATCAGCCTTTCACCAGAAAGCCTCAATTCTGGGAGAGGGGTTTGCTCCCAAATTCAGTTTAGCCATGACTTGGTTGGAATCTCATAATAGCACAAGGTTCCACAACACAGATGATGTCGCAAAATGATTAAGGTAGCCATAAAATCTTGATTGCTGCGATAATATTGAAATTACTGCTTTCTAATGGAAGCACTGGAGGGAGTCATGTGGTTTTGAACTCTGTAAAAAAAGTATTTTGAGCTCAGAGGAGGAAATTATGCTTTCAACGGAAGTGGCATCTGAACTCAGATCACCCGCATAATTTTGTAAGCATTCATAAAGGATGGCTTGCAGTGTCAACTTGAAGTCTGAGGGTACAGCTGGTCCCTCCGTCAAATAACTTTTGTGCTCCTGTGAAACTATAAATCATTACTGCAGGAAGACTTCAAGGGCTCTGTGGCCTCGCTAATAAGCCTCTTTGCTCTAGAGAAACTGTAAGAGATGGAATATAATTCAAATAGCATTGGTGGCAAAGAATGCAGTATTTAAAGCATTTGCAACAGAATGACTGCCGCAAGAAAAACAATTCAGGTCCAGCCTGCTGGTTCAGGCTGCCCACCTAAGTCCAGCAACCTGCTGTCACAGTGGTCAACCAGATCTCTGTGAGAAGCCATAGAGCAGGACATGAAACCAACAATTTCTCTTCCCTCCAGTGGCTTCCAGCGACTGGCATTCAGAACCATTGCTGCCTCCAGCTGTGGAGGTAGAGCAGGCTTCCTCAAACTTGGCCCTCCAGATGTTTTTGGCCTACAATAATAATATAATAATAATAATTTATTATTTATACCCCGCCCATCTGGCTGAGTTTCCCCAGCCACTCTGGGCGGCTTCCAATCAAGTGTTAAAAACAGTACAACATTAAATATTAAAAACTTCCCTAAACAGGGATGCCTTAAGATGTCTTTTAAAGATAGGATAGCTGCTTATTTCCTTCACATCTGAAGGGAGGGTGTTCCACAGGGTGGGCGCCACTACCGAGATGGCCCTCTGTCTGGTTCCCTGTAACCTCACTTCTCGCAATGAGGGAACCGCCAGAAGGCCCTCGGCGCTGGATCTCAGTGTCCGGGCTGAACAATGAAGGTGGAGATGCTCCTTCAGGCCGTTTAGGGCTTTAAAGGTTAGCACCAACACGAATTGTGCTCAGAAACGTACTGGGAACCAATGCAGATCTCTCAGGAGTGGTGTTATGTGGTCCCGGCGGCCACTCCCAGTCACCAGTCTTACTGCCGCATTCTGGATTAACTGCAGTTTCCGGGACACCTTCAACGATAGCCCCACGTAGAGCGCATTGCAGTAGTCCAAGCGGGAGATAACTAGAGCATGGACCATTCTGGTGAGACAGTCCGCGGGCAGGTAGGGTCTTAGCCCTGTACACAGAATTAACCTGCGCCTCCATGGACAGCTGTGAGCCCAAAATGACTCCCAGGCTGCGCACCTGGTCCTTCAGGGGCACAGTTACCCCATTCAGGACCAGGGAATCCCTCACACCTGCACGCCCCCTGTACAACTCCCATGACCCCTAGCTAGCAGGACCAGTGGTCAGGGATGATGGGAACTGTAGTCTCAAAACATCTGGAGGGCCGAGTTTGAGGGAGCCGGAGGTAGAGCATAGCCACCAAAAGCCCTCTCCTCCATGAATTTGTCTAATCTTCTTTTAAAGCCATCCAAGGTGGTGGCCAGAACTGGAGGAGCAAGTCCCAAAGTTTGCCTCAAATGCCCCATTCCACAGGGCGGGCGCCACTATCGAGAAGGCCCTCTGTCTGGTTCCCTGTAACCTCACTTCTCGCAATGAGGGAACCGCCAGAAGGCCCTCGGCACTGGATCTCAGTGTCCGGGCTGAACGATGGGGGTGGAGATGCTCCTTCAGGCCGTTTAGGGCTTTAAAGGTCAGCACCAACACTTTGAATTGTGAAATGCCTAGGAATGAAGACTGCTCTGCCACTTAAGTATTTCCTTTTATTCATTTGACTGCTCAGCAGGGGAAGATTTAGTAAAACTCATAACATCATATCTGACAAATGAGTGCTGTGGAAATTAATGCTGTGACGGAAGAGAAGCCTGCGCTCGGAGGGCGCAGGGAGAGGCCGCCGTGTTCACAGGTTTTGAAGCAGCCAGTCCAGAACTGGCAGCCGCACAAAGTTCCCCAAGGCCTCCCCCAGCTGCCTTTCCTTCTCATACTTCAGAACTGCCTGCATCACTTCTCCGACGCTGTAGCCCCTGTCCACGGCCACTGTGGAGAGTTGCTGAAGCTGTTGGGGGGGGGGGAAAGACAGCGATGAGTGCGATTTGTTTGGGGAGCTGGTATTGGTTCATATTCACCCACCAGAACTTTCACATTCCCACCCTCCTGCAGCATGTGCCCAATAACCAATTTCCAAAATCATATTCTACTCAAGATGGAAGCCCAGTTTATAGAGTCAGGCCCAGTGACTGCAGCACAGGGTAAGTCAACATAGGGTCATCCAGCTTTTCCAAGCTCAACTTCTGTTATCCCTAACCGTTACTCATGCTAGATGGGAGTTATAGTCCAAAACATCTGGAAACAGAACATTGCCTATTCAGTCAATTCTTTAATGCAGTCCAAAGACCCACAAATAGATTCCAGTACATAAAAATACATACGTACTACTTGAGCGTCGGATAAAACTAAGCTTGTCCCAGACCTTTAACTAATACAAAGTGCTTTCTGATCCTGACCGCCTCAGAAAGAAACTGACAACTGCCAAAGATATGCTTGGAATCCTATGGTCTAATAGGTGCCTAACATAAAATTGTGTGGGTTTGCAATTAAAGGAATAATCTTTTGTTGTCTGGCCTGCTTGTATAGTCTGCAGGCCAGCGGAATATGCTGTATAGATTCTTCTACCTGATTTGTACAGGGGCATAATCTAGGAGAGTAAGTGTAATGGTTCTAGGGGTTGCTCGTGCGTAAGTTGTCGCCACTCCTGGCTAGGTTACCTGGGTGAACCCTTTCTGTCTGGACAGCCTCTCACCCGTGGCTGTCTCAATCGCTGGCAGAATCTGTCAGTGGGCGTTTCTTGAACTTCTTCCAGCAAAGAAGTTCTTTGACGCCTAGTCTCCTCCTACTCTCCCTGCGCGGAAGTCTTCTGCGCAGGGAGGGAGTGGGCAGTGGAGGACCCGTGCTCTCCCCACTGGTCTCCGGCGAGGAGTCCTGGAGCCCCCTCGTCGATTCCCCCTTCTGCCCCCCTTCTCCACTGGTGCTACGCTGATTTCCTTCCCCAGCAGATGGGCTGCCTCTCTCCCTACTGGGACCCTCTCCGGCATCCCTCTGGAGCCTTCCCTCCGCCTCTGGCTCCGATGGCAGTTCCCTGACAGTACGGAATACAAAACCTTGAAGCAATTCAGAAGGAAATATATTCAGTCTGTCCTTGGTAAAAAGTCTGCGGTAGTTGACCACTGTCAAGTTCTTTAGATATTCAGCTGTGTAAAGCGTCCCAACATACTGTAAACTCACAGCTCTTGGTGAGCAGGATAAGTGTGAATGGGCCTGAAGATCACCATATGCAATGGCCCACAGTTTTGTTTTTGTGGTTTAAAGGCTATGTCAAAGCCCAAGTGTTCAAGAAGAGATGGGAACAGCCCAATTGAGGGAGCTTTTCGGGTGTTGAGCTTGGACCAGCAACTTATGAAATTGTCCTGAGCTACATGTTGGAGTAGTCCTGTGTCCAGTTTGAAAACACTGACCTTTAAGCTAGTATTTTAAGGCTGCCCACCAGGCCCTGGTCAGTAGAGGGCATTCCCCAGTCTCCATGAAAATTGACTGCGTTAGGCATATATTTGGAGGAGAGGCCTCAAGAATTTAGCCTGGAGGTTATTCAACTCAAATGTTATTCCTCAACCCCATATATTAGAAGCATATAGTAATTGGGCAGCTGTTTTGGCATTGAATACTTTGATGGCAGGTGGAATATTTAGTAAAAAGTGGCCAACTGACTAGCTTGTACTTTCTGGAGGGCCACAGATCGATGGGTGGTCCATGTCGTTGTGTGGTGGAATGTCAGCCCCAGGTATTGGAAGCTTGCCTGTCTAGTATCCATTTGCATTGGGAAATTTTCTTCTCAAAACCCAAGATTTTAGTTTCCCCAAAGTTAATTTTTAGATCATTCTGTACGCAATAAGCCATGAACCTCCTTAGTTTCTCCTGGTCTGGAACGTTACAGAATAGCGGCGTCATCAGCATACAGTAGTAATGGAGTCCTCCTGACCCTAGGTTTGGGCATGTGGCCAAGTGAGTCATCCTCTAGGTCATTTATAAATATGTTAAGCAAGGAGGGTGCAAAGATACAGCACTGTCTGATTCCTCTAGACATAGATATTTCACCTGAGAGCTGTCCCTGGGTACCACATCTGACTAATAGCTTGCTATTACTGTAAAGGGCCTTGATGAGGCAGAAAAGTCTATTGTCAACCAGAACCTTGTCCTACTTTCCCCATAACTTGGTTCTGGTGATGGAATCAAAGACTGATTTTTAGGTCCATAAAAGCTACATAGTTTGCTTGTATAGATCTTAAATATTTTTCGGCAAGGTGGAATAGAACTATACAGCGATTGGAAGTTGAACAGTTCTCTCTAAATGCAGCTTGTGCCTCAGTAAAGATGCTAGTAGCATTCAGAAAGGCAGGCAATCTAGGCATAATTTTTCCCTTTATTGATAACAAACTAATGGGTCTATAGTTCTCTGAGTCACTGGGTTGGCCTTTCTTGAAGATTGGCACCACTATTGCTTTGTTTCTCACAAAACCCAGATGACCACTGCCAGTGTCTTTATGTAGATATTAAAGAGTACAGGGGGTCCCATAGGACAAAGGCCATGGGGCTAAATAGTATCACCACCTTCTTGGACCATTCACAGACCTAGAACTGGAACCACCAGAAAACTGTGTTCTGTGGTTCTGTATCAACTAAATGTCTAAATGTGACTAATGGCACCAAGTACCATTTGAACAAGATTAAACCCATCCAATGGCAACATTATAATCAGGGCTTTTTCAGCCATAACTAACCAGAACTCAGTTCCTGCATCTCTCAGGTAGGTGCCATTGCTATTCTTAAAAAATGAGGGAAGTGTTCACGGTGAGTTCTGGCACCTCTTTTTCTAGAAAAATAGCACTGATTAGAATGGTGCAGTTGGATAAGTTGCTCCAGGGTTCAAGCCTGCAAGGGGCCCCAGACGCTGAGCTTTCACTTTTTTTAAAAAAAAAGTCTCTAGCATGCTTGGAAAGAAAGTTAGGAAGCAAAACATTCAGGCAACTTTCTAAGTGGTCTGTATGAGAAGAGGCCCGTCTGGCTGCTCCACCTTTCAGTGTTTTTCACCAATGAATGAAGTCAAAACTGTGACTGATGATTAGTGAGTTATTTGGAATCTTTGGGGTTCTAAAGAGCTCCTTCCATTTGCGCAATTTTCTTTTCTGCATGAAACCAGCCTGGGCAGAAGGAGAGGTTGCAGCAGGAGGAAAAGAGATGAAAGAAGGGGATGGGCAAGAGGGAGAGTAATCGAAATTGGAAGGTGACTCCCCAATACCCCTGCCCTAACCCTGAAAGGTTATCTGTGATATATCAGGGAAATGCAGAGGCACCAAAACTTCTTGCAATAACACACACAACTTAATACCATCCCATGCAAATGCCCCCACTAGTTTCTTCCCATTTACCTTATTCAGGGTCTCTTCGTCATCATCCATGAAGTACAACACGGGGACGTTCAACTGTGAGGCTGCTACCCACTGAAGGATGGCTTGAAGCTGCTTGTTCTGAATGTTTTCCGGAGCATTCTGGTTGGTTACAACCACTTTGCGACCAGACACTGTGTCTTCCCCTGACCCTATTCGGCTTTCTGCAGAATCTGTGCCCTTTGCATACAGAGGCCCGCAAGCGTCTTCCCCGTCTCCCATATCCCCCAGACCTGACTCGGGATTGCTGTATTTGGCTATCATGAGACACAGTTTGGTCACTGTATCCACCAGGTTGTCAATGAAGGGTCCGCTGCCTCCTTCCTTCCTGTTGACATCAAACTGATCCAGAATCATTTTGGTCAGTCCAGAAATGGCTTCCTCGTAGGAGTGGTCTACTTCGGAAGAGCCTGAAGGCCCAGGTCCCTCGGGGCATTTGTAAGTGCTCTTGTAGGCCTCGTCGGCCATCAAAGTTCCGGCGTTTCCTCCTAATTTGTTGACCGTCTCATTGATGAGCTTTTGCATGAGCATGACTACGACGCCTGACATGTCATTTTCGGCAGTGGTCTCCGACTGCTCGTCGTCACTTTGCTTCAACGAGTCAAACTGTTTTGATAAAGGCAGGGTACAGGCGTTGCCACCTTTTTCTTGAGACAAGAACCCGAACCCGGTGCCACCTGCCTTGCCGCTCCTGCCACATTCGGCTTCCTTCAATGCATTCTCCTGCTGGACTAGATGGTACTGTATCAGCAGCAATGCTGTCACAATCAGGTCTCTTGCCCAAGAATCTGTTGAGAGGTTAGCAAGATCTTGGTTTTCTGGATTCCACCCAGCCTTTGATGACTGGGGATTTGAACAGTCATCATGTTGTTTCTGGTGCCACATGGTGAGGCCCTCCTTGATGATGTGGTTGCCCACGGTTTCCGCACAGGTCATTTCTTTCTCTTTACAAGATTCTGTTTTCGTGGCAGAAAACCTCATGTTTTGAGACTTTCCATCATGTCCGGACCCAGTCTTGACACTGGCAAAGGCCATGCTCTGAGACTTCCCCCTATCGCTCACGTGTTTCTGCACAATCAAAGCGTTGTGTAAGCGATTCAGCATGGCTTGGACAATTTCGGAGGCCTTTTGACTTCCCTGCGTGAAGAGGCTTCGCTTCACGGCGGAAACAAAGTCAGAGTCGGTCATGAGCGTTCCGGTGACATCGTGTAAGTTCTTCATGCAGGAGTCGATGAAATCAGACACAACCTCTTTGGAGTGCTTCAGCAGAACCTTCTTCAACACGGCACAAGCGATGTTGGAGTCGTTCACCTTCACCTTCATGGTCTTCATAACCGAGACCATCATATCGGAAACCACGTTGTTGGCGTAAACCAATATGCCTTTGCTCAGGGAGTTGCCATACTCGTCTGGACCAAAGCGCTTTTTGCGGTTGCAGCCTTTGATCCCGTCCCTGTAAGGGTCACTCTTATTAGGTATTTCTGCATTTTCTTCTTTGTAATAAAATGCGGTCTTCTTCTTAGAAGCTGGGGTTTCTTCATATTCGCCTTCACACATCTTGGGTGGCACATTGTGCTTGATGTCTTCCGTACCTACTCCGATAGACCTGTGGCTATGGTCCCCAGCAGGGCCATAGAGCGACTTATGTATGCATGTGTTGTTGCCATCTGACCGGTCGTTCATCTCTTTCCGGGCCATAGCTATGGCAAGGTTGGAAAGCCTATTGCAATAAAAAGATACATCATCTGGATCAGGATTTGTGTTGGGAGAAGTAGAGCCATCGCTTTCTTCATCCTTGGATTCCTTCTGACACGCAGCCTTCATGGACAAGTGAAAGGTGGGTGAAGCCCTGTTGGAGCTGACGTTCACACTGAATTCCTCATCACAGACACTGAAACCGCCCGGGGAACGCACATTGCGCTGCGGCATGTTTTGCCTCGTCGTGGAGGGGTCCCTCGATTTTGCACCCCCTGCGTTGTTACTGGCATTCAACACATTCTGGACTCCGATGGCACAGTTTTCCAGATCTTTTCGGAGCCAGCTTAAGACTTTGAGCGGATCAGAGGCAGTTTGCTGAAAAAGCTTGGCTGAGTCGGTCTAAACAGCAAACAAAAGACAATTTCACAACGGTTTAGTCCCCGTGGTTATTGTACAGTGGTACCTCGGGTTACATACGCTTCAGGTTACAGACTCCGCTAACCCAGAAATAGTACCTCGGGTTAAGAACTTTGCTTCAGGATGAGAACAGAAATCGTGCTCCGGCGGCACAGCAGCAGTAGGAGGCCCCATTAGCTAAGGCGGTGCTTCAGGTTAAGAACAGTTTCAGGTTAAGAACCGACCTCCGGAACGAATTAAGTACTTAACCCGAGGTACCACTGTAGTCAGTAAGTACAACTTCCTCGCTCTTTTGATTCTGGGAAACACTGAAAAGTCACAAGTGCCATTCTAATGGATATTGTTTGCCTGGTCCAGGAAAAGTGTGCCGTCCGGCATTTTGTCACCCCCCTCAGTGGTGACACTTGGGGTGGTCCGCATCCATTACACCCCCTTTCCTCCGCCCCTGCTCGCATGTGGAGGAGTGAGGGAAGGCAGGGGAGACAATGGGATAGGGCTTCCTGTGGGGTTTTCGCCCCTTGTCAGCCAAAAAAATAGCTATATATGATTTCCTTGTATACGTGCTGCCTCTGAAATGTAACCGCAATGTGTGATGCAACTAGGCTATAATAGAAGTCTCTTTCTGTTTCTTGGGACTTACTCCCAGATAAGTAGATACGGGATGGGAACCTAGGCCTTGGCTTAGAGCTAGTACTGGGAGAAGCCGTGTAGTACTGGGAGAAGCCTTTAACACCCCTGTGGCAGGCAGAAATTGAACAGGCCATTTCTGGCATGGAAGCAGAACTATGGGGAAAAGCTTCACCAGTTCAGATTCTGTCTGTTAGACATTACAGTGGTACCTCTAGATGCGAACGGGATCCGTTCCGGAGCCCCGTTCGCATCTAGAAGCAAACGTAAATCGTGTCCGTGCATCTGCGTGTGCAGGGGCCACGTTTTGGCGCTTCTGCGCATGACATAATTCTGAGCGTCTGCGCATGCGCAAGTGGCGAAACCCAGAAGTAACGCGCTCCGTTACTTCCGGGTCGCCGCGGAGCACAACTCGAACGGGGTCATCCCGAAGCACATTCAGCCCGAGGTATGACTGTACATTTGTGGCTGCTGGTTTATTTTGGGGCCTTCCACTCCACCTGCAAAGGAAAACACATTTTATGCAAATCTGTGTGCTCTTTGTCACTGGGTCAGAAAACCCAATTCACATATAGTATACTGAACCCAGGAAATACTGTCGGCACCTGAGCTCAAACGTAAAGGATCAAACACATCTTCAGTCCTAGCACATTAAGAAGCAACAATATTAGTCTCCAGAAAGCAATTATGCCGAAATAACTATCAATTTCTTACTGTCCAGTTCTGGCCCTCCTCGTCACTTGCAGTATAACGATCAACTTTACACAATCCACTCTGGCTCTGCAACCAGTCGATACTCTCTGTCATCTGCAATAAAGAGGAATTACAACTAGAGTTAAATTTCTAGGGGGGGCATATTCAGCTTAATTCAGATTTGTTTATTTGTATCTAGTCACCAGACCTTTTACAAATCAGAAGGGAATTGTTTATTTGTAAAAAATCAACAGAAGTTAATGTCAGTAAAAACAAACGCAGACTCAAATAAAACTCTGTAAAAGCAGAAGCAAATTTCTGGATTTCAAAATCAAAACATTCAATCCCTTTAAAATTATGTAAACCCTAAATAAAACAAAGCGTTCACTTAAAATTCTGAGGCTCCCTGGCAAGACGCTACATTCTCCCTTAAAAAAAAAAAAATCCTTATCATCTATTACTGGAGGTAGGAAACACAGAGTTTTCAAAGTTACATATCTACAAAAGTCCACAAAGTGGATTCATTACAGTCTCATGGACAAAACTTTCAATATACCACCCTAAAATTTGTCCCATTTATTGTTCTCTTGGCATATGATATAAGGGCAGAGTCTCGTGTTGTTTACCAAGAGGGAGAGAGGGAGGGGAGGTATAGAGTTGGAAGGGACCACAAGGGTCATCTAGTCCGAACATGGGGCTCGAACCCTGAGTTTAAGAGTCTAATGCTCTACCCACTGAGCTAGAATGCTGTATTGGCTCTGCTGGCGCATTCGCACAATGCCTCATCCCTCATTTTAAGCAACAGCAAGACCCCTGGCCAGTAGCTAGAACGGCAGCTTTGCTCCACCAGACAAGCTGCTTCTACTCAAGGGACATTAATATGCACAAGATCTTAAACCACAAGAACAGGTATGTACAGTGCTTTTTCTGGGGGGACGCAGGGGTATGTATACCCCTAAACATTTTGTGAATCTTTTGTGGGTTTACTGTATTTATTTCCCCTGATTTGAACTATAAAATGGTGATTTTCTTGAGTCAAAATTAGAGTACCCCTACACAATTTTTTTTTTAAAGAAAAAAAAGTACTGGGTACGCACAATTTTTGTACCTTCTAAAATAGCTCAAGATATCACATTTAACTAGGCTTTGGTAAATGCCATCCTAGATTCTGCAAACCCTTTAAATAACAAGGAAATGTAAGGGAGAAATTGTGCTATTTTAGGTACAATACATGTGCTCTAGCTAGCTACTCTGACTGGGCGGTAACCAAGTATTTTCACTAGTGCAAGGAATGTACACTTACACAACAAAACTTCCCTCTCTTCTTCCTGTGCCCCCCAATCTGATATGGAGGGTTGGGGGGAACAGGGGTGTAGCTAGCCCCCTGGGGGGGGGGGGCGCCAGAACAGATTTAGCGAGTACAAGAAGAGAGGATTGGAAGGTTCACTGCACTTTGCAGAACTGTTTCACTGAATACCGCCCTGTGTAGCATAGCTTCTGGAGGATAATAAAAAGTGTTAAACAAACAGTATTACAATCACTATCTGAAGCCGATTCTCTTAAAGATCTATATTTACATTCCACTTTTCCAGTCCGAAGAAAGCCTAAAGGAGACAGCAAAACCAAAGCAGAACAATATCAAAAACAGCAATGCAAATAATTCAAGGAAACTACAAAACTCATTACTAACTTATCAAAACACTCTAACAATGGTTTACAATACCCCAGTAACTTTAGAAAAATTAGCTGCCTAAAACCCCAGCAGACAATGAACTAATTAGGAACAGCTGCAGAAAAATACAACAAAGATATCAACCATCTTCACGAATGCCAATATTATTTTTCAGTCTCTTATACTTTGGTAACATTTCTGTCCTTTTTCTTCCTTTCCTAAAAACCCACCATTCTTTTTCATACGATTTGTAGGCCCAAGGGACGTCTCTGAAAAGTTGCTGACACTCTCAACTTCCAGGAGTGGCTTCCATAAGTTGCCATATATATATATACATAAAAGGATCTATGAGAGAGGGAAAAGATAATTGCTGTTGACAGCTCTCCACTAAATTGTAGGGCATTAACATCAAATCCAGTACAGCAAATATCCTTGAGCATAATCCATTGGAGAATTATCCTTTTCCAAACCCGTTGAAATGAAATTAAGTACCAGGATGCTCTTCCGCAACTCCCATTTACTCTAATGGAATTGTCCTTTGCAATTCTGAGTGCCACTAATTGAGCAAAATGAGAATGTGATACAGCAGAGATTTTCTAAAACTACACACTTTTGCCCATCACTCTGTATTTCCTGTGCACCTCAGCCCTCTGACTTCACAAAGAATTTTTCTGACATAAAATACAGATATTTTGATGAAGAGAGTTATTAATTAAGTTGATCTGTGAATTATCCTGGAGACTTCCCTCTCCTCTTCCTGTGCCCCCGCAATCTGCTATGCAGAATTCACATTCATGCCCGAAAGCTAATGTTTATTTATTGTTAACTTGTTAAATAAATTTACAGATCACACACGGAGTACTGCGATCAGTTATGGGTGCCACCATTTTAAGAAGGGTAATGACAAGTTGGGACGGGTGCAGAGGAGGGTGACCAAGACGATCAAGGATGTGGAAACCAAACCTTTTGAAGAATGGTTGAAGGAGCTGGGTATGTTTAGCCTGGGAAAGAGGAAATGGCTTTCCTTTGTGCCTTTGGTGTGACTGCCTAGCATATTGCCCTATTAAACTGTTTATAATAACAGCTGCTCAATATTTAAGATCCGTGAGCTAGGTTGACACAAAGGCGCACCTGAGAAATTTCCCCATGTGACCTCAAAAATAGGGCAAAGAGTGAGAGCAACAGGAACTTTCCCCTTTACTCTCTTAACGTTGCACCTGGAAGAAATGCAAATATTCTATTTTTCATTCACTTCTCATTAATTAGGTGGGCCCCATTAGAAGAGAAATTGCCTGATCCTTAACGCCCACTACACAACAGACGAAACAGCAACAAGGCCATTTGGATCGATCTTTGGAGTGGATGAACAAAAAAGTACAACCTAGCAGCTGAGAATTCATGAGTTCATTCTTTTTCTCTGGGTGCCTCCTGGTCAAATAAGAGCTCTCTTCAGTAGGGTCACCAAGTGGAAAAGAGAACATGTCTTCAGAAGTCATGGAGAAAAAGGAATTTCAGCAGATATCGCTTATCACCACCCAGTTCCACACCTTTAAATTCCCCAAAATGTGCTCCCTGCAGAACTAAGGGCACTTGCCTACCTCTATCACATCAACGTGACCATCCAAAAAAAATTCCCACCCACCAAAAAAGCAGAATTTTTGGCCAAAACTTCCAGGATATTCTTTGAGAGCTCCCCACCCTGTGGTCTCCTCTCTTACCCTCCACTTGCCAGAATGCAGACTGACATCACAAAGCACTAGGAGAAACTGGCTTTTCCATGGCAACAGTCAACACTGCAAGGAGGGGGCCAGGCTAGCCCAAGCCTGGCATGAGATCTGAAATTAAAGGCTCCTTTAATCATTCCCTTGTGGAAGAGAGAAGCCCTCTGCGCCTAAAATATGTGGGAATGTTCAGGGTGGCAAGAGAGGATGTCTTGTTTATTACTATCCTTCCTTTATGCAGCAGAGTTACATTCCCCTTTCTTACATGCACAGCAGATAGCGGGTTGCAGGCTCGTGTGAGCCTCTCACTATTATACAATTCAATCTGTCTCAATCTGAATTGTACACTCTTGGTAAATTCCCTTGAATCCCTCTTAAAAGGAATAAAGACGCTGCAATCTTATTTAAAGATGATAAAATTAGTTTACTCACATCAGTTCACAGTTGGATTCCTGAAGGCAGACTTAGTTACAAATATGTACATGTGGATCTACCCAGTATGGGGGAATAATCCCAGTGTTTCTGCTAGCTGAGAGCTAGCAGAACAGTCCTAGCTAAAAGCTGGTCAAACGAAGATGGAAGTCAAAAAGAGGGAAGGGTGCTGCGTGACTCATCCTTTTGTTACCTGGAAAGGTTAGGTCACGCCCACCTTCTATCACATGCAAAAGGAAGGATGCTCCAGCCAGGAGGAAGAGGAAGTTTTCCACTGGCTGGACCAAACATCCCCTCACATGTCTTTTCTAGCATCACAAGTTTTTTTTAGGGAGAATCTCTACCAAATATTTTATTGACTTGTACAGTGGTACCTCTAGATACGAACGGGATCCGTTCTGGAGCCCCGTTCGCATCTAGAGGTAAACGTAACTAGCAATGGCACGTCTGCGCACGCGCATGTCACTTTTCGCTGATTCTGCACATGCGTGTGACGTCATTTTGAGCGTCTGTGCATGCGCAAGCGGCGAAACCCGGAAGTAACGCGTTCCGTTACTTCCAGGTTGCTGAGGAGCGCAACTCGAACACACTCAACTCGAAGCATATTTAACCCGAGGTATGACTGTAATGTGTTGATATATATGTAATTTCTTGCATAAGTTGTTTTCTTTTCCAAGAAAACAAGCGTTTCTGTCAAAACGTAGTTTTTCCTGATATCTTTTAAGTTTATTTGAAGACCCGACCGTCTGCCAAAATCCGAAACCAAAGATATATATTACTTTGTTGATTGTTCATGATTTGTTAATAATAAAAGAATAAGCAAATACTCAAATACAGCGTTGTGTGCGATTTATTTGGATATTTTCTACTTCTGGGTCATTTCTTATAGTTCAGCAGTAGGTTCTAGATAAAAAGCAAATAAAAGTGGAGATAAGGCTTTATTTAATACCATTGCAATTTGAAAAAAATATTACAATCCCTGTCATTGATATGAAGATGAGCCAAATTGTTGCTTTAAAGTTGATTAATGATTCCTAAATTTTTTAGGGGCCAAATTTCTGAAATTTTAATAAGCTTTTAAGAAAATCTCAATTAACTTTATTAAATGCTTTGGTTGCTTGAATAGAAAGGACCACTGTGCTGCAGTGATTAATTATATTTAATGCTCCCCTTATAGAGTCAGCTATCTGCCTTGATTTAATTATTCAAATTAATAACCTTAGGTGCTATATGACTTGGTCTACCTGTCAAACTTTAAAAACCAATTTCCACATCTTGATTAATTACAACAATCCATACAACTGGGATATTTACCTGATTTCAAAAGTAATATTATTCTAGATTTCCACCAGGCACCTGTAATAGGTTCATCTTCCAGTAATTATTAAAAAAGTAGTTCTAAATATGGAATCAAAATATTAATATAGGGGTTTTTATTTATTTATCAAATTCACCTGTCATTTTCACCTGGCGATGGATGCTGCTTAATTGTTAATTTTATTTCATCTTCTACGATGCTCATGTCTTAAGGGCTTCCCTTTGATTTTGGGTAACTTTAGGTTTTGTCATTTTTTTGTAGAAAGGAAATAATTTAGAAAGTCCTGATGGCGAGGGAGTCTTTGATCCCCCCCCCCCGCTTCTGAAACTGGATTCAAATTCAATTAAAATGTTAGGAAACACCTTATAGTCCTGTATTCTGCATTTTTTTATTTTCAGAAATGCTACTCTTAACATCATTCACGTGCATCAGATACCTTAATGATAAAAATGCACAACAATAATATAAAAATAAAACAAAACAGAACAGCATGCTGGTCCTTCTTTGATACCTGTGCCTCATATAAAATAATTAACCCAGATTCCTTATTCAAAAAAACAACAAAAAACCGAAAACAGATTCGCCCGCCCGCCCGCGCGCCCTGTCGAAAACCCGCAGATCAATTCCTGCGCGCTCTGTCGTCCCCGCCCGACGCGCTTTCGGGGAGGCCGTTTCCCTTCGATCGCTCCTCGATTGGCCTCGCGCGGCACCCGTCGCGGGGCGGGGCGAGGCGACGGGGGCAAGATGGCGGCTTCCGCTCGGGTCTCCCGGCTCCCCTGCAGGGCCCTCCTGACTCCTCCGAGGGCGGGTAAGAGGCGGGGGCAGCGAATTGGGGGGGGTCCCTCCCTCCTCTCCCTCCTCGTAGCCGGGGGGAGGAGGGGGGAGAGAGCGGGGTCTCCTCGCCGCCGAGGGGCCGCCCTTCGGGAAGGTCACGGCGGCGCTGCGAGCCTGCGAGGTCCCCCCTGGGCGACGCGCCTCCTCTTTGGGGAGCTTTCCGCCTGCCCTTCGGAACTCCCTGCCACTGGAGTCTGAGGCAGGCGCCTGCCCTCTGCTAGGCGAGAGGCAGCCTTTCCAAGGGAAGGCTCTGTGGCAAAATCCCGAAAGCCGCTTCTCGCTTCTTTTTATTTACAGTGGTGCTTCAGGTTACATACGCTTCAGGTTACAGACTCCGCTAAGCCAAAAATAGTACCTCGGGTTAAGAACTTTGCTTCAGGATGAGAACAGAAATCGTGCTCCGGCGGCATGGCGGCAGAGTGGGAGGAGGCCCCATTAGTGGTGCTTCAGGTTAAGAACAGTTTCAAGTTAAGTACGGACCTCCGGAACGAATTACAGTGGTGCCCTGCAAGACGAACGCCTCGCAAGACGGAAAACCCGCTAGACGAAAGGGTTTTCCGTTCTGGAGGCGCTTCGCAAAACGAATTTCCCTATGGGCTTGAATCGCAAGACGAAAATGTCTTGCGAGTTCCTGCAGGGTTTTTCCCCTTTTCCCCCCCTTTTCCTAAGCCGCTAAACCACTTATCAGTTGATCTGCTAAAAGCCGCTAAACCGCTAATAGCGCTAATCCACTAAGCTGCCAATGGGCTTGCTTCGCAAGACAAAAAAACCGCTATACGAAGAGCCTCACGGAACAGATTAATTTCGTCTTGCGAGGCACCACTGTAAGTACTTAACCCGAGGTACCACTGTGCATGTACACATACCACCCCCCCAAACTTTCCCATGTTTATCAGCTTTATTCATCCGAATAAAACCTCCCAGACTCCCTCAACGGTGTCTGGTAGGGTAGTTGGGCAGTCTCAGAGGCAGGGCTGGGTTTTGGTTTGATGAGGCCCTAAGCTACTGAAGGTAATGTAAAGGTAAAGGGACGCCTGACCATTAGGTCCAGTCGTGACCGACTTTGGGGTTGCGGCGCTCATCTTACTATATTGGCCAAGGGAGCTAGCATACAGCTTCTGGGTCATGTGGCCAGCATGACTAAGCCGCTTCTGGTGAACCAGAGCAGTGCATGGAAAAGCCGTTTACCTTCCCGTCGGAGTGGTACCTATTCATCTACTTGCACTTTGACGTGCTTTCGAACTGCTAGGTTGGCAGGAGCTGGGACCGAGCAACGGGAGCTCACTCCGTCACGGGGATTCGAACCGCCGACCTTCTGATCGGCAAGTCCCAGGCTCTGTGGTTTAACCATATAACACTGGTCTTGAAAGACCTACATTGGCTCCCAGTACATTTCCGAGCACAATTCAAAGTGTTGGTGCTGACCTTTAAAGTCCTAAACAGCCTTGGTCCAATATACCTGAAGGAGCGTCTCCACCTCCATCGTTCTGCCCGGACACTGAGGTC
Source organism: Podarcis melisellensis (assembly GCF_964234715.1). Classification (NCBI taxonomy): domain Eukaryota; kingdom Metazoa; phylum Chordata; class Lepidosauria; order Squamata; family Lacertidae; genus Podarcis; species Podarcis melisellensis. Next base: position 93,738,716 of record NC_138537.1, read on the forward strand.
CAGTGCCGAGGGCCTTCTGGTGGTTCCCTCGCTGGAAGAAGCCAAGTTACAGGAACCAGGCGGTGGGCCTTCTCGGTAGTGGCACCTGCCCTGTGGAACACCCTCCCATCAGATGTCAAAGAGAAAAATAACTACCAAACTTTTAGAAGACATCTGAAGGCAGCCCTGTTTAGGGAAGCTTTTAACGTTTAATAGGTTATTGTATTTTAGTGTTTTGTTGGAAGCCGCCCAGAGTGGCTGGGGAAACCCAGCCAGATGGGCGGGGAATAAATAAATTATTATTATTATTATTATTATTATTATTATTATTATTATTATTCACGTTTTGCTTCCATTTTCTTGTATTTTAGGCTATGGTGCTTCTCCAGCTGCATTTCCTGTTGTCCAGCAAGACCGTCAAGTTCATCACTTGGTGATTCCTCATGGAAGGAGTGGGCGCTCCTCTGTCAGTGGCATTGCAGCTACTGTCTTTGGGGCTACAGGCTTCCTGGGACGATACGTCGTCAATCGCCTGGGTAATTTTCTCCAAAATTTTCTCCAAAATTTTCTCCAAAATTAAATTTGAGATGTTTAACAGGAAAATGAATCTGACATAGTGTCTTTTGCAAGATGTAAACCAATGTGTACGTTCACAAAGCTTAGGGGCTGGGCTGGATGTCCTTTTGGGTCCCTTCTAACTCTGCAGGTCTACGTTTCCTCCTACTCTTGCTTGACCTTGGGACCTGGGACTCAACATCTTGTACTGCTTACACATATTTGAAATGTGAAGGTCTTAACCCATTGTAGCTGATTGCATGCCTTGCTGTTCCCTAAATGTCCCAATAGTTACTGTGTGCCTAAATACCAAACTTCTTTTTCCTTTCTGTTACCTATTTCAAGTACGATGAAAAATGAATGACCTTCGGTCAAGATGCTGGTGGCAGATAGGGATGGGAAACAGGCTAAATCCCCAAGGAGCCATGATGGTTCAAGATGGTAGTTTTCAACCCTTTTATCACCTGTACTAAGTGAGGATTTTCTTCTCTGAGTTCACCTCTTAAAGGTCCCCCTCCCCCTTACAAAGGTTGAATACCACCTTCAATCTCTGCCAAGCTGTGGCAAGATTCCAGGGGGATCACTCACCCAGGATCTGTGGGGGGTTTTTGAGAATCAAGATATCGTGAATACGATTTATTCACATATTTACACATTCAGTCTAGAGGGAGTACAGATCTTCCAGCACGGTATTGTTCTCCACAGCAGCGCAGCTCTGGAGTCCAAGGCATCTTTTCCAGCTTGCCCAAGATGGGTCTCTGTCTCTATTCCCCCATCTTCTTCCTTGCACACCTTGCTAAATACACTTTTCTTGTTACCTTTCTCTTACACACCCATCACCTTGGCAACCTCTGTCCCTGCAGGCCCAAGATACCTCTAAAATGGGCCATCAAACCTTTTGTCATGTTAATGCCTCTGCATTAATAATAATCAAACAATCAAAATCCTACCATTTATTAATTTACACCCACCCCAAAACCAATAACACCATGTTGGTTTTGCAACTGACATCTTTTAAGTGTGTTCAAGAACTTGAGTTACTCCCAGCAGGGGAACAGACTTTTAAAAACATTATTATTATTATTAATTTTTTTTACAAATTTCTCTTTTACAAATTATTCAAACATTACCATATTTGCCAAATTACAAATTTTTGACTTCCACCAGCTCCTCCCACAATCCTCATATTTTATATTTATTACGCATTTCCTTTATAATATATTGCCGGTTAATAATATCCTTTCTTCTCGTTTTCTTTTACAATACCCTTTCTCATCACAAAGCCTCTTTAAAACCGACTAGCATTTTAAGTAGGTCAATCAATCAAGTAGATCCAGCCACTCCTTTCCCCTGTTCCCTTTTGAAATTTTCCCCAGTTTCCAGGGTAGCTTGCTGTGTTGTGGGAAGCTGTGAAACCAAAATTAAAATGTCTGTAGGGCATGGGTAGGCAAACTAATGCCCAGGGGCCGGATCTGGCCCAATTGCCTTCCAAATGTGGCCCACGGATGGTCCGGGAATCAGCATGTTTTTACATGAATAGAATGTGTCCTTTTATTTAAAATGCATCTCTGGGTTATTTGTGAAGCATAGGAATTTGTTCATAATTTTTTTTCAAAAATATAGTCCTGTCCCCCACAAGGTCTGAGGGACAGTGGACCGGCCCCTTACTGAAAAAGTTTGCTGCCCCTGTTATAGAGTAATACCGGTTATGTTAACAAACTGCTCCTTTGATGTGAATAAGCACACTTTTCTAAAGAAAATTTTAAAAATTGTCCAGCAGCACCTTAGAGACCAACTAAGTTTGTTCTGGGTATAAGCTTTTGTGTGCATGCACACTTCTTCAGATACTATTTCTAATTATTTTTTAAAGAAATAATTCATATGTGGTCGGCAGGCAAGGAAGGACAAGAACCCAAGCAGCTGTTTCCCATTAGAAAGGGACGATAGGGAAGGACTCTTGAGAAAGTTTCCCCATACAAAATCATAATAGTATTTGCTGTGTCCATTTAGTTCAGTAGTCCAGCCTGGATCTCCAGGTGACCTTGCATTAGTTGCTTAAGCGTTGCCCATTTTTTGCTAATCAATCCTGTTCCCTGCAGACTGCTGTACCCCTTCTCTTACCCGATAACAGCATTTTTTGTTTGGGGGTGTGTGTGAAAGGGATTGCAGCAGCAAGCAAATCGGAGAGCCCTGTTCCATATTTGCTCATATTTGGCTTTCCTGTGTCGTTACAATACACCATCCATTCAAATAGATTCTGCTTCTATAAACATAGGATTTTAGCAAGAGTGACCAATGTGATCATAGACAGATTAGTCCTTTCTCTCTTTTTAAGCCACCTTTTATTTAAAATGCATCTCTGGGTTATTTGTGAAGCATAGGAATTTGTTCATTTCCCCCCCCCCCCAAAATATAGTCCGGCCCCCCACAAGGTCTGAGGGACATTGGACCGGCCCCCTGCTGAAAAAGTTTGCTGACCCCTGCTGTACGGTATATAGTGTTAGGATTGTGGCTTCCATGAAGCCCCTTTGAAAACACCGTTAAAGAATTAAAGTTATTGTATTGATTACAGCAGGTAGAGTTATATAGCCAAGCATTGATGTTTTCCGAGTGCCTAAAATAGAACTTCCTCAATTAATATCATGCCCTAGTTCTCCTTTTAAAACCCCTTTCTAATTTTAGGGCGTATCGGCTCCCAAGTCATTGTCCCATATCGCTGTGAGCCTTATGACGTCATGTACCTTCGACCCATGGGTGACCTGGGACAGCTCCTGTTCATGGTATGCTCTTTGTAATAATCCAGTCTGGTTCATGATTGGCTAGCTTCACTTGCTAAATAGTTGAAAGTTTGGTATGGGCCATAAATAACATCTTCCTGAAAGGCTTTTTGTACATTTATTTCATTTCTCTCTTAATTTGTGCTGTGGCTATCAGGAATGGGATCCGCGTGACAAAGATTCTACCCGAAGAGCTCTTGAGCACAGCAATGTCGTCATCAATCTTGTTGGCAAAGAGTGGGAAACAAGGTAACTTTCTTCTTGGATAGATTGAGGTCACGTAGACTGAAGATAGTTACAGTCATACCTCATGTTACGTCCGCTTCATGTTATGTTCTTTCTTTCTTTTCTTTTTGAAAAATTAATGTTTATTAAATTTTCCATTTTAACAATCCAATCAAATCACATTAAGTATTCCAAATTATACAAATACATATCATATTGTCCAAATATTTTGCCAAATTATAAATTTTTGTCGGGGCTTCCCATGCTTCAAGTTCAGTGGGGTTCCAATCATCTTATGTTTCTACTGCCTTGAGTTTCCATCATGTTATGTTCTTTCAGGTTAAGTCCCGCGGTGACCTGGAAGTACCGGAAAGGTTTACTTCCGGGTTTCGCCGCATGCGCAGAAGCGCAAAATGACGTCACGCGCATGTGCAGAAGTGGTGAATCATAACGTGTGCAGACGCACAGGTGTGGGTTGCGCTCTTTTCATGTTGCGAATGGGCCTCCAGAACGGATCCCATTTGCAACCAGAGGTACCACTGTATCATAATTTTTTCTTCTAGAAAGAGAAAACTAAAACCATATGAGGTTTTAGGAGCCAATCTGATTTTTTCCCAAAGAAAAGACCTGTTTCTTATGCCTTACATGTTCTTTGTGGATGCAACCTGGCGAAACGAAGACCCAGGGGGGAAGCACGAGGAAAGTTTATTCCCCTGGCACAGATGTTTTTGAATAGAAAACTGTCACACACTTACAAAGTCTAAAATGAGCGATGTACTTCTTGAGGCAAAACTTAAAAGACTTTAGCTGCCCCTTTCCTCTCTCAAACACAAAAATTGGCAGCATTAGGCAATTACAACCCTGTACAGTGGTGCCTCGCTAGACGAAATTAATCCATTCCGCGATTCTCTTCGTCTAGCGGTTTTCTCGTCTTGCAAAGCAAGCCCATTGACAGCTTAGCGGATTAGTGCTAGAGCTGTCAAGCGGCTTCCAGTGATCAGCTGTTAAGCGGCTTATCAGCGGAACAGCTGATAAGCGGTTTAGCAGCTTAGGAAAAGGGCAAAAAAAGCAAAAAAAACAACGCCGGGGGACGCAAGATTTTTTCGTCTTGTGAAGCAACCCCACAGGGAAATTCGTTTTGCGAAGCGCCTCCAAAACGGAAAAACCCTTTCGTCTAGCGGGTTTTTTGTTCGTCTTGCGGGGCACCACTGTATACTGTAAGCATGTACAGTTCTCATACCTTCTTGTCTGCTCAGATTCCTTCATTTTTTGCGCATGAAAGAAACTGCTGTATCTGTGGAAATCTGTAAACCAGATCTAGGAACCAGCCAAAAGTCCAAAAGGGGGGGGGGGACCAGAAGTAGAGGCAGAGGGCCTTCTTGGTGGTGGCACCTGCCTTGTGGAATGCCCTCCCATCAGATATCAAGGAAATAAACAACTATGACTTTAAAAAGATATCTGAAGGGTGTTTTTAGGGAAGTTTTTAATGTTTGAAGTTTTATTCTGTTTAATATTCTGTTGGAAGCCACCCAGAGTGGCTGGGGAAACCCAGCTGGATGGGCGGAGTATAAATACTAAATTATTATAATATTATTATTATAAATAAACCTGTGTATCCCGTGGCCTACCAGACCGGTGCCAGCATAGTGGAAAGTGAAGGAGGGGTGGGTGGTTTTCTGTTTGCTGTTGTTTTTTAGGACTCATTCTTTAGTACTCTCTCAACTTCAGAGATGGTGCCATCTTTCTGCCATGTTGAGGGACTGGGATCTGTCAGGTGTTCAAAGCATCTCATGCCTATTACCTCTGTGCTGTTTGCAACAGCCCTGGAAGGCCTTTTCAGTATATCTTGTCTTCATTTTTCAACGGCTCACAATTTTTGGCTGCCTTTGGTAAGAAAGGGTAACAGCTGATTTTCTGGTTTGGCCCTGTGCTGCTGAGTTGCAGCCAGATATAATAATAATAATAATAATAATAATAATAATAATAATAATAATAATATATTTTTAAATTTATATCCCACCCTCCCCAGCCGAAGCCGGGCTCAGGGCGGCTAACAACAATAAAATAGTACAACATTCTAAAATCATTTCATTATAAAATTAATTCAAATCAAATTGATGGCAACCATTAGGCTAAAGTTCTGTGAAGATTACCAAAGGAGGGAGACAGGCTGTGCCCTGGCCAAAGGCCTGGTGGAACAGCTCTGTCTTGCAGGCCCTGCGGAAAGATGTCAAGTCCTGCAGGGCCCTAGTCTCTTTTGACAGAGCATTCCACCAGATTGGAGCCACAGCCAAAAAAGCCCTGGCTCTAGTTGAGGCCAGCCTAACCTCTCTGTGGCCTGGGACCTTTAGTATGTTTTTGTTTGAAGACCGTAAGTTCCTCTGTGGGACATACCAGGAGAGGCGGTCCCGTAGGTATGAGGGTCCTAGGCTGTATAGGGCTTTAAAGGTTAAAACCAGCACCTTAAACCTGATCCTGTACCCCACCGGGAGCCAGTGCAGCTGGTATAGCACTGGGTGAATGTGATCTCGCAGCGAGGATAACCCCCAGGTAATCCCCCAATTGTGCAATTAAAGACCAGCTACTGACTTTGAGAAGAAAGCTGAGGTTTGTCGTGGTCACAAGAGGGCAGTGGGACACTTGCCATAATGAGCAAAGCAAACAAAAACAGCTGCACAAATCACACATGGTTGTTGCTGAAAGAGACTGAGTTACCTTAAGCTACCTGGTAAGTTGTGGGGTTTTGTACTCCTTTAGGATTGCACCCTTAGACACTCTGCTTCACCATCAATCAATCAATCAATCAATCAATCAGTATTTTTTTTATTTATACCCCACCCTTCCTGGTTCAAAAACCAGGCTCAGGGCAGCTAACAACAAATTTAAAACACTTAATTGTAAAAGCAGCATAAAATACAGTATAAAAACATGAATAACAAAATTCAAAGTTCAGAAATCAGTTTAGGGGAAATCCATCTAATAAGCATTAGATAATCACCAGGGCTAGCTGGCTGAATTAGTCCTACTTGGGCCAGGGAGGAGGCCAAGAGAGAATTAGCTGTGGTGTCTCAGAGCGGGTAATCTTCATAAAAGGGGACGGGGAGGGGAGAGAAGGGAAGGGAAATAAAAGATCAGGCTGAATTCAAATTAAAGGCCAGGTCGACTAGCTCTGTCTTATAGGCCTGACAGAAGGAGGTTAAATCCTGAAGGGCCCTAGTCTCATGGGACTGAGCATTCCACCAGGTCGGAGCCATCACTGAGAAGGCCCTGGCCCTGGTGGAGGATAGTCTGACTTCCTTAGGGCCCGGGACCTCTAAACTATGGTTATTCATGGACCTAAAAGTCCTCTGCAGGGCATACCAGGAGAGGTGGTCCCGTAAATACGAGGGATATCAAGACTGTGATATGATGACCTGCTAAATTTTGGAAGGAGCTTGGTTTTTATTCTGTTCTTTATGCTTTATTCCAGAAACTTTAAGTATGAAGACGTCTTTGTTAATATTCCCAGGGAAATTGCTCAGCTCTCAAAGGAAGCTGGGATAGAAACTTTGGTTCACGTTTCTCATCTGAATGCAGACATGAAAAGTCCTTCAAAGTACCTTAGAAATAAAGTAAGTTTGTGTTTGTTTTTAGATGTTGGTGTTTTGCAATTCCATATTCAGGGTATTCTGTGCAAAAAACCCCAAAATGGTCCCAATAGGAAGCCGAAATATGAATTAGGTATATTTAAATCCTGCTGGTCCCTCAATAGTTGCTGTTTCAGTTTCGACAAGGAAAAGAGTGACAAAAAGACTTGAGGGGATGTAAGGAATGGAGACTTCTTAACCTCTGGGGTGAGAAACTCTTCAAGAATTATTGCTGAGATTTTCTAGTTGCTAAGATATGACACTATATTCCACATAAGTAGTCATTACGTAGATTCAGGGTACTCAGTGAATTTCCTAATCCAAAACCTCTTCTAGAGGGACCCCTGACCATTAGGTCCAGTCCTGACCGACTCTGGGGTTGCGGCGCTCATCTCGCTTTACTGGCCGAGGAAGCTTCTGGGTCATGTGGCCAGCATGACTAAGCTGCTTCTGGCGAACCAGAGCAGCGCACGGAAACGCCGTTTGCCTTCTTGCCAGAGCAGTACCTATTTATCTACTTGCAATTTGACGTGCTTTCGAACTGCTAGGTGAGCAGGAGCAGGGACCGAGCAACAGGAGCTCGCCCCGTCATGGGGATTCGAACCGCCGACCTTCTGATTGGCAAGTCCTAGGCTCAGTGGTTTAGACCACAGCGCCACCCGCATCCCCAAACAGAAGTGTAGATAAGCCCTTTGATGGATTTTGTGTCTTTACATTCATTGTAGTTACCCTGCTGCCTGCACGGACTTCATTCTGTTTGCTGCTAATTCTTGTGTTTCCTAGGTTACATATTTCATGGTGCTAAATATGTGTTCTGTCGGATAGAGTGGAACATTTTATTATTAATAATAATATTTTATTAAGAGAATTTCATTTATAAAAAGAGAGAACGAGGAAGAACGAATGAAAGAAAAGAAAATGAGAATGAAAAAAGAAAAGAAAAAATACTGTTACATTGCCATATGTTAATATATAGATTTGTATATTCTTGTAAACCTAGGCTGGATTTTTTTTTTTAAATTAAATTATGCTAAAGAGCCTAAGTGTATGCAATGTGAAACCGAAGGGTATCTCTAAATTTTATTATAGTTTCATAGTACTGTGCATCTTGAACTTAATCACTTTCTAATGACCTGATGGCAGGCCGTTGGAGAGAAGGTTGTGAGGGAAGAATTTCCAGATGCCATCATTATGAAGCCTTCTGAAATGTACGGGAGAGAGGATAGGTTTTTCAACCATTATGCAAGTAAGTACACTCCTTGCAGCATAAAACTTGTTTCCTTGGGAGAAAGTAATATCAGAGAGCAAGGGATGCAAGTACACTGCATTTGTACGTATTTTTTGCTCTATAAGACTCACTTTTTCCCTCCTAAAAAGTAAGGGGAAATGTGTGTGCGTCTTATGGAGCGAATGCAGGCTGCGCAGCTGCCCCAGAAGCCAGAACAGCAAGAGGGATTGCTGCTTTCACTGCACAGCGATCCCTCTTGCTCTTCTGGCTTCTGAGATTCAGAATATTTTTTTTTCTTGTTTTCCTCCTCCAAAAACTAGGTGCGTCTTGTGGTCTGGTGCGTCTTATAGAGCGAAAAATACGGTAATTAGAATTGTAGAATAATTGTGAAAATCTTTATTAAGATCTTATTCAAATCTATTCAGCAATCCTCCTTGAGCTTTTGCTTCAGATCTTAGCAACTTGTTATGGTGCCAGGAAAGAATCTGTTCGGATTTTAGCCTACTGTACCTTTTATTCCATGGGAAATGTGTTGTATTCATGGGCCAACAGATGAGCTTTCCTGTAAATAGCAGAATCCCAATTGTCTTGCATGGGCTTTGCATAGCTAAGTGAACTAATTTCACTCCAGCCCACCAGAAAATCCTATCTGTTTCTGAAACTTAAGTTTAGCATTGTGAGTGTAAAGTATGCTAAGCCAGTACAGAATATGTATAACTTCCTGAAGATGTTTGCTTGGTTTATTTTTAATTTTTTAAAATGAAATCCTATTCCTGAGTTCCTCTCTATTAGATCTCCCCCCTCCCCCCCCCGCACTTATACCCATTAGAATTGCTTGCATTATTTACTCTAGAAATTGAATTTAGATTTCCTTGAGCCCAGGCAAAATGGAATTTCAGACAGTCAGAATTTGGCAAAAGATTCCAAATTCAGCTTCTAGAACAGTGCTTCCCAGTCTTGGGACTCTTAGCTGTTTTTTCAGACTACAGTTCCCATCATCCCTGACCACTGCTCATGATGGGACTTGTAGTCCAAAAACAGCTGGAAACCCAAGTTTGGGAAACACTGTTAAAATGTTGAACATGATGACCTCTGAAATTGAAGGTGTTTTTTAGAAAATGGGTCTTTTAACCCTTTTGTATTTTATATTGTACTATACGAATATATGCCAGTCATTTTCATTACAAATATTAACAACAGATGCAGATTATTACAATGAGTGAAGCATGTAGTTGTAGTAAGGAAATAAACTGAACAAATGCTTCCTATTGATAGTTTCCTTATGAGTATGCAGTTTTGGGGCAACATGACCATAATTTTTTGATGGGTTTATTATGTTTCTTTACCTAGCTGTTCTTACCACCTAGCAGTTTGAAAGCACGTCAAAGTGCAAGTAGATAAATAGGTACCACTCCGGCGGGAAGGTAAATGGCGTTTCCGTGCGCTACTCTGGTTCGCCAGAAGCGGCTTAGTCATGCTGACCACATGACCCGGAAGCTGTCTGTGGACAAATGCCAGCTCCCTCTTCCTGGGCGGGGTATAAATAAAATTATTATTGTTATTATTATTATTATTTACTCCTTTTTAAGTGATCAGTGCTATCTCAGCAACCCGTATAACAGATTATACCCATAGTAGAGATGGGAAATGGAGCTAGGAATGAATGACTTGCCTGAGGCCACTTGCATGTTCATGGCAGAGACAAGATTTGAACCAGGGATTTCCAGCTTCATAGATCAGTCTCTCCTGCCACTCCACTGCATTGGCATAACGTTTTTAAACAATAATGTTCAATTGTCAAATCTAGTAGCTGGTATCCAAAGAGTGAGCTTCAGCTTGCTGAAAGTTTTGAGCATCCTCAGTTAAAGCGTTTACATTTTCTTGGGGCAGATGCAGGAGATTCGTGCAGGCAATTCTGTCACCTTCAGGTGCATTTGAGATCTTTACTTTCCAGTACTGTTGTTAATTGCTCTTTGATATCTAACAGCCTCACTTCTATCCTCCAGTAATTTATCTCTCTTCATTCAGACATGCGCTGGTTCTGGGGCGTGCCTATGATTGCTATGGGCAAGAAAACTGTGAAGCAGCCTATATATGTAAGTATTGTTGGAAAATACATTTTATGATACATATTTCATACCTCTTTTCCTTTTGTATATATTTCATTACCTTTTTGACCTTGCTTTAAAAAAGGTAACTTTAAAATATATGCTAATTTTTCTTAAATATTATCCCATAGGTTGTTGATGTAGCAAAGGCTATAATTAGTGCTATTAAGGACCCCGATTCAAAAGGAAAAACCTATGCACTGACTGGGTAGGTTGTTGGTTACTATTATTATTTTTACTCAGACCACCTTAAATCACTACAGGCATTTCCCGGCCCCCTGTTGTTTTTTTAAAACTCTTGCAGTGGATTTAGATCAGGCTTCCTCAACCTCGCCCTCCAGATGTTTTGAGACTACAATTCCCACTATCCCTGACCGCTGGTCCTGCTAGCTAGGGATCATGGGAGTTGTAGGCCAAAAAACATCTGGAGGGACGAGTTTGAGGGAGCCTGATTTACCGTATTTTTCGCCCTATAGGAACTCCCCCCCGGGCGCGCAAGGCTTGTGGGCGGCAGAACGCCCTCCGGAGGACGCCCTGTGCTTCGCGCAGGTATCACCAAGCCTTGCGCACCCGGGGGATCTCCCCCCGGGAGCGCAAGGCTTGCGGGCGGCAGCCTGCAGCGCGGAGCACGGGGCGCCCTTTGGAGGACGCCCCGCGCTTCGTGCAGGTGTTGGCAAGCCTTGCGCACCGAGGGGAACTCCCTCCGGGCGCGCAAGGCTTGCAGGCGGTAGCCTGCAGCGCGGAGCACGGGGCGCCCTGAAGCAGAGCACCCCGCGCGCTGGACAGACACCCGCAGCGTGGGGAGCCCTGCAGGAGTTCCCCGCAGGGCTCTCCACGCTGCGGATAGCAGCCTGCAGCCCAGCGCGGGGGGCACCCTGAAGCAGAGCGCCCCGCGTGCCGGACAGACACCCGCAGCGTGGGGAGCCCTGCAGGAGTTCCCCGCAGGGCTCCCCACGCTGCGGATAGCAGCCTGCTGCCCGGCGCGTGGGGCACCCTGAAGCAGAGCGCCCCTCGCGCCGGGCAGACATCGGCCAGCCCCACAAGCTCGGGGGACAGCGGGGAGGCGCAGCGCCGCCATCCCACTGTTCCCCGACCTGGTTTTTTCCTTTATTTCCCCCCCCCCCCAAAAAAGTAGGTGTGTCCTATGGGACAGAGCGTCCTATGAGAAGAAAAATACGGTAGATGGTTTGTGTTCACTACAGATACCTTCTTTTATTGGACATCAGCCAGTAGCTGCTTTCCATAAATTGCAGTTTCAAAAGGCAGTTGTGTAAGCATTTGGGGAGAATGCTCTTTTCCCTATTCACATACCTGAACTCCTAATTTTATTATACCCTTAATGTCTGCATGATTTTACAAGAATATTGTGTTAGTTGTGAGAAGTTTGAGAACCAAGGTACCACTGTATGTGTAAAATAAATCGTATTTCTTAAAGACGCAGCATCTTCGCTGCGTCTTGATTCCCTATGGAAACATGACCACCTGGAACCCCCTTGCTACCACTTGGCAGAGATTGGTGTGCAACCTTTGTGACAGTACATAATTAAGGTTTGGGGGGAGGGGTTGGTGAACGCTGCTCATTACCAGTGATCACCATGGCTAAAACAAAGGCTGTCACACGTCCTTCCTGGTGGTACCAGCACCCCATTTTAGACCAAGGCCTCTTTCTCAAATTTACACTTAATGTCTGTTTCTTTGCAGCCCTAACAGATACCTCCTTCACGACCTCGTAGAGTATGCTTATTCAGTACTCCACAGAAATTTCTTTCCGTATCCTATGCCCCGTCCTCTCTATCAGTAAGTCTTAATATGTTTAATAAGTTGTTACCTCTGAGGCTCCAACTACCTGTTTGGTTTTTTCCCTTGTGTGCTCACACAGATCTGTTCATCTCTGCCATTGAAAGCAGGTGTGCAGGCTGCATTCTTCATCGGGGGACTAGGCCTGGATTGTGGCGGGAACGCAAGAGATGGTACCTCTGTTTCTCTCCACAAGCCCAAAGTAGTTTGGGGATGGGGAATGTTTTTGGGAGGTAGATGACTGGCAGAGAAGAAAAACTTAAGACATCTCTCTTCTCTACAGTGGTACCCCGCAAGACGAACGCCTCGGAAGACGAAAAACTCGCTAGATGAAGGAGTTTTTCGTTTTCTTAGCCGCTTCGCAAGACGCATTTCCCTATGGGCTTGCTTCGCAAAACGAAGCTTGCCCCGCAAGCAACGGGGATAGCGGGGAAGCGCAGCGTGTCTTCCCCGCTGTCCCCGGACCTCTTTTGAAGCAAGGGGCGGCAACGGGGAGAAGCGATCTTCTCCCCGCTGCCCCTTGCTTTAAAACAGGTCCAGGGACAGAGGGGAAGGCGCGCGGCGCTTCCCCTCTGTCCCCGGACAGTCTCCATAGGAATGCATTGATTGATTTACAATGCATTCCTATGGGAAACCGTGCTTCGCAAGACGAAAAACTCGCAAGAAGAAAAAACTTGCGGAACGAATTAATTTCGTCTTGCGAGGCACCACTGTATTTACTATCTCTGTCAATTTGATTGCAATTGCTGTATGATTGCTTTTGGGAGTGAGGAGAACTGGACGTCATTAGGTGTCATGTGTAGCTTGAGCTGTAATCAGTCTGGGCTCAGGTTCTGCAGCCTGAATGTTGAGTTAGGGAGGTGGCATTAGAAATATGTGCCAACAGAATCTGTCTGCCTTCCGTCACTCAAGGTGAAGAGAGCCCTAAGCCAGAGCATGTACAGCGAGGGGGGAAAGTATTTGATCCCCTACTAAATTTGCCCGTTTGCCGTCTGACGAAGTAATGACCAGTACGTAATTTTAATGGTAGGTTTATTGTAGCTCTGAGAGACAGAATAACAACAGGAAAATAACCCCCATAAACCCAGAAGACAAAAGTCAAAGATTATAATTATAATGAGTGAAATAAGTATTTGATGCCATTGCAAAAGATGACTTAGTACTTGGGGGCAAAACCCTTGTTGGCAATTAAAGAGGTCAGATGTTTCTTGTAGGTGGCCACCAGGTTTGCGCACATCTCAGGAGGTATTTTGTCCCACTCCTCTTTGCAGATCCTCTCCAAGTCAGTAAGATTTCGAGGCTGATGTGTAGCTACTCGAACCTTCAGCTCCCTCCACAGATCAAATACTTTCCCCCCCTTACTGTAGCTCTGTTTTGGGACCTTTGAACTGGCAACAAAAATGCTCTCAGGACAGCTTTTAACTGGATAATAATAATAATAATAATAATAATAATAATAATAATAATAATAATAATTTATACCCCGCCCATCTGGCTGGGTTTCCCCAGCCACTCTGGGAGGCTCTCAACAGAATATTAAAAATACAATAAAACAAGAAACATTAAAAACTTCCCTAAACAGGGCTGCCTTCAGATGTCTTCTAAAAGTCAGATAGTTGTTTATTTCCTTGACATCTGATGGGAGGGTGTTTGACAGGGCAGGCGCCACTACCGAGAAGGCCCTCTGCCTGGTTGCTGGTAACCTCACTTCTCGCACTGAGGGAACCGTAATGCGTTTTGAGAAGAAATAGTCCCCCTCCCCATCATTTTAAAAAGGGACTTTCTCCAGAGGCCCCTACAGGGCATTTGGCGTCCTAGGGAAGGTGCCTTGAACCCTGGCCATGGCTTTCCTCCTTCATTCCTTGGCCTGATCTTTCTGGGTATGAGGCCCTCACCTAGGTTATGCTGTAGCCACAAGATACTTGATGACTTAGCAGGTCCAGGAAGTCCTTTCCATCAATGGAAATTGGGGGCCTTGTGACAGGTCTCATCCAGTAAAGAGCAGACGTGGATTCAAGGACCACTCTAATAATAAGCTCAGGAAGGGCAGCAGACCCAAATCATATCCTTCATAATCCTTCATCCCTTATCTGTCATCCCACCTGGTGAAGTCGTCTGGAATTGGCCCTGTCCATATGTACTCCCAGGGACGTGGGTGGCGCTGTGGGTTAAACCACAGAGCCTAGGGCTTGCCGATCGGAAGGTCAGCGGTTCGAATCCCCGCGATGGGGTGAGCTCCCATTGCTCGGTCCCTGCTCCTGCCCACCTAGCAGTTCGAAAGCACGTCAAAGTGCAAGTAGATAAATAGGTACCACTCCAGCGGGAAGGTAAACAGCATTTCCGTGCGCTGCTCTGGTTCGCCAAAAGCGGCTTACTCATGCTGGCCACATGACCCGGAAGCTGTCTGCGGACAAACGCTGGCTTCCTCGGCCAATAAAGCAAGATGAGCGCCGCAACCACAGAGTCGGCCATGACTGGACCTAATGGTCAGGGGTCCCTTTACCTTATATGTACTCCAAAGGTACCATCTCAAACACGATGGATGCCCTCCATGAGACTTGCAGAAGAGAAATTACCATTACAACATTTTCAGGTTTCAAATAATGAACGTTATTAAGGGAATTGCCAAATTCTGCTCATAAGTCGCTACGGTCCCGTCCTCTCCAAGCTCAGCTCAGTTCTCTCAGCACTTCTTGTGGCTTCAGTTAACTTTTCCTTTCAACAGTTACTTTTACTTTGGTTGATAGAATTAATAAATACAAAGTAGTCTGTTTTGTCTGGTGGAGCAATTCGAAGCGAGTGAAATTTCACTAGTTTATTTGAGACAAGAGCAGTTAGATCATTGCCTATGTTCAGCCATGGTGTTAATTATTGTGGCACTTTGAATTACAGCTTATTTGCAAGATTTTTTGAGATAAGTCCTTTTGAGCCATGGATAACAAGGGACAAAGTGGATCGGGTAAGATTGCCTTCATTTTCATCTCATTTATTGCTTATCACCTGCGAATCCTAAGGTGGCTAAGAATGGAACAGAATGCAATTAATACAAAATATCTGAATGATAATCAATATAAGAACTCTCTCTCTCTCTCTCTCTCTCTCTCTCTCTCTCTCTCTCTCTCTCTATATATATGAATACAGAACAAGTTTATCTGTGTGTGTTCTTTCTCAGTGTTATTTTTAGGGTTGAATGCATTCTTAACATTACATACGTATGTAGTTTTTTATTTTATTAATGGGATGGAATCAGTGTTTAGCTTTTGAGTTGCAACATATCAATTATCAGGGGTCAGCAAACTTTTTCAGCAGGGGGCCCATCCATTGTTCCTCAGACCTTATGGGGGGCCAGACTATATATTTTTTTTGGGGGGGGGGCAATATGAACAAATTCCTATGCCCCACAAATAACCCTGAGATGCGTTTTAAATAAAAGGACACATTCAGCTCATGTAAAAACACCAGGCAGGCCCCACAAATAACCCTGAGATGCATTTGAAATAAAAGGACTCATTCTACTCATGTAAAAACACGCTTAGAAGGCGATTGGGCTGGATCCAGCCCCTAGTTTGCCTACCCATGAATTAAATCTTGAAATGTGCCTTACTTGAAGCAGACTTCTTATTTGTAGAGAGCGGGGAAGCAGAGGTACTCTTTTTTCAGACTAGCCCCCCTAAATGTGATGCCCTCCAGATGTTTCTGTTTACAATCCAGCCATAATGAAAAACAGTCAGGAATGCTTGGTGTCCAAAACATCTGGAGATCTTTAGGTTGGGAAAGACGGCTCCAGACTGTTGAGTCCATTCAAGACTGCCAAGAGGTAGATGCAGGGGGTACAGATGTACCAGATTCAAAGCTAGCAGGAGCCTTGACTCTGAGCTTTCATTTTAAAAGAGTATTTAACATCCTAGAGAAAATGTTAGAAAGCATATGTGTAAAACACCGTTCTAAGCAATTACTGTGGGATGAATCTGCCTGGCTGCTCCCACCTTTTGGTGTTTTAGCCAGTGAGCAATGTCAGAGCTGTGATTGGCAAGAGAATTGTTTGGACGCCAGACAAGAGGAATCCCTGGGGTCCTAAAGAGTTGCTGTTTCCCCCTCCCCTTTAGTGCAGTTTTCTTTCCTGCTTCTTTCTTGTTTTCTAGTCTTTAGAAACTGTAGTTCTAAAGGCTTCATCTCCCGTTACCCTTCCCTTTTTTATTAATAAGCAGGATGCATCTTTCTGGTGGTGGGTCCATCGGAGATCAGGTATTCCCTAGAAGTTATTGTTTGCAAACCCACAATAAGAGTGGGTGGGTGTTGCATATGACAAATGCAAAATGTGGAAACTTTGCAAAGAGCCATAGGTATGTCTTCTGCTGTGTAGGAGCTTAAATCCAGACACAAAGTTCTCACAATTGTGACTCTAGTCTAATCACAGATAGGAAAATAGAATCCAAACTGTCCTTTGGTAATACACTCAATAAATATTATTTTCTCTGACCAGGTATAAGAGATAGATGTTAAAATAGGGAAAATCTAATTGTATATTTTGTAGCCGAAGTTAACTTTTATTTCAGACCGTTTCGTGTGAAACTCTTAACGAACTCTTTGGAATCAAAGAACCACCCAAAAAATAAGATATAATATTGCATACTTGATTTGTAAAGATGCAGCTTGTGAGAGATGGATTTATAAGATGGCTCACTGTTCACTCATTTCTTCTTTGTTTGTTTGTTTGAAGTTCCATACCACAGACATGAAGTTCCCTGATCTTCCTGGCTTGGAGGACTTGGGTATTGTCCCAACTCCCATAGAACAGAAAGCAATTGAAGTCCTGCGTCGCCATCGCACATTCCGCTGGCTGGAAGCTGAGCTTGAGGAAGCAAAAATAGCCAAGCCTGTTACCGACATGTAATCTACTTTGAGAGCTTTTCAGACTGGTTACACTGCACTCATTTCTGAAGAAATCTGTACATACAAAGCTAAAACCCTATATAAATCATGTAACCTTTATGATACTGGTGTCAATTGTTTTATTCAGGAGTACGATATGCCAAGAAAATTCTTTATTGTCCCTTTGTAGATTTTCGTAATGAGGGTACCAGACCCCTGCTCAAGAGTATGTATCTATTGGATCTGTGTCCCTTGCTTTCAGAAATGTTAAAAATACTGAGCTAAGTGCTCCAGATCAACAGAGGATCAATACTTTAGAAATGAAGCTGCCTTTTATTTCTCTTTCACATACCTAACCATGAGTGGTAGTGGTTTTTACTCAGTTTTGTCAGTGTGTAGGACAAAGGCATTGTGCCTCCTGTATACAGTGGAATTCTGCAATTCCAGATTTCAGTATCAGAATTAGCAAGGCTGGGTTGC